>NW_006911257.1:0-440979 GCF_000338955.1 Baudoinia panamericana UAMH 10762
CCCTAACCCTAACCCTAACCCTAACCCTAACCCTAACCCTAACCCTAACCCTAACCCTAACCCTAACCCTAACCCTAACCCTAACCCTAACCCTAACCCTAACCCTAACCCCTAAAACCCTACCGACCCTTACCTCCTATAGTACCCGCTACCTCTATATAAGATTAGCCCGAAGATATACTTTTAGAAGACTCGCCTCTAACCTATATACTATAATATGCCGTAGACCGGACAACCCTACGCTACTAACCTATATAATATACTATAGCGCCGTTAGTATATATCGATTAGCTTTATAGAAGCCCGACCTATTTTTAACTATAACCCGTTTAACGGCCGGATTAAGCTCTATCTTCTCTATCTACGCTATAAACGAATTAATTTCTAGTAGGTTCTATATTAGTAGTTCTAGAAGTCGAGTAGTAACTATAGCTATAATAAGGTAGAGGAGGTCGAGGAAGCTTCGTTGCTTATAGAGGGCGGAGATATATAGTTATAAGGAGATATATAATCGAGAGGGCCGGAGCGATATAATATTAGGTAGTAGCGCTTTATAGATCGTATATATAAATATATAGGGACTAGACTATAAGACATAGAAGTATTTACTAGCCCTAATTATACCCGGTAAGCTAGACTTAATCTTTATTATAGAGATATAGTATATAGGCTTCGAGAGATATATAGCTATACTAGCTATAATTGCCTTTATATCTAGACTACCGACGAAAACCGGTATATAATATAATAGTAGGCTTTACTTACTAGTATCCGAAGTAGTTCGGGTTCGACTTACTAGCAAACCTATAGTTATAGTAGTAATACTAATAGTTACTCTAAAACCCTTAATAATAGCCGGTATCTATTTTCTACTAAGTATACTAGATAATAGTCTAAGGGAGATACTAGAGAGAGTAGATATAGTAGACGTTATTCTAGGTAATATTAATATCTACTATAACGAGTATATAGATATAGGGACGCTAAGAGAGAGGGCCTTACTTATAGATAGATAGGCCTAATAAAAGGTAGTCTTCTAACTAGTAACCTATAGCGGCCCCGGTCCTCTTCCGGAATACTATCTTGTACTATAACTTACGACAGACTACTACTTCGTCTGCCGAGAGTACCGATCTAACTCGCTCTATATCTTAAGTAACTAGAGCCTACGAATCCTAACCGACTATAAATATATACTCGTCCTAAGCCTAAGCGAACCTACGACCTCTAGATATATACCGCTTACTCTACTAAGGTTCTATATCGATATACTATATAATCCGAAAGTCTCTAAATATTTAGCTAAGATATAGTAGAGTAGCTCTATTAGCGTAGAAAATACTCTAACTTAGTAGTATAACGTAGACGTCCTAAACGACTACCTTATTTATATTTACTAATAGATATACTACGAGGTATTAGATATTAGCTACTATATTCGGACTAAGCCTATATAGGACCCTTCGGTATAGGAACTATTCTACTTTAGCTTAGTAAGGAAGATCTTTAGCCTCGACGTCTATAACGGGCTACTATATAGTAACGACCTAACGTAGAGTACTCTAAATAAGATAGCGGATATACTAGAGGCGAGATACCTCGCTCTCTAGAAACCCGACTCCTTACTAGATAACGGGCTCGATATAGATTAATAGCCTCTTTTAGCCTTTACCTTAAAGGAGATATATCGAGCTATCGATAGATAAGATATATCTAAAGTATATAGAGCCGACAGTATCTATATCCGAGCTCTAAAAGCACTATAGGAGACGTCGTTTATAGTACTCTTAACTATTCTATATAACGCCTACCTCTTCTACTAGCGAATACTTAAAGCTTAGAATTTAACCGATATAACTCTAATTATAAAGGACCCTAACGAGACTAAAATAATCTAGAACGTATGCCCTATTATAGTAATATATATCTTCCGGAAGATCTTCGAGAGTTATATCTTAGAGCGCTTAACTATACTTCTAGGTCTCTATCTCTACTTAGTATAGGCGGGATTTCGAGCTAACTACTCGATATTAACTCTAGCTATACTTATCTATACTATACTATAGTAAGAGTTATATGCTAGCGTAGTATTTCTCGACTTTACTATAGCGTTTAATATAGTCGACTATTACTTTCTCTATAAGGCCTTATATAAATAGAGGTACCTAGAGGACTTAATATATCTACTCGATATATTATAATAGGATACCCGCTTATAAGTATTAGCGAATAGAGGCATATCTTAGTAGTTCCTATATATAAGGGGCGTCCTATAGGGATTACTACTATTACCTTTTCTATAGAACGTCCTTATCGACGACCTACTCTAGGACCTAAATATAGATATAATATATCTACCTAGTAGGGTCTTCTATACGGATAACGGAGCGCTACTATATAGCGACTAAATAAATATCCCGATTATACTAGGTAAGGTCGAGATATAGTATATACGGAATAGGATCTAGGTTAATATCTCTAAATACGGCTATATCTCGGGTACTACTATAATCTAGCTAGTTAATTAGCGTAAGTAGATAATCCTATATATATCTAAGTATCGATATCTAGGCTTTCTAATAATACTATATAGTATTAATTTCGAAGTACTCCTCGCCTTATAACTAGATCGCGTAACTGCCCGAGTAGGATTTATAGTAAGGCACTCTAGAACTTAGAGGGTTACGAACCGACTATAAGCGTTCTATAAATATCTCGCGCCGATTCTAGAGTATAGAGTACTACTAGTATAGGCTTAGGCGGTCTCGGATACTTTATAATAGGAGGGAGCTAGAGCGAAGTAAAAGGAGCTAATATAGTAGGTAGTAAGTAGTAAGTATAGCTAGCGACTAGTATAGAATCTCCTCGGCCTCTCTATACTTAAGTACCGATTTAAAATACTATATATAACTTTTTTGTTCGATCTATAGTACGCCGATCCCGCTAATTCTCTCTATTAGCTACTTTTTCGCCTAGCGCTAGATAGTAGTAGATTCCGAAGGGGCTTATAAGAGAGTAAATTGCTTGCTTTATAGAAGGCTAAGACCGAAGTAAACGTACTAAATAGGATCTCTCTATACCGCTTCTAGTAGAAATACCTTACTACTAGACTAGTACGCTACGCCTAATAGACCCTATTAGCCTCCTATATACTATAGAAAAGCCGGATTAGGAAAGGTATAGCTAATACGGACTATATACTATAGATACCGGCCTATATATAGGATATATTCTTCTAGTATCGACGAGGAGTCTAGTATTTCTACTTAAGCTATAAGTATACTACTATATCTCGTTCTTTCCGCTAGGGAGACGAAGAGTATAGATACTATAGTTTAGTTCGCCGGCTGTCTTAGTAGGACCGAGCTCGTAAATAGATATAGTAAAAGGCGCTCGGTATTTAAGGCTTATTTATAGATATAGACTTCTTATTAAACGATAAGTAGTAGGGTCGTACTTATAACGTACTTCGATATATATAGGCTAATCTAGCTATAGTCTAGAGTAATAAGTATATAGATAGTAATATTTCCGATAAGTAATTAGCTATAGTTCCTATTCCTATATTCGCTCTTAATCTCTATTTCTAAGCTTAGTCCGAGAAGACTATAAACTAGACTCTTCGCTACGATATATATACTCGTCGGCCTCTTCTCGTTATAAGACTACCGGCTACGAAGCCTTATATCTACTATAGTTATAGACTCTCCGCTATAATATATATACTTGTCGGCCTCCTCTCGTTATAAGACTACCGGCTACGAAGCCTTATATCTACTATAGTTATAGACCCTCCGCTATAATATATATACTTATCGGCCTCCTCTCGTTATAAGACTAACTACTACGAAGCCTTATATCTACTATAGCTACTATACTATAAAGTACTTAGCTTAGCTATAAAGTTTAAACTTACTACTCTTAATACGAGTTACTACTACGAAGTATTATATTAATATATATCTCTAAGACTAGCTACGAAGCCTTATATCTATATCCTAAAAACGAGGCTAAATCTTATATCTATAGCCGGAAGGATATACTAAATATATCGAATTTACTAGATAGTAAACTCGACTATCTACTACTATAGAGTAATATATCTATATAGTATAATATAGAATAGTAACTCTATATATATATCTAGTAAAGACTCTAGGAGGCCTATAGCGAGAGTATAATACGACTCCCTTCTAGTAGACTTTAAGTCCTCTAATATAGCAAATAGCTACAAAAATATATAAAACTCTACGATCCCTTAAGGAAGTTTAATATAGCGACTATAAGTATATTATAATAGTAGATAGAGAACTTAGTAATCCCGTAGAGTAGTAGTAAGTAAATATACTCTTATAAAGACTAAGGCTATATAGTAACTCTAGATCTCTTAGGCGGACTTATAAGGGTATATCTTTAAGAGCTATACTCTAAACGAGGGATAATATATATCCGAGTATAAGCTGTCTACTAACCGGTATATATATTAGAGTTAGGAAGGTCTGCCGGAGACGAGTAGAATATTCGAGAGGGTTAAGTAGTATTTCGATACGTCCCGAATAGCTCTATAATAACCTATTACTCTCTTTTAGGTAGGTCGTAAATTCCTTTATTATAGGAACGAGATAAGCCTCGCTTATTACTAATATAGAAACCCTAACCTCTAACTCTATCTTCTAGTAGTAAGACTACTAGGAAGCGATAGTTATATATATATAGGCTTACTCTAGGTCGACTAAGTAGCGGCCTACTCGACTACGTCCTCGGAAGGCTAAGATAATCTATAGATATATAGTCGAAGTATTAGTTTCTATATTTATTAGAGAGAGGGAGCCTAACGGCGACTATTAATACGAGAACCCCTAACCCTAACCTCTAAAAACTATTAGAACTTTAATAAAAACTTCTAGTCTTAAATTAAAACTCTATTTCTATTAAAAGATCTACTTATTAAGTTTTCTATTAAGCTATAAGGTTTCTATTAACTAGCTATAGGTTTTCTAATATTCTTTAGTATAAAAAGAATCTCTTAAAACTATTAGAATATTAATAAAAACTTCTAGTCTTAAATTAAAACTTAAATTCTATTAAAAAATCTACTTATTAAGTTTTCTATTAAGCTATAAGGTTTCTATTAACTAGCTATAGGTTTTCTAATATTCTTTAGTATAGAAAGAATCTCTAAAAACTATTAGAATTATAGTAGAAACTTCTATACTATAATTAAAACTTAATTTCTCTTAAAAATCCTACTTATTTAGTTTTCTACTAAGCTATAAAGTTTCTATTAATTAGCTATAGGTTTTCTAATACTCTTTAGTTTATATAGAATCTATAAAAACTATTAATTCTTTAGTAAAAACTTCTAGCCTTAAATTAAAACTACTTTTCTATTTAAAGATCTATTTATTTAATATTTTTTTACCTTATATAGACTTATATTAAATGTATTTATTAATATTAGCTTTCTCTTCTATTTAATCATTTTTTTATAGCTTTAGATTATAATATATATAAATTATAAACTTATTTTTAATTTTCTTAATCTATTTAGTTAGATTTAGTTTTTTAAGCTTTATATAAGTTTTTATAATATAAGCTATAGTTTTCCTAAGCTTTTTATAGGGTATAAAGTCTATATAAACTATAAGACTATTAATAAAAACTTTAAGTTACTAATTAAAATTTAATAAAGTTTCTTATTTTTTATTTTTTATTTTTATTTTTAGTAGTTCTAATAATTTATTATATTTTTTAGTTTTTCTATACTTTATTCTAGTAGAAGAGCTTATAAAAACTATTACTAACTTTATTTAGACTAAATCTAAGCTTTTTAAACCTAAAAACGACTTTTCTTAGTTCTAGATAGTATAACTTAGTTATACCTTTAAATAATTATAGTAGATACTTTTACTTGCCGGATATAGCTATTACGGGTCTATAGCGTAAAGAGTCTAATCTTCCTATCGATCTAAGTCTATAGAAGTTGTTATAGTAGGTATAAACAAGCTATTAGAGTACAATCGAACTTGCGCTAAGAGATATAATTAGGAGAGACCTTCGTGTGCTATATAAATCTTGCGTGATGTCAGAACACAAATCTTGAGAACACCCTGCTCGAACCAAATACGCGAATATAGTTACTTAAGCCGCGCACGAAAGTGCTAAGGTGCGAACAGTTCTTGCGTGCTTGTTGACTATGTAGCTGCAGCCGGACCATCAACGTTCCCGTCTACTCGAAATGCCTTGCGCGATTGTCCGGTGCTCACGTTTCGATTCTGTTCTCCATGCAAATTCGCCGACAAGGTCGGAGTTGCTACGCGGTGAGTTGGCGACTCCGATCTGTCACCCGGTAGAGGCATTGCATAGACGACCTCATCTTCGCTTGTCTACAACGTATCGTACAGCTTTGCACGACTCATGGATACTCCAGTACGCGCTGAGCTTGCAGAAATGGCAGTGCCTATCTGTTGAAGTTGCCGGAGCGAGGAGGCTTTCTGCGAATCGAGCTTGGCGGTGAACATCGCCGTGAGAATCTCCACTCTCGCTCACCCATAGTACGTCTCGCTGTACCGAAACTGTAAGGGGGACATGTTCAAAACCGCGGAAGGTGGTATCACTGCTGCGTAGCACGTTGCCAACATGGGACAGTCGGACTTGTGTGCGGCCTAGCTAGCTCAGGCGCGAGGAAGCGGAACGCGTCGCGCTCCCGAACTGGTCGCGCGACATCTTACGGTTGTATGCTTCCTCATGCTCGAGGGCGCGAAAGCTGCTTCTAGACCTGCGGGCCATGTTGCTGACAAGCGAGGGTGAAACCTGTCTGCGGCCTACGTCATCGTAATATGGCAACTTTCGTTGGGCAGCAACATGCTGCGCGACACTGAAACTCTTCCAGAAGTATCCTTCGCTATGTTTGGATCCGCGAAGGGTGTTGACGGTGCTACGGACGAAGATGTTGACGTGCAAAGCTTGTACGCGACTGATGGAGACTGCACCAGCGTTAAATGGAACTTTCGCAGCCTTGCAACATACCACGCGGCTTTTCAATGCATACAGACGGACGCCGCGGTTCACGGAAGTCCGCGAAAGGTGTCATCAGCGCTGCAAAGAAAGCCGCCGGCATGGTGGTCTCTTCGCGACAGCCATTGCCGGTGTCGATCATGGTTGTAGCGAGGACAGGAACGCCACGGAGCTTGCCGTCTTCGATGTTTCTAGTGGGGCGCCAAGATACTGACCTGTAGTCGGCCTCCGGCTTCAGCTCTTGCTCAGCCCTTGTACGTTGCAAGGCTCTCTGGATCAGGTCTTTGATTAGGCGCTGCAGTATCTCCGGCGCATCTTGTAAGCTATGTCGTAAGTGTTGAGTTTCTGGGCGCTCGCAAAGAGCTACAGAGACAGCGACAGCAGACCAGCACCCGCGCTGGACACGCTAACAACTGCACCAGAAATGATAGCAACACCGGTGGAAGACTATCAGCAGAGATGGAGTGAAAGGAGAAAACGTGCAGAATGATGCAAGACCAAGGCTCACATTAACATCCGCTTGAGCGTCCATGTTCCGCGCCACGCCCAGTCTCCCTATACACATCGTACTGCCACGCAAGGCAAAAGCAAGGACGTTACAGCTTCTGTAATACCACCAATAGGTCGATCGCTCCGAATCTGCGGTTTCCCGACCTGGAACGTTGACGTGCAGCCCGCCGCCAACCTGTTCCAGGTCCCCTATAACCTATGATGCGTCTGTCTCTCAGCGGACCCCATACCACCCTAACGTCGTTGCACTCTCTCAGCACTGCTTGACCGTCCGGAATGCGAGGGATCGCGGCGTCTTCTACGCCGCCTCTCGCCCTCTGGGCTTTCTTTCTTGCCATCCCATGTGTTCTGCTTGCTGGCGTACTCATCGTCTACACCGTCGTCGTGGTATCGATGCCTACGCCTTCGATCGACCCCGTCGTCATCCTCCGCCTTGTCTCCGTTCGTCCTTCTCCGATGCCTCGACCGTCTGTCCTCATCCCCACCATCTGCGTCATCTCGTCTTGATCGATGGGGCCGGTGTTTGTGATGTCGCTCACCTTCAATCCGCCCCTTCTTCCGCTTCGCCACCGCTTGCAAAGCCTCCTCAACCTCGGCCTGCTTCTCCTTCACCAGATACGCCTTCATTGGGTCATCATCGTCCATTTCCTTCCTTAACTGCGCCAGCTCACGCTCCTCCTTCAACATCGGCGTCTCCTCCCCTCCGCTTTCACTTTCCGTCCTGCGCCGCTTCTTGCGACTCTCACTCTCACGCTCCGTCTCATCGCCTTCATCGGCCTCGTCTCCGAGACCTTCCACCTCCCCTTCCTTCTTCTTGTACCGCGTATGATCCACGCTGATGACTCGCCCCATGACTCCTGCGCCGCTGAGGTTATCAACAGCCAGGTCGCAACTCCGCTGGTCTTCGTACTTGAGGAAGGCGAAGCCTTTGCTTTTGCCAGTTTCCTTGTCTCGCACAAGGTTGATGTGGACTGGATTACCGTATTGGGAGAATATGGTCAAGACGTCGCCCTCCGAAAGTTCAAAGGGAAGGCCGCCAATATAAATGTAGGCAGTGTCACGATAATCTGTGTGCCATGATGCGTTTGGTGGCACACACTTTTCGAGCTCTACATCGTTAAGGCGTTGTACCTGGCGAATGGATTGCATGTTTATCACGGGGTGAAAGGGCGACAACTACCGTGCGAGCATTCTATCGATAGCCGAGGCAGTGATGGGGTTTGGAAGCGCGAGGGAGTTGCTCGTTGATATATGCATGACTCGTGCCCAGGAGCACGGGTCACTTCCGTGCAAACTATCCTTCTACGAAGCGGCCACCTTCTCCGTGCGCAACGGTCTGCCACACACATTCGCTCCCTTGATACAGTGAGACGACCTTCACGATGTCGTGGAGATCGAACCTTGGCCAGACTGGCGCTAACACCATCCCGCTGGGCAACCGCCGCCGCTTCGGAGGCGATGACGAGCCGGAGATGATGAACGGTGGCAGCAACGGCACACCCACCCCCGTCGACGCAAAGCGTGGCCGCAGCCCGGAGCGCAGCAAAGAGCCTGAGCTGAATCCCGATGGCACGAAGAAGCGTCGCAAGCGTAACCGTTGGGGTGAGGCATCGGAGAACAAGGCGGCGGGCTTGATGAACCTGCCCACTGCCATCACCGCGCCCATGACCGCCGAGCAACTCGACGCGTATGTCACTCACTTGCGCATTGAGGAAATTAGCCAGAAGCTCCGCATCAACGATGTGGTGCCAGCTGATGGTGATCGGTGAGTGACCGGCCGATATCTCTCGTGTGTCCACATACTAACGCATTCAAGCTCCCCCTCTCCGCCACCGCAATACGACAACTTCGGCCGGCGTGTTAACACGCGCGAGTACCGCTACCGCAAGCGGCTGGA
Organism: Baudoinia panamericana UAMH 10762; assembly: GCF_000338955.1. Lineage (NCBI taxonomy): Eukaryota > Fungi > Ascomycota > Dothideomycetes > Mycosphaerellales > Teratosphaeriaceae > Baudoinia > Baudoinia panamericana. The sequence continues at coordinate 9,425 of NW_006911257.1, forward strand.
AGATGAGCGGCACAAGCTCATCGAAAAGGCGATGAAGATCATCCCGAGCTACCACCCACCATCTGACTACCGCCGCCCAACCAAGACGCAGGAGAAGGTCTACGTGCCAGTTAACGACTACCCGGAGATTAACTTCAGTATGCTTGCTAACCCACTAACTTCCCTTTCCTGCCCACCTCTTCTACTGCCCCACCTGTTCACGGCGATCGAAAGCCGCTGTCTCCCCTCTCTGCTAACGCTCACACATTGCTTCACATGGTACACACACTAACACATAGCTTCTCTTACTAACAGTCGGCCTCTTGATCGGACCGCGTGGTAACACGCTGAAAAAGATGGAGAACGAATCGGGCGCCAAGATCGCCATTCGCGGCAAGGGCTCCGTCAAAGAAGGAAAGGGCAAATCGGATGCCGCTCACGCTAGCAACCAGGATGAAGACCTGCACTGCCTCATCATGGCCGACACCGAGGACAAGGTCAACAAGGCTAAGCGGCTGATTCATAACGTCATTGAGACGGTAAGTTCAAGCAGCGACTTCTCTAGACAGGATGTCGATGTTGACTTTCACTAGGCCGCCTCGATTCCTGAAGGCCAGAACGAGTTGAAGCGCAACCAACTGCGCGAACTCGCTGCGCTCAATGGTACACTCCGTGACGATGAAAACCAAGCTTGCCAGAACTGCGGCGAAATCGGCCACCGCAAGTACGACTGTCCTCAAGCTCGCAACTTTACCGCCAACATCATCTGCCGTGTTTGCGGCAATGCGGGTCACATGGCAAGAGATTGTCCGGATCGCCAGCGTGGTCAGCCTTGGGCGAATCTACCTGCTCGCAAGCCCATCGGCGGGCCCGAAGACGACTACGAGAAGCTCATGAACGAGCTCGGCGGTGGGACAAGCGGAGACCCGAGCAAGCAAATTGGTTGGGACGACCAAGTCAAAGCGGAGGAGGGCGCTGGAGACAGCGTCCCACCGTGGCAGAGGCAAGCAACCGGGGCTCCGGCGCCGTGGCAGAGGCAAGAGCCTTCTGGTGCTCCTGCTCCATGGGCGAACCGTGGCGGCCAAGACAACTACGGCGGTGGTCGCGACAACTACAACGGAGGAGGCGGTTACGGAGGCGGCTACAACTCTGCTCCAACTGGAGGAGCTCCCCCGTGGCAGCAGCAGAATCGCGCTTCTGGTGGACCGGCACCGTGGCAATCAGGCGGTACAAGCGGCAATGGAGGCGGGTACGGTGGAGGAGGATATGGTGGCGGAGGTGGGTATGGAGGTGGCTCGGGAAGTGCTCCGCCATGGCAACAGAACTCCGGTGGTGCTGCACCCTGGCAGCAGGCTCCGCCTCCCCCGCCGCCGCGCGATGATGTGCCTCCGCCTCCTCCGCCGCCGAGGAATGATGTACCGCCGCCTCCGCCGCCGGCGTAGGTGAAGACATGGGCTTGGTGGGTGGGAAAGCGTGGGTTGAGGAGTCCGGTAGTTTCAGGACGGGCGAGGTGGGCGGTGGCGAAACGTGGTACGGGCAGGAAGAGCCAAAGAGGTCTGCTACGTACTTCTTGATCGCCTGTGTCATAATGAAAACCTGCATCGTGCGCGGCGTTCTGTATTGGCACCTCCTTAGCTGATTGGTTCAGCAGTGTGACCTTAGAAGAAATTATACATCCCGACGCGTCCGAACCTCATACGATATCCTTCGTTAACCATCCGGGGAATGGTTCCCTCCACGCCTGGTATTTGCGCGATCATGAACTGCCGATTGCATGTGGCGCACCTGCCCATGTACGGCACAGATCATACCCCACAACTCCCACTTCTCTGCCCCACAAAGATCCTTGCTCCTGGCTCGCTTGCCTGAGAGCTACACCCCAGACTGACCGAGAGGGACCGTTCCGCGCACGCATTTGGGTTGTGATTGGGCGCGCGTGAGCATGCGACTGCGTCTGTCTTCATCAGACCACGCCTCGACCGATGTGTTGGAAGCGATGCCGAGATGCCTGCCAATGAGGCCTGGCTCGTTGGCTCATGCGCCGCGTGCCCCAATATCCTTGAATGCGGCCATGTGAGCAGCCTGGCGGCGTGTACCGTGCATGCATCATGCGTGCACTCAAAGCCCGGCTGTTGTTGAGATAAGTAGTCCCAGCTAGCCAGCCTTTCCTGAAGCCCCAGCGTCTCCTGCTTACCACGAAACTCTACCCTTGTCTCAACTGTTCTCTCTTCGCAGCAGGCCAGTCTGCAGGAATGGCCTCTACCAATCGAAGCCCAAGCAGTGATGCCGATATCGAGGCGCAGAACTTCGTCGTCGACATGGAGAAGTCGAACCCAGAGTACAAGCTCACGCACACGCAGACAGGGATGACAATTTCGCCGGAGCTCTTCGAGAAGCTATACCTGACGCCCAAAGTTCCGCATGCGGGTGATGCGATCAAGCGGTTTGCGAATCCTACAGCTATGGGTAAGCCTTTCAGCTAGAGACGAGGGCAACCTCGATTCACACAAGCGCTATGGATCGGGCAACCGCGATTGTCATGCTCTGAGGCGCATGTTGGACGGCAAAGAAGTTGTCGGAACGGCGCTGACGGTATGATCGTGATATAGGCTTCGTCGGATTCGTCATCTCCACCTTCACGTTTGCTATGGTGAGCATGGGCTGGGGCGGCGCGAATAGCCTCGCCGGTGTTGCGGGCATCTTCTTCTTCGTCGGACCAGTCTTGCTCATCCTCGGCACCATATTCGAATGGGTGGGTCAAGACAAAGGGTTTGATAACGCCGGCAATACTCGCTGACATTGCTGTCGCACGCAGATCATGGGCAACTTCTTCAGCATGATGGTTCAGTCTCTGTTTTCGGTCTTCTGGCTCTCTTTCGGCCTGCTTCAGCTTCCTAGTCTTGGAATTGCAGCTGCCTACTCGCCTACCGGAGATGCTGCAGAAGGCGCCATCAGCGTAGGGTATACTTCGACCGTCGGGCTGTATTTGATCGTTTGGGGATTTGCCCTTTTCACCTTCTGGATCTTCACGCTCAAGACCAACACCGTCTTCGCCGGTATCTTCTTGTTCGTGACAATAGCCGCATGGATACTGGCGGGAGCGTACTTTGAGCTTGGAAAGGGTCACTTTGAGATGGCGACGAAACTGCAAAAGGTTGGTTGGCATGCAAATACGATACATTGCCTCTGAACGACCACCTGCTGACGAGTTCCTCACAGACGGGCGGAGCCTTACTCTTCATAGTAGCAGCACTGGGGTGGTATATGACCTTTGTAATCATGGCGGCGGAGATGAGGCTAGGGATCAATTTTCCCGTTGGAGACCTAAGCCACTTCTGGCCGCGGACAGATGTTCCTTTGGCGGAGACGGAAAAGCAAGACTGAACATCCATCAAGGGCTAGGCCTCGAACAGAGCTGGAGAAGATGCACGTCCGCGAGATCAGGAATGGGCGTCGGTGAAGCTGCGTCTTGGCAGCAGCGACCACATCGCAGACCTTTCAGAGTGGATGGGTTGTGATCCACTGATGGGTGTTGCCACACCATGACATACACTGTTTTGTGCTGGGTGTCGCCAAGCATTAGGTCCCATATTCCATATACGCAGCGACTTCAAGTCAAGATTGGGAATGCTCATGCACGTGAAGAAAGCGTCAAACGGAGTCGATTGCGTGCCTACTCGCTTTGAAAGATCCCCAAGTTCCTGCACGATAGCCTGAACAGTATTTACCGAGGCGAGCCAGTAGCGCCGGCGTCTTCATCATATCCCCGACGCTCATCTGCGTCACTGTACGTTGGATCAGACCTCACGCGACCATAGAACTTGTTTTTGCGTGTGTGATTGCAAGCAGCGATACTCCGCCCGCCTAGTTGTTCTGCATCCTGTAGATCGATACTGAAAGGACTACTCCATCAACCAGCAAACCATCACATCATCACCGCACGACCACCTTATCGAAGGGCACGAGAGTCATCTGCAGGTGAACATGGCCTCACCTTCGACCCGCGCAGGGTTTGCTGGCTCGACGGGCGGTACTTCCTCCGCCGCCATCCTTCTGGGCAAGCAGTTCAAGCAGATGCAGACGGACAAGGACATACCGGGTATCAGCTGCGGCTTAGTTGGGGACAGCGTCTTCGAGTGGGAGATCATGCTGATGCTGGATGAGGAGCAGGACAGTCTGTACGGAGGCACGTAATGCGGCTTGCTCGAACAGTATTGTCACTAATGGCATCCATGCTAACGTTTGCTCCTACTAGGCGGTTGCTTTCGAGCGAGGATGACCTTCCCATCGGAATACCCTCACATGCCTCCTACACTCAGCTTTTCAACACCCCTCTTCCATCCTAACGTCTACTCTTCCGGCGAGGTCTGCATTAGCATTCTACATCCACCCGAGGACGACAAGTATGGATACGAGTCAGCTGCGGAACGATGGTCACCCGTGCAAACGCCCGAGACTATCCTGCTAAGTGTGATAAGTATGCTGGGTAGCCCGAATGATGAGAGCCCGGCCAACATCGAAGCGGGCAAGCTGTGGAGAGAAGATCGCAAGGAGTTTCGCAAGAGGGTGAGGAAATGCGTGAGGGAGAGCCAGGAAAGTGGGTGGGATTGAGTCTCATTGCGCGTTGACGCAGCCTCCACGAGACTCTACTGGCGTACTGGCAAACGTATAATGACATCCTATGGCCTGGAAGATGAACTGTATGGCGTTGACGTTTGCTGGGTCGAAGGCAGGGTGGTAGACGGAGAAGGTCCCAGTGGGGCGCACTACTTCCACCATTCCACGTGACTGGACCCACTCAAGAGCTCCATTCACCATCGCGAAACGTGCAAGCAACTTGCATTTTTTCGCAGCGATGTTCCAGTCACACAACTTCGCCATGTTTGCGCTGCTCATCTTTGTTCGTAGTATCTGCGGAGGGACATCCTGAACTTCCTTGTCCAGTTGGGATACATAAGAGACACTCTCGAATGCGCATGGCTGCTCAGCGATACGCATCGACCATGGCACCCAACACCCCGCCGGAGCTCGTCAAGACTTCCACGACCACACTCGGCCAACTCATCGAAGAGGCAGTTGGCCTCCGCTCCGCTTGGCTCAAGCAGGTGCGAACGGCGCTGAACGACGTGCAAGCGAAAGATTCGGCGGATCCTCACCCAGAACTGATGGTCATACTGGAAGATTGCGCAGCCCTGGTGTTCTACTACGACGTACGACACGCTTGTCTCAAAGCGGCAACGCAGGCCATCGACAGCCAGCTGCAAGGGACCGCGCAGCGCGCTATCGATCTAAGCGGCAAGGCGCTGAAGACGCAGATGATGGCAATGCGAAATGCCTATGCCAAGCGCTTGTTGAAGGCGCTCAAGCCTCTAGAAGCAGGGTATGTAGTGACAGCAGAGCAGGTACAGGAGATCTTCACGGCGGCTAGTCTCATGGGTCCAAGCGACCTGACAAATTCCGAGGATGCGCCCAAGACCGTCGGTAATGGTTTGCTTCTGCCTTTGATACAGAAAGTTGACAAGGCCACCCAAGAAGAGCGAATGGCTTTCAATCTCATGGCACAGATGTACGACTTGGATGTGCCGGAGGATGGCTGCTATGGAAGATACCTTGCTCTGGCGAAGGAGAAACTGCAGAATGAAGTCCTCAAGCAGATTCGGGTGATCAGGCGATTGATTGCGAGGGAGCCTAACGGCGCGTGGCCGGTTGAAGTGGCGGAGTTGAGACGCAGGGTTGTGGCGCTGAAGGATATGGATGCCATATTGGCGGCCGGACTTGATGAGGAGGAGGAGGAGGAGAAGGAGGGGGATGGAGAATCGAAGGTGGAGGCACTGTCGCTTGAGAGATAGCACTCTGGTTGGTCCGCAGACCAATCGGGACGTGGCAGGAATGGTATGTAATAGCCTGCGGATGCACAGACTGACGCGTGCCACTTGACCTGTGAACGCGCCAACGCGCCATAGCAACCATGCCCCTAATCAATACCCTCGTTGCTTGTGAGATGTGAGATGCCTGTCACGGAGAACAGGTCAGTGCCCGCAGATTTACTGTATAAAGCTGGATACCACTTATACATAAGGGCACCGTTTACAAGCCGTCCAATGCTCTTCCGTCCAGACATCATGTCCTCGACTCCCCTCATCCACCTGTCTTGCGCGAGGTGCCATAACGCACAAGCAGAAAGCAGAAAACTTTCAGCCTTTGAAGCGATGCTCAGCGTGTCCAGCGCTGCTGTATTGCTCACAGATATGCCAGAAAAAGCACTGCAGCAATCATAAGCCGGGGTGTCATCGCTTTCGAGCTGGCCTCACCACGCCTCATAATCATGCAACCATGCGTTTACAGATGAGCGGCCTCACAAGTCTAGGTGGTCAAGCCGATGATGCGACGAAAAGGCCCTATAGCACTGCTGCCGGCCCTGGAGACAACAATATCTACTATTTCGAAATCCCGGAGCGTCACCGCTACAGCATTCTCATTTGGGGTCCGTTTACCCGCTGCAAGCAGAAGTGCCGCAGGTCTTGCGGATTTGCGGTCTCGGACGCGAACCAGGCGGCAATACTTTTAAGAGCTCCTGGATGGCAACCAACTGAATTCATTCGAGCACATAGCTTGCGCAACCAATGGCGAGCCGAACACAGAAGGGCGGTTTCGCTTGTTGACCGAGCATAGCCCCATCATGGTGTGTGATCTGCTAGGCCCGGCGTATGCTGGCCTTGTTGGTGAAGTCGTGAGTCTTGCGCACAACAGTCGACCTGATAAGCGGGAAGACATTGGCATGTCACCTCGGAGCTTGCGCGTGCATGGTACCTTGAGGCGCGGTCGGCCGCTATGGACGCCGCACGCGCTGTTGTTCCGACGCTGGAGACTGGCGAGGGGGCACGTTTCGAGGAGATGTCCATTGTTGACGCAAACACGGTGTTTACGGCGGAGGGCTTCCATATGGTTGGTGGTAGAAATGTGATCTCTCACACGGTCACAGTCGACTTCGAACCGGGTACAGAGGTAGCTCATTAGGAACAAGTTGTGCAATGATCGCCGCTGAAAGGGAGGCGCTGGTTCAAGGTTACATTTTAGGTCCGGCGGGTGGAAGCTCCGTACGTAGGCTTAGTAGTCGATTTAGACGGCCGGCCTTTGGCAACCTTCCTTCTCACCTGCGCCCGCTTTGAGCTTTGGAGCAAGACCTGATCGTTCCGATTGCGCTGGCGGTCGTGACATCTCGTTTACAGAACTCAAGTCCACCAGAAGCTCACGGAGAAGCTCGTGGTTAAGCTTTCCACGTAATGCCACCAGCCCACGGGTATGTACATGCATTCACCGGGTGCCAGTACAGCCTCCACATACTTCGCCTTCTCGAACAAGGGAAATAGCTTGCGCAACCCTCCTTCAACATCGAGCTCACAGCTTTCGCTAAGGCTAGCTCGGAAAACCGATACGTCGACATGAGATGTGTTCTCCATGCTGATGCCGTTCTCATCGAGGCCGCGCGGATAGACGTTCGGTGTCTGACTTGGCGCGTACAGCCGGATGTACTTATAACCCACGACCTGGCAGAGAATGTTGTGATACGGATCGGTGTGAAGCGGCGTCTTGGTGCCCTTTGGACCGAGCCAAGCATTCAACAAAGGCTCATCGAGCGGCTCCGCGTTTCCTAGTCCAGATGTCCGAAGACTGTCTTCATCCAATTCCGTTGCAGCGTAGCAGTAGTCCGGCACAACGATGTCGTTCCGCAAGGCCGGAATCTGTGCGAAAAGATCGTATTGTGCGAGGTAGCCAACTTCCGCGGGTTCCGATGGAAGTAGGAACGCGCGCATGTACTCACGGATGGTCATCAAACGTTGACTCCAGCCTTCGGAGGTATAAGATTCTCCAATCTCGACTGGTACAAGACGGCGACCGCCTAATGTCCGTCGAAGAAGGTAATTCGGATCATGCCACAGCTGACTTGCAGGCCAGTGTCCCATCGCACCTGGCACGATGAGCGGGCCGGCGCCTTTGCCGAGCCACTTCTGGAAGCCTTCAAGATCAAGGACATGCACAGCCCGTGGAACAGCAGAACCACTATCGACAGCTCGTTGTGGTACTACATCGAATGTGGCTGGGATGTCATGACCCAGATCTGGTGTGACGAGCTGCTCAAGCTGCCCGAATATCCTACGGAAGACTGGTCCGCGGCCAGGTGCACCGGCAAGGATGATACCTGTATCGAGAATCCTAACAACAGCATCAAGCCAAACATCGCCGTCGAGCGTGGCTTCCACCACACTTTGAACGACCTTACTCCGCTTGTTATCGTTACCAGATTGCTGATGCTGAAGGTCGCCTCGTTCCCGTAACAGCTCACTTGCCCTGTACAGGCTCGCTTCTTCGTATAGTCTACGCCATTGCGACGGCACCTTAGAATAGGAAAAGCTGTGAAGCTTCTCGTAAGTGAGATCTAGGACGGTGCCGGGACAGTTTTCGATGACACGCAGGGGAGCCGGACCGCAGAGATGGATCGTTTCATTGAGAGCGGGCTGACTGAGAAGGTCAGTAATAAAGTCAGCCAGGCATCCTAGTCGTCCTCTGCCATGCTGCGCGTCGACCTCGACGTCAGCAACACCTCGTTTCATCGGTCAGTGCAGTCTGGTTCAGCGCGGCAGCGCAACCGTGCAACCGTGCTAGACTTGCGGCTCTTGCGAGCCTTGACAACCTACCTTCGCGAGACCGCAAAGCGCTGGATAGCCACTGAAGGTGCCGCTACACATCACAGTCTTACGATGCACGCGCCGGCTCAATAGTCTGTGATACCACAGCCAACAAGCCTCGGAGATTGAGACTGGTCAATCAACGGTTGAATGGTTGGGTTGATCGCGCGCAATCAGTCAAATGCTTCGTGATCAGAATCGCTGGTCCTGCAGTATATGCGTCCCTGAATCCTTGCAGAGCGCCACGCTGCTGCAGGTTCTTGGGTCAAATCCTGGTACGACCACACCGCTTCCACGTTGCATGCAGGCCGGAGTAGGGTTCAGCGGCTACTCGTAAAGGTAACAAGTGGCTGGCAAGAGACGTCATCCCGGTACGACAATCCTGTGGGCTATCGTGGTCGTTGTATGCCAAGAACAGGCACCACTATACTCGACGATTGACGGACTGAGCCTTCGAAGTGCACAGTCTCCGCGAACGTGAAGGAGCCGATGGCAAGTGGCGCCTAGACCCTTGATTTGTCTCGGGAACATCCGAGATATCGCAAAGCGTACGTTCATTCCGCTTCCTCAGCTACTCAACTCCTGCTACGAGTGCAAGCACGGCGTGGCTCCGGTATCTGACGCCGAGCAACCGAGCAGCTGTACTCTGACATTCACCAGTATCGCTGGACGATTCAGCAGACTTCAATGCGAAGGCTTCCCGCCTCCTATGTGCCCCGCCGAATAAGAACGCATGGTGGTTACACCAATTTTCACTCTCACACCATCAGTGAACTTAGCCCGCGGTGCCGAACGTAGCACGGCATCGCTGCACCCTATCTCATCGCAAGCATGATTTGCATGCCCGGAGGTGTGTGACGCTGCACCAAAAATCCCCAGATACGGTCCAGAATTGGTAAGGACATGGGCTTTTCGGCAGACGCGTTCGGTGCAGGTTAGTTGGTGTGTTTGTTCATCTTGTACTTGTAAACTGTTCGCCTTTATTCACACCGCTCTACATGCTCTTTCTCTATTCCATTGCACAGTAACGCTACACGACACGACGGACGGTGCTGCCCTTGCGCCAGCGCAGAGATAGCTCGCCAAATGTGACAAACATCCGCCTTAGTCAAGCAACCATGGGCACAAGGAGCTTTGCAGACGTGCCGCCGACAGCGGCAACAATCGCCTTGAATGCCTACATCTTCGGGTACGGAGGCCACTCTCTCGTCACACCTCACACGGCTCTCAAGCAGTTATGGTGGACAGACGAGCGCATCGAGCGCAAGGTCACCAGGTCCTTCGTAGTCTCCAAGTTGCGTGGCGAGGAGCGACAGTTTTTGGACAAACCGCTGGCCTTCGGAGAAGGTCTGACTGACGGCACGTATATGGACTGGATCCTTGAGCGGGCGAAGCGACTCTTCCTCATCTTGACCGTCATCGGAGTACCAGATCAGATCTTTGGCTGCATCGATGACTCTTGGGATGATGACGACCTTCCGTTGCCGTTGGGGAACGTGAAGTGTCTTGACCTATCATACGATCATGACGAGGCGCTGGACCGGAGATTCTACGATGTACAGTTTCTGTACCTACTGCGCGAGCTTCGCCCCGGCGCACACATTGAATATGGGACTAACGAACACATACCTATGGATCATGCCAACACTCTGCCGCCTGCAGTAAGCTTACAACGGTGGGATAGGGTGCACTTCCCCAGCAGGCCAGAAGAGGTTTACATGCGACGCAAGTACCTTTTAACGGACAAAGAGACTGGCTGCAGCTATGCTGAAGCCTTTGCTCGCGATATCCAACAGGCACGTGCTCTGCACCATGAGCACATTGCCAATGTCTGGGCGTCGTACACGTCGCAAGATGCAGGTTACGTGCTCTCTGATTTCGTTGGCGAACATACTTTGGGAACATTCATTGACCACAGAATGCCCATACAGTTCATGCATGTGAAGGAGAGCGACCGCCCGCGAGTGCTGTGTGAGTGGATGCACTGTCTTGCTGACGCACTCGCATGCCTTCATCATCGCGGTGTAGCGCATGCGGCGATCAGACCATCAAACATTCTGATCGACCACGATAACCACATCGCTTTCGCAGACGTTGGTACGATTCCAACATTCCAGCGAGGAAAGAAGCCGCACAAAAGCGAGACCTACGACTATGCCGCCCCCGAGTCACAATTCTCCAGGCTTCCGATTGTGGTCACGTCCAGCCCGCCACTAAGCAGCAATACAGCCTTTAGCAAGCTAGCCAAGACCAACTCTGGTAACAGCAGCTCGTCGGCATCGTCAGGCTGCAGTAGCACGAAATCCATCAACGTATGCACTACTGCTGCGACCAGCCCGACATCGACGCCATTGTCTATCGAGCGTTCAAGCCACATCAGTGCAGTCACCGCACTCTCCCCGCCGAGTCCGCCGCCTCGAAGCTCTTCGTACAGCTTCCGCAACTTCAGCCGCCATCTGGAGCTTGCGGGATGCCCGTCGCCGTCCATACCCACCTCACCGCGCAGTTTCAATAACCTGCCGCGACGTAGCTTCTTGGACCCCGAGGCTCTTTGCGACCTTCCAGAAGTCACACCGGAGATGTCGGACATCTACTCGCTTGGGTGCATCTTCCTTGATGTCGTCACGTTCATCCTCCGCGGCAAGCTTACCGACTTCGTCAAATTCCGGTCTACGCGCATGCAATCAGTACCGCTGAGCAGCAGCGTAGGTAAGGTCCGGACAGACCACAGCTTCCACGGCAACCCGGAGAAGGTTGACGTCTGGATTATGCTACTGAAAGAAGAAAGTGCAGTTGTCCGAGGCGAGATCTTCCGCGGTGTACCCGAGCTGCTAAAGCTAATACGGAGAATGCTGATGCAGAATGCTACGCTGCGACCCTCCGCAAGAACAGTTCGAGATAGATTGCAGGAGGTCTTGGTGGATCAATGTGGGATGAACACGCTATGTTGCGCCGGTCGCGAATGGATTGTACCTGCAGCGTCGGAGAGCTCAAAGCCGCCGCGGGAAGATTGTAGCACGCCGGTCAAGACTCCACGCTTATCAACGCGTAACGAATGGGACTGCGCTCGGGCTGGCGGCATGTATGGCGACAATATGAGTATCCGAAGCTGCGCGGTCTCTCACGTCTCGTCGGCGCATGCACATCGCAGACGGCGGAGCTCAGCAAGAGCAGCTACGATGAAGATCACCTCATGGCGTAAGGCGCTCATTCGCGCGGCCTGAGCGGGTGTAGCTTGACGGTTGGGTATGTGGTTAACCTGGTTTATTCAGCCGGAGACGTATCAGGTACTGTATACTATAGTGACTTATGCATGGTGGCGTTGAGCACATCGGGGTCATGTCGCCTTACCTGGGGCCGCCCAGCCTTTTCCGTCTTGGATGCGGCATGTCAAGCGTTGGGGATGAGGTAGCTGTAATGTTCTGTCATTGCTATTGAGTCTGCTTCGTACCCTTTCTATAGACCGTACCCTGTTGCACTGAGCTGCACTCAATCGCTCGCTTTTGCTATATACATGTAAATTCGCTGGAAGTCACGGTAGTTTAGTATCAGCGCTCGCTTTCTGTTTCCAGCAGACTACCCTTGCCTTACGGCCACGTTTAGCTACGCGGTGATGGTTGAGATTACGTCCGCAGGCTGCCATCCACGAACTTGAAGTGGCAAGTCGGAAGGGATGCTCTCGGCCACGAGGGCAGATATGGTAGTCACCAAGTAGCCTACCTGGGCAATATCCTCGAGCATTACTACTAGAGTGACGAGAAGGGGTCGGCAGCCCACTCTGCAATTGCCGCCTCCCACGTGCTCCCGTAACACACTGGCTACAGTAGTATAGACAGAGACAGCTTGCTGCGAGAGCATGTTTCTGCCCAGGTTTGGAGGCTCGGTCGCTCAAAGGCGTCAAGCTCTTTGGTGCAAAAGGAAAAAACAGAGAACGTAGAAACAAGCTAGTGTCGTTGTCACGAAGCTCAGACGGCGTCGAGCTTGCACTCCAACAAGCCCCCATTCCCTGTACTATAACCGGCAACCGGGCGCCAAGGTGTACGCTTGCGGTGGAGCCGAGGCGTACTCTCCACGTGAGACTCGACCTCAACCCGGTGGAGAGGCAGGTCTGGGCGCTGATCGGAATAGTGCGGAGAAGCTTTCCGGAGTGATGAGCAGGCGGAGTAGGGGTTGGAGTGGGTTGTTGACCATGACTCACGCGCTCCATTGCCTCCGTCTTGGCCGGACTGGGAATGGCTCGCTCAGGATCCGCAAGCACTGGATGCACCGATGCAACAATGCTACAAGGATCTTGAGCCCCGCCGTGGCCGCTCTGCCCTCCTTATGCGGCAGAGCTCTGGATGATGCCTCGGAATGGGGGTGTGCTATAAGATCGGTACGGCCTCCCACCCAGGCTCATGGTAGGCCGTTCCCTCTGGACTTGCATTACGTCTCGATCAGCGACGGTCGTCTCTATTTAGCTTACTAGTTCAAGATGGACGCCAGTCGCGAGAAGGAGTTCGTAACTGAAGAGGAAGACTTGAAGGATGTCGAGGGCGTGGTTGCCGAAAACGATTCTGCGCTCGACAGAAGAATTACAAGGAAGATTGACGTTCACATCCTCCCCTGGATCTTCGCCCTGTGGCTGCTGGCCTTCATTGATCGTTCAAACATCGGCAATGCTAAGCTGGATGGTCTGACCAAGGATCTCCACCTGACTGGCGATAAATACAACGTTGCTCTGACCGTCTTCTACATCCTCTACGTCCTCATCGATGTCCCAAGCAACTGGCTCCTCAAGATTGTCGGGGGCGGGCACTACCTCCCCATCCTGGCAGCATGCTGGGGCATAGTCGGCACATGCATGGGCGCCGTCAAAAGCTATGGTGCGCTGATCGCCTGCCGCATGCTGCTCGGAGCGTGTGAGGGAGGCATGTTCGGCGGCATCATCCTTTACCTGAGCATGTTCTACAGACGCCACCAGCTCATGTTCCGCCTGGGCGTCTTCTACTGCGCTGCTCCTCTGTCTGGCGCATTCGGTGGGCTCCTCGCCACCGGCTTGGCCGAGATCAAGTATCATGGCTACAATGGGTGGCCGTGGATCTTCTTCGTAAGTCGCACATTCTGCATCCACCACCAACCGTGTACTGACTTTATGGTAATGCAGGTGGAAGGCGCCATCACCGTCCTCGTAGCAGTAGCAGCCTACTTCTTCCTCCCTCACACGCCCAGCTCATGCCGCTTCCTCTCCACAGAAGAGCAATACCACGCCGCTCACCGCCTCCGCGTCGACCTCCACGGCGCCGCGAACGTCGAGCACGTCGAGGAGGAAGAGTTCAGCTGGGTCTCCGTGCGCATGGCCCTGTTCAACTTCAACACCATCGCCATGAGCCTGAACTTCTTCCTCATCCTGGTCCCAATCTACTCCTACAGCCTCTTCCTCCCCAGCATCATCAGCGGACTCGGATACAAAGCAGTGCACGCCCAGCTCCTCACCGTGCCGCCGAACTTCACGGCATTCCTGATGGTACTTCTGAGCTCGTACATCAGCGACAAGATCAAGATGCGTGGCCCGATGATCGTAATCGGCATGATACTCGCCGCCATTGGCTACATCATGCAGATCGCCGCACACAGGCCTGGGATCAAATACGCAGGCACCTTCTTCGTCGCCGCCGGCGCATTCCCTTGCTCGCCGCTCGTGCTGGCATGGCTGAGCAACAACCTCGCGCCCCACTACATCAAGGCCACTGGTCTGGGTCTCCAAGTCGCTATTGGCAACTGCGGAGCTTTCGTGGCTACGTTTACTTACCTCAGCCAAGACGCGCCCAAGTACCGTAAAGGCCATGCCATCAATCTCGGTGCCCTCGGACTCGGTTTGGTGTTGACGACGGTGACCATGGCTTACATTCGTTGGGAGAACGCTGCCAGGCGGAGCGGGAAGAGAGACCATCGGTTGACGCAGGCGAACAGTGTCGCGTTAGGGTACAAACACCCGCACTTTGAGTACACTCTGTGATCTTCTTGTTGTATATAGAGAACAGACAGAAACGTGTACACCATCCGTCTGGGCAGTGCTTGCAGACCATCAAGCGTCACCGTTGCCATTCATGTCGAGCTTCGGCACCATCATCCTCCCCTTCATCAACGTCCACGCCCAAATCAGATCCACAATTGCCACATCGAAGAAACTGAAAACCAAACTCCCGCCAAAGACAATGGAATGGTACTTCCAAGCATCGTCTACGGTAATACCAACCTGACTCACCACCACCGCCCACGGCAAAACCCAGCAAATACTGCTAACAAGCGACTGATACAAATACCACCTCGGCCGCGTGGCGAGCAAAATGGTGGCGAGCTGCGTGGCCAAAGCGTAGAAAATGTAGCACCAGTCAATGGTGCGCCACATCTTCTCGGTGATAAGGGAGACGGGGTTAGAGGCGGAGATGTAAAAGGCGAAGTGGCGGGCGCCGTAGAAGGAGAGGAAGAGGCAGAGGGGTACTTCGATGATCAGGGCGATGAGGCAGGAGGTTAGGGCCGGGCGGGTGATGTCTGCGCGGCTCTTAGTCGTGCTATGCATGCGCCAGGCTGGGAAAGGGTGGATGACTTACGTAGCAGCTGCGACTTGGTTGCGTGAGGTCGGCGTTCGTCCGAACCAATACTTCTACGCCAGGAACCCCAAGCGTGTCCGACGAAAGCTAGCGAGGTGGCCTCGAGCGACTGCACGGGTACCATGATCAGGCCCCATCGGATGGTGCTGAAGACACCCCACGCTGTGGCGTAGTCGGAGCCCATCGCTACAATGCCGCTGACGAGCCACAGATATAGGGCGTTGCGGACGGCAGACTCGGTGAAGGTGAAGAAGCCTGGCCTGGCTAAAGTTGACAGGCTGCCGAACGAGGGTCTGGCTTCACGAGGAACCTGATGTCCATCCACGGGCTTGATTCGACGGCGCTGCCTGGCTGTGATGCTGACGAAGTACGCAAGGCCTGCAAGAGAAGCAGTCATGTTGCAGGCGAGCTGCGTCGCGGCTTGAGTGTTCACTGACGGATGTATACCGCGGACATGGAACCTCGAGATCACAATCATGTCCAGTACAATATTAACGACGAACTTGATGGAGCTGATGAGCAACGGTACATCCGGCTGGTCCAGGGATCTGGTAGCCGACGCGACCGCTGTTTCAATGGCGGATGACAGAGCCGAGAATGCAGAGATCCGGACGTACGTAAGGGACGCTTCACGCACAACGGAGGGCACGAACGCGTCTGCGAATTGCCGTGCAGCGCCGAGAAAGCAGACGGACAAGATCAGGCCGAGTGCGCTTTGGAACAAGATCAGGGTGTATGATAAGCCATGGCGGTCGGCAAGTGAACGGTTCGACTTGTCTGCGATGATGTTCCAGGCAGCGCGCGGTAGACCTTCGTTGATCACCTCGGCGACGACGCCGATGTAGGTATAAGCATCGGTGGTGACTACGAAAGAAGCATCGATGTCGGCCACCCACAGCTTGCTCAGAGTGGCGTAGAGAGCGGGGAGGGTGAAGGCGGCGATGTTGAAGAGCAAAGTACCAAAGTACCTTTTCCTGCTCCATGGCTTGACAAGAGTGTCTGGCGGAGGACCGCCAGGCGCACGCACTCCAGCGTCGGTAGTGCCAATTATGGTATCGTCCTTTGAGAGCATCGTGTACGCATGGCGGAAGACCGAAGAAGACCTTGCGGTCCGCAGTAGGTGCCCGATCATATAAGGCGAAGCTCAAGCTACATCTTCCCGGTGGGGGTGGTATGTTTGGTGGGAGGTGTGCGTGCAGCATCTGCTGTGAAACGTAACATTGCAAGGCTGGGCATGGACAAGGCAATAAAGTCAACGAGGAAGCGACCCAATGGGATTTGCTGATATGCAATGACTCCAAGCGTGCCTAGATGAGATGACTAGAGGCGTGAAGCATCACCTCACCCTTGCTGACTCGCGCGGCGGTCGTTATTACAGTTGCATTGTATAATATTTGTTGTTCTAATTCATGTTGTCTTGTCTTGTTGGTGGAGATCGGAGGTTGTATCAACGGAGGACGGAGGTGAATTCCGCGGCAGAGAGGCGCCCGGTTCCCTCGCCGGCCCCAGCTTCGTTGCTTTAGCGTGGAGTTGCCAAAAAATGTTCGATAGGGACGATGGAAGACATGTGATCCAGACAAACGCATTACCTTCCGTCTCTTTTACTTCTCATACACTGTCTACTATCCTATACCATCCTGCCAAGAGTTCACGACGTGAGAATCATACTGGAGTCACTGCTATTGCCCGCCAACTGCAATGCGCAGAGCGCTACAGCGATGCTCGGCATCCATCCCTCGAACATTCGCCTCCACCAGCGGTAGCGTCTCCCACAACATATGCCTACAGTGCAATGTCTCGCGCATCGCATCACAAAGCGTTAGACCGACTCGGCGAGCGCTACATCAGACTTCGCTCCTCCGCCAACAAGCAGCCGCTGCAGCGGAAGCGCCATCATCAAACACCAATGCGCCGGCACCGATTACTCGCTTCGATGAGCTGGGCAGCCGGAACATCGTCCACCACAATGTCGTCCGCACGCTCACGCAAGACATGGGTCTGGAGACGATGACAGAGGTTCAACAAGCCACTATCAACGAGGCATTAAAGGGGACGGACATTATAGCGCAAGCAAAGACGGGTACCGGCAAGACGCTGGCCTTCTTACTCCCAATCCTGCAGAACATCATCAACGTCGACCCACAACTGGCCGAGCGCGGCTTCTCACGTCGCGGACCCAGAACAACGGCGGACGACATTCGCGCCTTGATCATCTCGCCAACACGTGAGCTGGCCGAGCAGATTGCGGAAGAAGCGAAGAAGGTGACGAGGCATACCGGCATTGTGGTGCAGACGGCTGTGGGTGGGACTCAGAAGTCGGCGGGTCTAAGAGCCATCCAGCACCAAGGCTGCCATCTCCTCGTCGGCACACCAGGCCGGCTCAAGGACATCCTGACCGACCCATACTCCCGCGTGCAAGCCCCCGACCTCAGCGCGTTGGTGTTTGATGAAGCCGACAGACTTCTCGATCAGGGCTTCTGGCCCGAGATCCAGGAGATCATGCGATTACTACCCACACCCGCGGAGCGAAACCGACAGACCATGATGTTCTCCGCGACCGTGCCGCGCGAAGTCGTGGATCTGGTTCGGAGCACGCTCAAGCCCGGCTTCCAATACGTCAAGACGGTGCGCGACGACGAAGAGCCCACCCACGCCAGAGTACCGCAGCGCGTCGTAACGGTCAACGGCTTCGAGAACAAGCTGCCTGCGCTAGTCGAATTAATCTCGAAAGCCGTCGAGGCGTCGAAACAACCCGGAGGTAGACCCTTCAAAGCCATTGTATACTATAACAGCACCGCCGAAGTCTCCCTCGCCGCCAGTGCCCTCCGCAACCTCAGCACCCCCGAATCATCATCCACCGACTCCTTCGGCGGCCGCCGCGGTACCCACCCCTGGCCCTCCACCAAAATCTTCGACATCCACGCCCGCCTCTCCCAATCCCAACGCACCGCCGCCGCCGACGCCTTCCGCCACTGCACAAGCGGCATCCTCCTCTCCTCCGACGTCACCGCCCGCGGCCTTGACTTCCCCAACGTAACCCACGTCATCCAAATGGCCATCCCGCCCTCGCGAGAACAATACATCCACCGCATCGGCCGCACCGCGCGAGCAGGAAAAGAAGGCGAAGGCTACCTCATCATCTCCCACCTGGAAACAGGCGAGGTCCGCTCACGCCTCCAAAAACTGCCCCTCCAACCCACCAACACCCTCACGACCGCCAGCCTAGACTTGACCCGCGAATCGCAAGTCCCCGCCGAAGCGGGCAAGATCCTCGAAATGGTCCGCGGAGCCGTGACGGGCGTGTCGATGTTGGATAAAGTCAAGGTCTACCAAGCACTACTAGGAGTGTACGGGTATATAGGGAATAAGCGACATTTGGTTGAAGCGATGAATAATCTGGCCCTGTTTGGGTGGGGGATGAGGGAGCCGCCGAGTATTGCGCCCGGGTTGGCGAGTCGGTTGCGGCTGGATCGCGTGCCGGGGGTGAGGATTGGGAGTGAGTTGCGGGAGTTGGAGCAGCGGGAGGGTGGTGGGGGTGGGGGTGGAAGGGGTGGTGGGTTTGGTGGGGGCGGCCGGAGAGGTGGGAGTGGGTATGGGGATAGGGATGGTGGGTTTGGTGGACGAGGTGGTGGTGGTGGTGGGTTTGGTGGAAGAGGTGGTGGTGGTGGTGAGAGAGGTGACTTTGGTGGTAGAGGTGGTGGTGGTGGACGGGGTGGCTTTGGTGGCACCCGAGGAGGCGGGTATGGAGGTGGTGGGGACAAGTATGGTGGAGGTGGAGACAGATATGGCGGCGGTGGCGGTGAAAGGTATGGCGGAGGTGGCGGTGATCGGTACGGAGGAGGCGGTTCTTCGCGCGACTATCCCTACTGAGCGATACAGTGAAGGCTGCTTCGGTTCGTATACGCATCAGGGGCGATGAAGCTCTGGCTGGGTGAAGCTCTGGCTAGGGGTGTTGGACGACCAATATTCGGTGGTTGGCGCGGCGCTGGAGTCGGTTGGTTTACCATTGCATCGTGGTGGCGTCTGCACTGCATGGCGCTCTACATGGAACAAAGCATGGCATTGGTGCATGCGAAGCGGTGGGTATGACTAGATCTGTATAGACAGTGTACCAATATGACTCTCCTCTGCCACGCCGCTCTTCGCCAAGATCGTATATGATCAGTAGTACGTTTCAGGTCACGGTACCAAAAGACTACGAGGCCTTCCCGTCTGCGCTGTTACCATTCGCTTTCTGCGCCGGAGGTTCGCCTTTCTTGGATTTCAAGCTCTCCATCGCCGAATCAACACCGCTCAGCCGTCGTACAAGCGTCTGTACTCCCGGCGGCAGAACATGCAAGAGGTCAATATACCGCGCATAAAGCGGCAGACTAATCTCACCACTCTGCCCACTGTCGACCATCCTCACAATCTCCCTCGCCAGCTCAACAGGCTCAACAACAGGTCCAAGGAATGAGTTAGGCGTCTCCAAGCCCTCAAACAAACTTGTTGACAGCTGTCCCGGCGTGACGAGAATCGTGCGTACGTTCTCCGCGCCCTTTGGCGCAGCCGATGAGGTTAGTTCGGCCCGCAACGAGGTGTGCATAGCGATCAGCGCGGCTTTCGACGCAGTATAATCGCTCAGATGGCTCGCCCCCAGTTTGCCGAGGACGGAGGAGATGGTTACGATCGTGCCGCCGTGCGCTGAGGCTAACATGCCTGGGAGGAAAGTGCGGAGGGCGTGGAAGTGGGAAAGGGTGTTTACGCTGAATGTCTTCTGGACTTCGGTTGGGGAGAGGGAGAGGAGGGGTTTGCCGTGGACGATGCCGGCGTTGTTGATGAGGATGGTTGGGACGCCGAGCTGTGGGAGGAAGAAAGAGACTTACCGTCAACCTTTGCGTGGAGGAGAGTGCGGGTGTTGAAGGTGGCTACCTACATCCTTCTCTATCTGTCCTCTCGCTCTTTCCACGGCGTCAGAGTTGCCGACGTCGCAGTGGTAGAACTCCACACCCGCGAGACCTTCACTCTCCTTCTCGAGTTGCTGGATATCGAGGATGGCGACGCTGGCGCCCCTCATGCCATAGATCTCGGCCAGGATCTTGCCCAACCCGCCGGCTCCACCCGTAATCACTACGACTTCTTCGTTCCAGTCCAGCTCTCGCGGCGGGCCGTTCGCTAACCGCTTATCCAAGTAGCTTAACACCCATAGCAGAGTGATTATCGAGGCATAGATGCAGGTGGCGTAGACATTGAAGCTGTGCGCTGGTGCGCCTACAGCGCGCTGGCATAAGGGTATCAACCACGCGATGAAGGGGTGGAAGATGCTGCGGTGGAGGATGTGGGCGAGTAGGTCGATGTTGACCTGGCTATACCATGACTTTGTGATGCCGGTTGTTATGTGATTGGACATGACTCTACTTGCCCGTGTTGTGCTGATCGAGGCGAGGTTCGGTGCCGATCGGGACAGAGAGACTGTCTCGTTTAGACAAGCGAGCGATGCACAGTCACCACGCCCAACCAATAGTGCAAGTGGTAGTCCGCACAATGAATAACACTGCTATGCAGGTTACGCTCGGGTGGTACGAGCGTGCATTCGTGTGCTTGGATTAGGGGGGGTTCGGAAACCGAATACAAGGAAGTCCACTTCTTAGCATGCGGATAGTCCCGCATCCACGACAACACGCTGACTGTTATAATCACGTAACAAAGCGCATCTTTGTAAGTAAAGCACTAGCTTTATATAACGGGTCTGAGGCTGCGACTTTTCCTGTCTCTATACCGTTGTGATGCTCGACGTCGCGATAGATCTCGCGCAGGCTGCTTCAGCTCGTTACCAGAATCATGACCGGTGCAAGAAAACCCTCGTGCCCTTTACAACCATCGAAACTAAGCCGTTGTATCGCTGGAATCTTCAAAGGGAAATCCGCTCAAAGCGTGTCAACAGGACGGGAAACCTACTCTGAATTAACTTCAGCGTGGCTTGCTGTCACCCACCGAAATGGCCATGTTCGAACGCGTCGTTCCGGCCGAGGCTTGCTCTAGATCGTGCTGGAGATCGAATCTGCCAATAGCTCAGTTTTTCAGCTCAGCCCCGACCGTGCACAAGACCTTGCTGCTTTGCATTGCTTGCGAAAAGCTTGTCTCGCAGCTCGCTTGTCCAAAGTCTATCACTCGCTTGGACAAGGTCATGTTCTCCAATAACTGCGCGAGCGGTGCCTAGGAGGGGTGCATCAGTCACTCATAAGTAGAATCATCCAAGTGAGTCAGTCACTCCCTATCCATCTCCATTGTGAATCCACCTAGGCACATTATTGCTGTTCGTGTCTCCGTTCACCATGTTGCTCGGCCTCTGCCTTGTCCTGTTATACGCATCCTGCTGTCATGCCGCATTGCTGGGATCTCACAAGGTCGACCGTGCCAATCGTGGCATTCCCGAGGTCCTCAAGGCTCGCAGTCCTCAAGGAAGACCAAGAGGAGGCAGCAACTCAGCACCCGGCCATGATCTTTGGCCAAATCAACCTCCTGCTTCCAAATATCTGCGGTCGACCTCGATTGTCGCGCAAAGTAAGCCCTCAAGCACCGGTCATATGATCATCCGGCCTTCTACACCACCTAAGTCGTGGAATGGAGACAGCATGCAAGCACTCATTCCATCTATGGACACTGAGCATTGGTACTCGTCCGATCATCAGTACGGTGCTATGAAAGCTCGCCTGGCTCTCAACCACCATTACCTCACTATTGCACTTGATCACTCGGCCTTTGTCGACAATGTCGTCTGCTCCGACAACTCGACTATCACTGGGTCTTTTACCGGTAGTGATGCTTTCACGCTAGCTGAACAGCACTGGACGGGCGATGACGATCTTGTGTTTATCACCAGTGCGCCGACTTGCTCGTCTGATGGCCAAAACGCGTTTTTCTTGGCATCAAGCGCCTCGTTCAATGCTGCCGGCCAGTCTTTCCGTATCATGGCTCAAAAGAAGTCTTTCCAAGATGTCTGCGCTGAAATGCACCTCGACTTCGGATACGAAGAGCCAGGTACTTCTACCAGCTACGCTGCATCAACACCGTCCGCTGCCGCAGCGACGTCTTTGTATGCGACCTCAACCACAAGCACTGGACTGTCCGCACCGACTACGAGTGCATCTCTATCGGAGACCACCAGTTCGCCATCTTCATCTGTCGGCAGTACGCCAACTTCGACGAACAGCAACGTACCGTCTTCGGCAGCAGCTAGCTCGTACTCGACGTTAGGAAGTTCCGTGCCATCCTCAACGACCGCATCCGCACCGGTGTCAATCGCGACTACCGGGCCTGCGTTCTCGTCCGGCACTGAAGCCGCGACATCACAAGGTACTTTGACAGGGCTTGGCGGCACATTAACGGTGGCATCAGGAAGTGATCAGAACGCAAGCGCGACTGCTATTGACAGTGCTCCTCCTGAAGCTACGATCGATGGCCTGCCGGCCATAGCACCTGGACCTGACTTTGATCAGAGACTGGATGATTTGCTTGGCTACTACTCCCAAGACGTATACGATGAGAACGTATGCATTCTCCGCCCGTACTTTCTGCGTCTGGAGAACAGATACTGACTGCGCATCCAGACTGTCCTTGCCGAAGCCTCTGGACTTGGTATTTCTGCCCGAGATCTCGCTAAGCGTGGATTCTTCGATTTCATCTCCAACGTCGTCAGCAATGTTGTCGACAACTTAAAGCAAGTGGTTTCGAACGTTGTCAGTGACATTCAAACGTTCGTCACGGTCGCTACAGACGCTGTCCAAGTCGCTTACAATACTGCCGTCGCTCTTGTCCAGGTCATTGCCACGGGCCAATACAGCGCCGAGATCGACCACAGTTTTTCTAGCGCGCCTGACGGGGAAGGCGACTGCGACTTCGGTTCGAACTGCTACCTGCTATATAGCACTATCGGAGCGACCGGAGACGAGGGCTTCGATTTGTACTGCGTCTCGTGCTCAGCGAGTGGCGACATAAAGCTTGTCGGCACGATTGCAGCGACCCTTTCGAGTGGCGTTACTCAGGCAAGCTTCTCAGCCACCGGTGATCTGGATGTTGAGCTTTTTCTGGGCCTGGACGCGTTCGCTACCTATGACTATTCGCAGGAGCGAGACCTGAAGGTCGTATCTTTGGGCGGTTGGGTAAGTGCAAGGCCTAACACAGTCAGACTCACGTCCATTCTACCTGACAGCGGCATGATCTCTGGACATGCAAAGACTTTGCTGACCTCCCTCTTAGAAAATTCCTGGAATTGTCGCTCTAGCTCCCGAGGCCGTGCTGTCGTCGTTAATTGCAGTCCATATCGCAGCGTCTGGGAGAATCTACTCCGGTGCTTCTCTAACGTGGCCCAACATCGTTGCAAGCGTCGACTTGGTGAACACGCAGAACTCGCAGTTCACCGGCTTCACGCCCAACGTCAGTCCTGTCTTTCAAGCCAGCGGACAGATTGAGGTCGACGTGACTCTTGCACTTCCTGTCACGCTGAGCTTCGCGCTTGAAATACTCCCTGGATCGAACTATCAGAAAATCTACAGTGTGAACCTTACGGATACGCCGGCAGTCGCAGCTAGCGCTCTGTACGACTCTACAGCTAGCGATGGCTGCAGCGGAGTCGCGTACGACGTGGTGAGCTGCCTTCATCACAGTTGCTATGCAGCGCTTTCGCTGACCATGCTGTGCTATTACAGGCCTTCCAAAACAATCTCGAGGTTGACACCTCTTTGTTCGGCGTCTATCAACTCAGCAACTACAACCAAGATCTCGGACAAGGTTGCTACACCATTGGGGCCAAGGAGCGACGCACGATCGGTCAGCGACAGAACGATGAAGACGCCGATGTTAACGGCACAGCGGCCTATCCAGTTGTTGCGGCCACTGTCGGAGATCCAAGCGGTCAGGTGACGATGCATCCGCACTATAACGGCAACTTGTTCCTCGCTCAACAAGGCCAAGCGAGCAACCTCACTCTCGTCACTGGCGACACGCAAATGATGGTTATGTCGCCTTCCGACCAACTCAACATCGTATACGGAGACAGCGCCGGCCGTATTATGCACTACTACCCCGACACGCTGGCAAGTCTCGGTGTCTCACGTCTCCGCTTGGCTACTTGGGACAACTTGCCGCACGGCTCACGCATCGTGACGTTGGCGCCAGTTGTGATCAATGGCACTGAGTTCCTGACAGGCGTGGACGCGCAAGGGCAGCAGTCGTGGCTGATGTGTTGCGGCATTGATGACCAGCCAAATAGGATGTTCCTAGCGAGCGATTGGCAAGCTGCCCCAGCGATCTTGCAGAGTCCGGGGATGCAATATATTGTCACCGGCGGTGTGGCGACGGATTGTATTCCGTTGGCATTCACGGCTACATCGTGATCAATTTAAGAGACGATTAGAAGCGTGTACTCAGATTGGAATATCAAACAAGTTGGAGATCCAGTCTATACCTACCTATGTATAGCTGATAATGCGTTGACTAGCTCTATCGGCTTATGCTGTGGTTAAAATGCTCCTTAATGATACTGATTAGCTAGCTATCAGTACTCTAGCTATAGTGTACTCGGGTGCATAACAGAGTGTATGTGTATATAGCTAACGTTGCTTTCCCCATTTACGCCATCGTCGACGCTCCCGACAGGAACGACAACGAACCCGAGTCAGTCTCGCATGTACATGCAAAGAAGCTATGCGGCGACCTTTACGCCATGGCTTTCCCTCGCTGGCTACCTAGGGTATCGGCTCAGCCACAGCGATGCGTCTCCGGCAAAGCAGACAACTATGTGATACATCGCATTGTCCTTCATTGACCCCTCCTCGTCGATGCAAGGACACGACAGTACTACAGGGGGTTTAAATAGCGTGGTGGGCAAGATATTGGAAAGCGTTGGAAGGTGCAGACCTCAGAGTGACCATTGTGACTTTTCCCTCGGTGGAGCCAAGCTTCGCCAAAGGGGCGATGATTAGCGTCTAATTAAGCACGCCTTATTCCGACTTCATGAGCACTACAAGCCAACCAGAATGGATGCAAGTACCGGGAAACCTTCATACGCAGAAGAAGCACGCACGCCTACACATTGAGATCGGCCTTCTGCATGAATAGTGCCATATCTGACCGAAGATCCATGTACTGGAAGACGCCGTCTCCCCGGACAGTTCTGTGTCGGTAACTGTTTCGAGGAGTGTTCGTCATCGTCGTCTTCCTGGTACGAGAACTTGTGGATTGAGATGGATGTGAAAAGTGTATTGACGATGGAAAGCACACCTACCATATCCAGTGCCAGTAGTCGACCACTGTAACAGGAAGACTGTGCGAGACTGAAGATTCTCCCTTCCTCAAGACACTGCAGGCAAGGTAAAAGCTGTGCCTACCTTTCGCTTTATGCCGTATTCCGGTGCCCCTGATCCTGTCACAGTGCCGATCGCAGCTGTCCTGGTTGCTGACACGAACTAGAGAGGACCGCGTGAGGAGCGCGGCTCCACTACTGCAGACGCATACGGTAGCGCTGTCGCTGTGCGTCCCCAAAGGAACCATGGTCACTGCATCCCATGAGCAGATCCTTCACAATGAGAGACTTGTCAACCAACGTGGACCTCAGTTATGCACTGCATCGCAGATCGACTGAATTGTAGCCTGCCATACACCGGATCAGCATCCTGCTCCACCGTGGCTTCAGACGATCATGATCGACAAGCAGCCCCTCAGGACCTGCTGCGCTCGACGAAGCGTCTGCTGCCCGAAAAGGCATATGGATGGATGCTTTGGCAACAGAGTTGTGACTAGTCTCATCTCATGAGGATATCATCAAGCACCGCAAGACGCCTTTGGGGCAGGGCACTATGGCGTGCTCTTGTCGGATTGACTGTACAGCTTCATTAGCTTGCGAAGAGCCTTCGCAGTCCATAATGGCGTGCTTCGACAAGAGACAGAGAGAGTATCATCCCTCAAGCCTTTGACAGGACATATCAGGACGGTCCTCTCCCTTTGACTCTTAGTTACATCTCCAACTCATAGCCTCTTCCACGATCCGAAGATGCATCTATCTACACTTTTGCTGGCTTATGCCTCCACAGCTGTGGCCTTCTGCCCTATGGCAGACTTGGTTCGCCGTGGCCTTGCTCCAGAAGAGCTCAAGGAGGCGTACCTGCAGCGGAAAGGACTGGGCGAGCCAAGCAAGAAACGACAGGACAACCCTCCGCCTGTCCTCGATCCTCTCTCCGGCTTACTCTCCCCTGCCGACCTTGGAAGCCTGACACCACGCGAGAAGAGGCAGGACAACCCTGACCCCATCCTTGATCCTCTGTCCGGCGTACTTTCGCCAATCGGACTTGGTAGCCTGGTACCACGATCGCCTCGATCAGAGGAGCACAGCCGTGCTATCGAAACGCACATCCGCTCTCGACTTGAAGAGCGCGATGAAGACGTCGACATCAATGCCAAGATCTTGACGCCAAAGGCCCACAAGCGTCATGTTGAGGAGCGCGGCCTGCTTGGCGGCATCCTTGCACCTCTGACCGGGGTGTTGGCGGCGCTGGACATTCCCACCCCTCAAGACTCCGGCCTCAAGGCTATTCCTGGTGACGTAAGTATATGTCAAACACACCGCTCATCGTCCATCAATCGTTGACATGTCTCAGGACCCAAGCCATCAATACATTGCACCCGGACCGACCGATGTTCGCGGTGATTGCCCAACCCTCAACACCCTGGCCAACCATGGATACTTGTCCCGCACCGGCATCACCACCTTCGCTGAGGCTGCTAACGCCATCCAAGAGGCCTACTCAATGTCATTTGACATTGCCGTCTTCCTCAGTGCTCTAGGTTTGCTGGCTGGAGGTGACATCCCCACCGGGATTTACTCCATAGGAGGCCAGGACTCCAGGGTTCCGGAGACGTTAGGCCAACCTGTCTATGGCATTGACCGGCATGGTCTTTTCGAGATCGATGCATCCATCTCGCGAGGTGACCGCTACTTTGGCGACAACCACTCCTTCAACATCACCCGTTGGAATGCGCTTGTCACAGATGCCAACACCTACGGAGACGGTCTTTTCAACACCGATGCCGTCAAGAACAACGCCGCCAACAGAGTTGAGGAATCCAGAGCCACTAATCCCGAGTTCACCATGGGTGGAAACTTCGCCGTCATCTATGCCACCCGTGCCCTCCTGACTCGTCCCTTGCCCAACGGCACTGCACCTAACACGCCCGACTTTGCGAACATAGCGCCTTTCTACCTTAACGAGACGTTTCCGGAAAACTGGTTCCGCATCCCCAACTCATACTCCCTTGTCGATCTGCTCGGCGACATTGGTGACTTCTTCCTGTACAAGCCTCAGCCACTCGGCAGGAACTATAACGGTGCCTTCGTCCCACTAAACATAACCATTCCCGAAGCTCCGGCTGACATTGGGTGTCTCGGCGCTTCACTACTGGCATCCGCCGCTCCGGATGAAGGGGAAGCGGTTGTGCAAGCCGCCAATGCCTTGAAGGACCAGATCCTCTCGGCGGTGCTGGGTTCTGCTTCCTGCAACATCGCCGACTACGAGGAAACGGGTGGCGATGCTTACTACGAAACCAGCGATGAAGATGTTGATGGAGGCAGTGGAAGTGGCATCACGCACTTTGGCGAGTGGGACTCACAATCTGAAAAGCCGACCGGGCTCTCCGCTGGTGAGCCCGTGCGCAGGAGGTCGAGGTCGAGGTCGGTCCGTGCGGCTAAGGTGAATGCGTAGGCTTCAGTAGGGTGAAGTGCCCGAACATCAGATTGTCAGAGGAGCTTGTTGACGCTGTCGACTCGGTTGGTCAGTGGTAGAAACGGTTTCTGTTGGCTTATTACAGCGTTGAATCTGAAGTTATGCTGACGAACAACGTCGTGGTATCCTTGTCAGTCTTTTCGCAGATAATTTGATAGCATTAACTCAGCGGTAAATGCATCATATTACACAACTGCAGCAGGGAGTCGTGCTCAAGACCGACTCCGACTGCGAAGGTGCTGGGATTGACCGCTTGTGGCGAGCCACGAGCTCCTGTGTCGAGCACTGCATCGAAATATTCTCGCAGCTCCAGTCCACTGTGGAGGATTTCCAAGATGGTAGCAGCAATCTAGCAGCAAGAACGGTCACAGCAATCAAGTCCAATATGAATGCTGCTGAGGTAGCAATTTGGAAAGGACGCATTGCATCTCACACCGTCGCTTTGCAGACCAATTTTCAGCTTATCAGCATCACCATCATGTACTTGATACCGCAGTGAAATTGTGGAATGTCTCAACTGGTGTTTATGTGAAGAGTTTCGAGTTTATGCCGATTACCGCAGCTTACGTGAACCATATCACCATATCTTCTAATGGCGAGCTAATGCCTGTGCGAACAGCATTGAGTAATGATGCTCCTGTTTACGAACTACAAAACGGGCAAACTTGCAAGCGCTTGACCGGCCATACAGACTACATCACAGAAGCAGCGTTCCAGCCTCGTTGTTCGAGTCGACAACTGCTAGTCTCAGCATCCCGCGATAAGACGGTAAGACTCTGGGATGGGAGGGATGGGACTCAGCTGAGAAAGTTCGAACACCCGGCATCCGCCGGGTCAGTTGCATTCTCGCCGACTTTACTAGCATCAGGAGACCGCCATGGAATGATCAAAGTCTGGGATGTGGAGACGGGGAAGGAAACAAGCAAGTTCAAGATAACACGCGGGAACCCATCCGGTCGTTGGCGCTCTCGCCTGTCCAGCCATTGTTGGCATCAGGTACGGACAAGAGCATCAGACTTTGGGACACAAGGAGCGGCTCTTCCGTTCATGAGATTATAGTTGGCAAAAAGGATCATATCAGTCTCGATTTTTCACCGTGCGGAACTCTGTTATCGTTCGGTGCTGGAACGGAAGGTGTCTGGGTCTGGGACATAAGAGCGAAAAAGAACTTGAAAGAGATCCTGTCAGGCAACGCATATGTCAACGCTGTAGCGTTCTCGCCTGATGGACGGCTTGTAGCGTCGGGATCGATTGTAGGCACCGTGAGACTTTGGGACTGGGCAGCAGTATAGACCTGCGCCCGTGGCGACGGTCTTTCGGCGAGATTTCCCACACAGAGAAGCAGACTTGGCGATTTGGATTCAGTCTACGTCCTACGGTGGTTGGGCAGTGCCGTGCGAAGTACTGGTGTGTTCCTCGGGAGCTGCAGTATACGACAACACGCTAGGGTTCTGGTGGTGGGGTCCAGTCTGAGCAGTGCTGGTTGGTATTGTGCACAGCTCCGACGGCATTGAGACCATGAAGTTAGGGTCGTCCTTGGAACCTCTGCGACATGACCACTGAGTATACCAAGCAGTTAATGAAATAAAGGGGGTGGGTCAGACCCTTGGGTACGTTGCGAATTTGTAGACGCGTCGCGAAAGATGAACAGTATACAGCACGCAGCGGAGACCTGAGTGCTGAAAACTACTGGAGCCGCTTTCACTGCGTCATAGAGTCGTTCCACGGTGGTGGAGCTATCTGCGTCGCCATAAAGACTGTAAGCCTGGACGACTGCATCACGCCATATGTCTGGGAGAATTGGTGATTCAGAATGAGTCCGTAGAGATTGCAGCCGATAGCTTCCACGGCTATAGTCATGCTCAAGCGCGTATTATTGCTGCGCAGCTGGATAGATATAGGCGCACACGAATGGCTTGCTCTAAGTAAGTGAAAGAAGGCTGAAGCTGAAGTGAGAAAGTGCGGCAAGATCCGCGCTGCCCGGGCCGCCCGAGTCTCCCGCTTGCCAAGCCAAGTTTCCGCCCACTTTTACGAATTGGCGTGTAAAGACTTTTGACCTTTGCATAGCAGCGATCTCAAGCACGCGCGAGACCGTCCACACTCTCTATTCTTCGCTCTTTGAGGAACTCTGACATTACTGCACCAGCCAACACACAAGCTGAACACAATGGTAAGTCACACCATCACCACACCCTCCCTCCACGGCAGTGGTAGTTGTAGTAGTAGGGAGGACTCGAAGCGTGCACGAGACCATCTCCAATGCGACACATGACCGCCATTGAAACCTACTTGTACCAAGCCACCATACTAACACATGCTAACACCACCTCCCATCACAGTCGGACGGAGAAGAGCCCACCACCACCGCCGCCGAGGGCGAAGAAGAGGTCGCGCCCGCGGACTCGGGCGAGGTCGAAGTAGCCGCCGATGAAGGCACCGGCAAGTCGGGCGGCATGTCCGTCCTCGACGCTCTCAAAGGCGTCCTCAAGATCGCCCTCATCCACGACGGGCTCGCCCGGGGCCTGCGCGAGGCCAGCAAAGCGCTCGATCGTCGGCAGGCACATATGTGCGTGCTGAATGAGGCGTGCGAGGAGGAGGCGTACAAGAAGTTGGTGGTGGCGTTGTGCGGGGAGCACAAGATTCCGTTGATTAAGGTGCCGGATGGGAAGCAGTTGGGCGAGTGGGCTGGGTTGTGTAAGTGATGTCTTCTTGTCTTTGTTTGGAGCACGTGACGGCTTACCGATTTGGTTGTAGGCCAGATCGACCGTGAAGGCAACGCCCGCAAGGTCGTCAACTGCTCCTGCGTCGTCGTCAAGGACTGGGGTGAGGAGTCGCAGGAGCGCTCCGTCCTCCTCAACTACTTCCAGACCGAGCAATAGACGCCGGCTCATGCCACGATGCGAACGGCAAGGACAGCAGGTGTTCAAGCGGCTTCCACTTCTGACCAAGCATACGTCTAGCGGGGCCATCTTCTAAAAGCGACCGGCCTCCTCTTCTTCGCAAAGGGATGGCAGTATTCGGTAGAGGCACGGCGCCCTTCTAAAAGGATGCCTCAAAATCTCTTTCGATCGGTGGAGGCGACGAGTGATTGTACAGTACCTTCGTTCGTCAGACGTGCAGACTGCTGCTGCATGACAGACGGCGCGTCGGATAGAAAAGCTGCGGTCAAGCATATCACACTCGGCGCAATAGACTGTTCCTTCTCACATTATCTTCTCATTCGGCCAGCCTACAAAAGTTGTCTCGTTGCACGACTCTTTCCACCATCCTGCGTTGTCCCGTTGTGTCCCTAACTGTCAGGTCTCAGTCCGACCCTCTTAACGTCAATCCAGCTACCTACCTAAACCCAAACGCCGGCCACCCACCCATCGTAGTAACACCCCCCAACCTCAACCGCTGCACCGGCGTACTTCCCGGATCGAAATACAACCCCTCCACCCTTCCATCCGCCCTGCGCAAACTAACATAATAGAACCCACTAATCGTCAACCCATGCCCACGATCCCGATCGCCACCCCTCTCCGCTTCAGTACAAGTATAGGACTCGTGCTTGGAGTGGACGAAACAGCGTTCCTTCCAGCGCATGAAGATGTACTGTTCGTTCAGATCGTGAAGGCGGGTGGGGGAGAGGAGGAGGGAGGCCATTTCTTCGTCGGAGGCGAGGAGGGAGAAGGGCGGGAGGGCGCGCCAGTTTGTTGCGTCGGTTGTGGGTGTTGCGGAGGGGAAGATGATTGTGTCTGTTGGTGTGGTCGGTGAGGTGGTGGGTTGTTGGTGGTCACTGCTCTTCGTGCTGCAGTGTGCTTCGGGGGTGAGGAAGGAGTGGGTGGTGAGGTCTATGATATGGCCTTCGAGGTAGGTGGTGATGGGGGCATGTCTCTTGCCGGCCTTGGGTCGCTCTTGCTCGTTAGTGCTTATGATGCTGCTGAGACTGACGCTACTCGTGGGATGATGTTGGGGCACATCGTAAGCCGCCATCGTGCCTTGAAGCGTCATTCGGTCCGTGTCGATGGCATGCAGAGTGACGCGTACGGGCCATTGATCGTGGTCTGACGAAGACGTATGTTTGGACAAAAGTGCGGTGGTTTGCAAAAGAGGCGGCGAGAACTGGTGGGACAGCCATGGCCGGCTGGCATCGAAGTGTGCGGGCGCCGGTGCCACTCGTGTAGAGCCGGGAGGATGATCGTAACTGGTGGCATTCGATACAGGACCAAACCGTGGATTGATCTGCTCTACGACGTGCGTCACTGTGCTATGTGCCGCAGCCCTCGTCGGCTGTTGCTGCACCACGCAGCAGCCGTTCATAGCATGCTGGTGGCCTGTAAACACCGTCCCGGGCTGCAGCCACGAAGACTGTGGTATAGATCCCACTGGTTGCAGATCCATGACGAAGTCGTCAAGATTCTTGTCAGCGAAGGACTCTTCGCCGGCTAAACCGTGCTCGACGGCTGTGACGAGAGCCTCCTCGTATCCTGAGCATGACCGCAACTCGCTGAGATACCTCAACGCGCGTTCCAAAACCGACGGAGGCGAAGGCGAGGTCGAAGGTACAGGAACGGATGCCGTCGGAGGAGCTGGTGGAGTGCTGATGCGCGGGAGTCGTGACGGTGGTACATTCTCGGCCAGGTAGCCTCGTCGAAACGCCTCGATGCGCTCCTGTCTCTCCCTCTCCCGTGCTTCTGCGGCGGGTGGTGGTGGTAGTGTTGTCCCACCCTCCCTCTCCCCACTACCAGATGCTGAAGTCCTCTGCTCGTCACCCTCAGTCCTGCCTGGGCTAGGCCTGAACCACCCACCTCCTCTCGCCCTCTCCTCCTCCTCACTCATCCCACTCCGCTCCCGCTCCATCACATATCTCAGCATGCGATCCGTCGCACTGGGCGAGAACTCCTGCCGTGACCGTTGAATTGCCGCCCGCGTGCGCAAGCTCACCCACTCCGATTCCCTCCTCCTCCGATCTCTCTCCCTCAGCCTATCGCGTCGCTCCGCCGCCTCCGCCGCAGTAGTAGGAGCGTTTGGGCCACCTGCTTCTGCTGCTGCTGCTGCTGCAGATGCGCCGTGGCCTTCTCTCTGCTCCTGCATCTGCACCGCGCGCCGATCATCCAACTGGCTCTGGCTTAGCACGCGCAGGATGTCCGGATGCGTGTCTGGCTGCTGCCGGCGCAATTCGCTCAAAATCGCATCGAGCTCACCCTCCTCGTGCGGCACCAGTGCGTTATGTTGCGGCGCCCAATCGTAGAGACGTTGCTGGCTCGGAGAAGGCGTGCGGTTGGTGTAGGCAGTTGTGGATGGGCCACTCGCTGTCTCGTGAAGTCGGTTCAGGCGGGACAATACGCGATGTAGTCTTTCGCGGCGAGATAGGTCCTCCGGGGTGTCTCGTCCGCTTGGTGTTGCTGCTGCTATTGTTGCTGCTGTTGGGCTTGTCCTTCGCGGGTCTCGCTGCGGATCGATGTGACTCTGCTGTGTACTCCGATGTCCTGGACCCGCGCCGGTAAAGTCCGGCGATGAGCGGAGGAAAGTGACATTCGCCTCATCCGCCTCGTCTGCTGCTTGGCTGTTGGTGCTGTATAGCGTCGCGGCGAGATCCGGAACGGGCTCAGACAGGTATTCGTAGGAGGGCAGTCGCTCCAGCGAACGATGTAAGACGGGCGATTGCGGGCTAATTGGGGTTCTCTACATCCATGCGATCAGTCAGCGTCCCGCGGTCTACTAAGCCGTATGAGAGCCTTTCTGGTAAGGCCCGCTCATTGCTTACCGGCGTGTTCGCGGGCGGCATGTTGCGCGGCGTGGCTTCCTATCGTTGCTGCATCACGGGAAGGTGGTGTTGGTGGCCTCTGGTGATTTGAAGAAGGGCAAGTTAAAGCTGCGGACGGGACGATATGAGAGTGAATGCGGCTTGTCACAAACAAAGGCGGGCGGCATGCACGTCGTTCCTCCCCTTCCGTCATACTCGGCAAGACCGAGCAGCCAGCGTCGATCACAGATTATATTCAACCATGACGCCGTGACACTTCTACACAGACTCGACAGTATTCGTACGCTTCACAGAGACGGCTCGAAGGAATGTAGTGGCATGTCGCGAGGTGAGCTTGTCATATTACTCGAGCCGCAGCACCAAGAGCCCGCCCTATGACTATGCAGGCCAGCTACAGGTCTAAAGTAAAAGGCTTGCGCCAGTATATCTTCGGTATCCAGCATCCATTTGCCTTCGCGCATCAAGCGCCGTCCAGGCTCTCCATTGCAAGATATCCAGCTTGCAAGGAACATAGTAGGATGGCCACAATGGTCCTGACACCCCCTTGCAGCCCACATTTGCCGTCGTCCGGCGGTAAAGACGCCGAGTCCGACCCATTCAAGGGCGACCCGTGCGATCCATGCCGAAAAGTGCAGCCGATCATCATCCCAATCGCAGATCCAACCCAGTTACTACCGAATAGAACCGACCACTCGAAGCGAGTCTACCTCCTCCCGTCTAGCGTTCGGAAACAAGCCTCGAGACCCTCTCGGCATCCATCACAGATGTAGCCAAGGTCCTTCTTCGTCAGAAGCATCAGATCACGGGTCGATTCAATTCGGTATGGATGTATGTGTGCTGAGATGATGTCGTGTAATGAGCGGGTAGGGTGTCATATTAGGTCGAGGAGGCGTAGTCCAGCCGCCACTCTAGTAAGTCATGTAATCGAGCTCTGCCTGTCAGCGACGGCTACTGTTGCTCAGTCCAGCCAGGGTCGCGAGTACTGAGAGCCGTCGCCGTACGCCCACCGTCATCACTGTTCCAACGCTACCATATCCGCTGTCTGTGCTGACTCGCCCCGTCGGAGCGGGTCAGACCCCAAGACCGGAGTGTATGGTCTCGTCGGGCAGTTTCCGGGCAGGCGTAAAGGCATAGTCAAAAACATCGGTTTAGTTTGTATGTCGACATGCCAGATGCCGGAGTGTAGTTGAATGAAAGTAAGAAATGCCCAGAGTAAGCCAGTCATGCATACGGTCCGCCCACGAAGCAGTGTTGCCGGAACCGCGAGGTCTAAGTCCTGTATTGCAGTGCATGCCGCCATCCCATGAGAGTCGATACGCGGAAACGATCCAAGAAGGAGATGCATCGCTTGCTGTACTTCCGGCTAACCGAAACACAAAAAAGGTCGCTAACAAAACGCCGTCCAGATGCCGTAGGATGTTCGCTTAATGGTGATAAGTGTAGGTGATGATCAACATCGGGTATCATGGTCACATCGCATCGCTTGACGTAGTACTTCTTCGTCGCATGTCGGGTGACTCTGTGCGCACCAGGGTCCCAAGTCTGCAGAAAGTGGCTGTCGTGTCTGGCCAGGACGACGACAGACGCTAGTGTCGATCAACGACGCGGCTGGAGGTTGCATCTCTGTGCGAATCTGCATTGCATCATGCGATGGTCGCATACTGCGGTGAGAAGGTGGTCTGCGTCCAGCCGAAGTCATTGAACCCACCCATGCCCATGCCGTAATCGATACCGCAGTGTGTTTGCAGCATACTTGGCAGCGGTGCTGGCATGGTGGTGAAACACTCAGGCGAGCTGTAGAACTGCTGTGAGGGCGCCGAGGTGTACACTGGCTGACTGTAGGACGGAGTCGGCGAGGGTAGTTGCACCGGGTTGAAGCTCATATCCTGCCAGAAACCGCTCGATTGGTTGTCGCTGCAACTTGTCGCAGTCGGTGAAGGCGTTGATGGCAACACCTTCCACGAGTCTACGGGCGCGGGATGAGGCGGCGCCAGTGAGTGCGGCTGCGGCCACCAGTTGCCAGCAAGCGTGGTGTGAGGGACATGAAGCATCGGAGCTGGGGCGATGACATCGACAATCCGTGGCGGCGGAGGAAGAAGAGGCATGAAAAGGTTCGTGATGGCGTTCTTCACGTCCTCGGAGCGGCCTTCCAGCAGCTCTCCTGCACCATCTTCCTCCAGACCCTCGAGCGCGCGAACACCGGTCCGGAAGACGAACTTGTTAGCGGCTTGCATGAAGTCTTCCTGCAGCTTCTTAACTTGAGTCTCCTTTTCCGGCCACGTCCAGGTGCTTGCTGAAGCATCGACGGAGTAGATGTCCTTGTGGTAATCGACAAGCGCCTCGATAGTGTCTGTGGTCAGCTTGAAGGCGACCTCGTGTTGCGATACCATGTCGACGTGAACTACGTAGGCTTCAAGGTGGATCATTTGGTAATTGTGGATCGCTTCCATGAGTGGGTTTGAGTCCTTGGTCAGCTCACTTTCCGGTGCTTTTGGTAGCATTAAGGATGCGAGCGTCCATATCGCATTCGCACCGCCGAGCGTCTCGGTCAAGCATCGGAAGTGTTGAGGTACGCTGTTTAGAGGGCGCTTAATCTTATTGATACGCTTCAGCGTCTGAGTTAACCATGGCTCAACCTTGGTGTTCAAGACGATGTTCGGTGCGGACCGGGGAGCGAAAGCCTGCGCTGATGCTGGTAGCAGTTGTAAGGGCATTGCGACGATGTGGTAAGAGTCCGATGAATTGCACCCGACGGCCGGATGAGGTAAGCGAAGTACGGTGGACGGACGGCGTCTGAAAGGGAGGAGAAAGTAAAGAAAGGACTAGCGACGTAATATGTCTCAGTTGCAACGATTGAATTAGTGCTTGTGCGCGCGCCCTTGTGTATGGGAGGAGAATGAGTGGCGTTCGATGGAGAAAGGGTCGGCGTTGTCGAGGGCAAATGCGACGGAAGCCGCGAAGCGGGGATTGCCCTTATAGAGCGAGTGGGAGGCTCAGCCACAACTCAAGCGGGCTTTCTTTTGTGGCCACCTGCAGCTGCACTGCATGCAGTAGTCCGATGGCCTGCATGAGTAGCTTCGTCAGTTCAGCATGCTACGTTCGGACTTACCCTTGGCCTGCGCAGTCGCTCGCGGCGAGCTGCAGCGTGGCTAGACTTGTGTCTTACGACATGATGTCTTGTGCCCAGAGCCGCTGTGCTATTGCCATTATTCAGGTGGAGATGAGCATGATCAGCTTCGCGCCTTTGCAACGTTACAAGACGCCTGGCCCCCATACTAGATAGAACTATAGCCGTAGTGTTCTCGTGGACGGAACGAACTTGGGCAGAACTGCCAGCCATCTAGAACAAGGTCGCACAGACACCTGTTCGTACTGTTTCGGGAGCTATCACGAACCCAAGTAAACCATATGCGTTGTCTGCAATAGTAGGGTTATTCGCCTATGCTGCTGTCGCAGAGCTGCGTGGGCCGCGGATCGACGGCCAGTCCTCTGCATCAGAGCTTGGGCTCGTTGTTCGAGAAGCCTGCCACGAGGAGGAATCCGAGGCCGAAAACTGTCGGGACGCTTTCTGTTTCAGGCCAGCGGGTCATTTCTGCAGGCGGATGGGTTCGCGGGTTGACTTATTCCGGGCGGTCGTGACGGTGAGCGACAGAGGCGTGAGTGGATGACAGTGAAAGTCGCCTGAATTTAGCGCGAGGAGGCATAACCAACCACCGGGCTTTGCCGACTCAAAAAGGCACGTGACTTGCAAGGTTCAGCTTCTACCGTTTTAAGTTGTCTCTGGGCTTGGGGAAGCTATCGAAAGGAGGGCGCCTACTTTGCGGTCGTTGCAATCCTCAATCTGTTGGAATGATAGCCTTGGACGCGCATCAACGTTCGGCAATGGCGACTTTTTTCGACGCTGAAGCTTTTGCGGAAGTCGACAACGCAGCCGACGGTGTGGCGCAGCTCGCCTCAATCCGAGATCGACGACTTCACGCTAATGCTCTTGCTTCATCACTATACACGTACCCTACTAATCTCGAAATGTCTCTTTTACAATGCCTAGCTTCGACGACGTACGTGTTCCGCAGCTCGAGAATAGTCCCAGTGATATTTGTGGGACGGTCACATACATAGAGTACTTGGACGACCGACAGTGCTTCGGAAGACATGGCGTACGGGTTGATTGCCCGAAGCAGCGCCTTGTGTTGATCCATACTGCCACCAATGTATCACTTGTTCTTCATCCCCTTCTTGCGTCCTATTACATCGATACTATAGGCGCTTGTACGACAGTATCAACCTATATGTGCCTGATGTGGTCACTCGTGAAAGCTCTTGGCCTCCTCGGGACACCGGCATGATGGGACAACGCACAGACTTGCGACGTGCATGGAGGCCGAAGCTGAGAATCCAGGAAGCTACGGACCCTGGACCCTGCGACGAATGGCCAAATGATTTGCCCAACCTCACTTCCATCCGACTTCTTCGACATTGTCCACACGACACAACGATTCGCATGATGTTGACGACTTAATGCTCCCCTCTGACCTCTATACGTAGCAAAGGATGCCGCATACTGACTCGCCACAGATATGCGCCACCTGGAGAGTCGCGATGTCTGCTGACGCAGTGTCTCAGACCTGCATGCCACCATTGAACTTGCGTATCAACCATATTCATGTGACTCATGGCCAAGCGCTGTACCCGCTCGTCATGAAGACCATTCGCTACGCACGAAAGCAAACTGCTTACACGCAATCGGTAGCAGTCCCAGGATGAGCGTGTTTTCGCAAGCTTGGCTTCCCCATATACATTCAGAGCTGGCCCAAGTTTATCTTGCGACGAACGCTGCTAAAATCATAATGACTTGCTCAGTATACGTGTGGGCGACGGAGTCCGCTGTCAGCTGATATTGCATTCACCACAAGCCTTGTCCGTGACTCGCAGTAATGTATCTCGAACGCCTTCTTCATCCGTCGCAATTGGACTGAGCATGACCGTCTAAGAGCTTCCTCATAGCTCGCCGGCAGCGGTTATGCACGATGGATGCCGATCGTGCACATACTCAAGCACGAAAGAACTCAAAGCTACGAGCTTACAATACTTGTCGGCGGCTAGGCCTTAGGAGCGCATGCGCAAGTCAATGAGACGCTTGGAAACTTCTCCGTCGTATGCAGATCGATTTGCAACTAGAACAAAGATGTTAGTACTCTGTCGAACGGTAACATCAATTTTATGGAATCTACTATCGCAATGGTGTAGTTGAAGTGCGCTTACCAAACTACTTCAGATGAAGCTTCAACAGCTCGATAACAGAGTAACACTGAAGTGCGGTTTTATAACAGCGTGGTAACCCTTCGCTACCTGTTCTACATGTGTCTAGCCACTAGAAGGCACTGCACTCTACATAAATCGACGGAGAGCAGGTCGCGGGTTACCCAGTCAGTAAGACGCCCCCTCTACTGCCCTAGCGGCAAGGTGCTATCTAGGCATTACAGAGCGCAGGACTGCCCCGTTTGTATAACCTTGACCGATCTCGACGGCGACGACGCTACCTCGAATGTGCTACTCTGCATAGCGGCGGTCGTTGTATTAGGGAGGAGTCGCGACAGCTACCGATCAATACTCATCTTCTCGACGAGAAGTCTATGGTGCTGCTCACTCTAATAGCTTCGCGCACCAACATCGAGACTAACTCCTCATCTAACGTCCATTCCACGCTAACGTTCAAATACACGCTTATGCGCTCAGTCAGCATGCAATCCCATACACTCGTTAGTACGATAAAGCATTGAGGTTTATCGCCCATCTCGTACCGCAGAAATAGACGGGTAGCTCTGGTATAACGAAATTGGACTGAAACCACCAGGAAAGACAGGCTGTCTTCAGTTCTTAACTTAAACCCTCAGGAGCACTCGCATCCGCGTCGGCCGATCTAGACTCCTAGAGACAGCGGATTTCTGTAATAAGGGAGCTGCCTTGATGTCTATCACGTGCCTACGCCTGCCGACAACAAGCAAGATATCACTAGGGCATCGTGTCGTGCTCGTTGATGTCTTCACTCTGCGTGTCAGTAGCTGGCAGCAGCGCTCTTGTTTGAAGCAGCCCAACCAGCAATAATTCTATCGACAATTCATTAATGTCGATATGCACTGTGTGCAGTACATAGAAGAGCCGTATTTGGGAAACAGGATAGAGTTACTCGGTGTCTTTTTCGACAGTACATACACGCCTAAGAAGGTAGACGCACACAAGTCGAGCCCGGGCAACGGGAACAACCAAGTCTGTCCACCAGGCTTACGCAAGACGCCTATCATCTTTCCACTACTGCAACCTGGTGGAGCCTAACTTAAGAGGACGAATAGTCTGCTCTCAATTACTTCAAGCGAACATTCCTCGACCCACATTTAATCCGACGCTGCAGTAGCGGAGCTGGTTCGGATCTTAGGGTCGGCGCGTAACTCCCTCAGGGTGTAGGACATTACGCAAGACCAGAGGGTGCGTTGAGAGCACCAGAGGCCTTAGGTCTGAGTCTGCGGTTTGCCCGCGCCTACTGTGAAGGTCTGTGCTGGGGAACAACTTGGCGATGGACAACCCGGCTCTTTGTCCGACAGAAACCTAGAACCTGTGATCAACGACAGGCGGCAATCTGCAAGCTTGAGCCCACGATTGTCCTGCGCGCTGCTGTGGCCTTGTATTCCCGTGGCGATCACGACCGTGGTGCACCAGCACTTATGCCAAGTAGAGCAGATCAGTCAAAGTTAGGCTTTTCCAAGGCCGCTCATTACCATTCAGAGAGCGCACGTTCATGTCTTCAACCTTCGACACAAGTGACGTGGCGTTATAGCCGGACCCCGACACTCTTCGAAGCTGGGTGTGCTGGCATGTTCGGTGAAGTCTCGGAAGGCTCGGCTCGTGAGGATGGATATCTGGGAGGAATTACCAGTTGGTGAGACTGATTGTGCGATTCGAAATGAGGCTGAATACGCTGCTGTACTGACGGCGATCCGATCGAGCAATGATAGGCAGTATTGTCGCTTACTCCATTTTGGGCTTGGCGTTGGCTCGCGTTAGCCTCTATGGGTACTAGGGCTGTCATGCCTCAATAAGGTCTAGGGGATCCGCAGTTCGAAAGGCACAAGATCCGTGAAGCTGCAGGCTGAGCAGACACCAATGCAACGCATTACAGGCATGATTCGCGCTCCAGCTGGCTTTGGTTGATCTGCAGACGCAACCGTCGCCATTGGTGGGAATACACGATGCTGGACTTCACTTTGTTCATCAAGCTTTGATGAGAAGCAGATTCAAACATGGCGCCTCTAGACACACCATCCGCACCGACAAAGTCGAGTGCGTCAGCGTATGCAGCAAAGTGGTCCACTCCGACCTTCGCCGCTGTTCCGCGCTACTGCCGTGCTATGTGCCTATCCTACGGCGGATGGGAAAAGTGACCGGACTTGTGGACTTGCGGTAATAGGTACTCGGGTGGTGTGTATAGATTCATGGAACATGCGTAGCTGTTTAGTACGCATTGTTGGCAGTTAGAATCGTTGGTTGCCCAAATCATTAGGTAAGGTTGATCGCGCCGTGCATGCGCACGCCTTCCGCGACCGTTTCAACGTCAACGGTTGTGCAGCTCGGCGAGGCATGCTTCGCCTATTAGCTTTCCACACACAAGCCATATGAAACGTGCGCTGTCGGCGTCCTCCGTGGAGGCTTTTGACGAACACTTTGTACCATTGGCAATAGTCTCTGGGCACCGCGCGCAGCTCAGCAGCTGTTCATGCGGGTCATAACTGAAGACCATTTCTGGACGGGCGACGTCATACTGAGTGTGGCACCAGTTGAGCCCTGTACACCCTGCTTACCATGCCTGCGGTCTTTGCCATGTTTTTCTGCTTCCCTGCTTCCCGCAGATTCGGGAGAAATGTATCGATAGGTGTCGGGGACTTCTATCTGCACAATGCCGTCACAGCGCCAGCATCGAGCTAAGCCTAGTCGTGATAGAGCTCCGTTCTGTTCGCATGGCTCACGAACTGTGAGTGGGTGACTATACATGGGTACCGTACTTCGTACCTCAAATTCAAATAGCATAAGCTGCTCAGACAGCTGCGGGAGGTAGGTGGATGCCGTGGGCACTTGCTTTCTTATGGACAATGCAGCGGCACTCCCGGCAATGACAGCGGAGCTTGTCACGAGCCGGCTGGTGTTCGCTGAAGCCACGTGAAACGTTAAACCGTCCAGCATAACGTGCAATGCAATGTCGACCATGTAGGATGTCTGCAAGAACTGGGCCGGCCACATAGGCTGGGGAGATATGAGCAGCGCCCGGGCACTTATCTCTGTGTCCTGCAGGGTATCCATTTCTCGAAACCTTAGGCTTTTCCCGCTAGCAATTTGCCCTGAGAGAATCCCGCCAGGTTGGGTACCAATCCTAGTCGCGCCGCTTTCAGTCGTTGCTACCCTTGGCAATCTTTTGGCTGTTCAAGCACGTCCCTCGAAGCTGTCGGCTCGTCTGCACTCTGCACCGAGACTTACATAGCCCGATGAGCATCGCGGACGCCTCTTTGTTGGAACCTTGCTGAGATCGGCGAGGAATGTCCCACCTATAGGAGCGGAAGCGTCCGAGCCCAATCCTACCAAGTCCTGTCTCATCCGGCAAGTCGTCACTTCTTGCCACCA
This sequence comes from Baudoinia panamericana UAMH 10762, assembly GCF_000338955.1. NCBI lineage: Eukaryota > Fungi > Ascomycota > Dothideomycetes > Mycosphaerellales > Teratosphaeriaceae > Baudoinia > Baudoinia panamericana. Next base: position 51,855 of record NW_006911257.1, read on the forward strand.
GATTGCGGCGAATGTTATGCAGATCTTGCCAAAGGCTTAGCGGGATTGCTTTTGACTCCAGGTCAGTTTGGATCTCCATTTCCCATATGGCACCTTGGCAGCGCTATCCGGACCGCAGCCACGTTCATCATCATAGAACCATTGACGACAGGATCAACAACTAGCAGCATTACGGCCTGCTACCCGTGCGACCTCTTGGTGGTCGAATCAGCTTCGTCCTGTTGCTCGTGTGAGCCAGAATCTTCCCGTTGGCGCGAAAGTCGTTATACTCGACGTCTCCCGCACCGTTGAAACCGTTTGCAGCAATTGCGAACGTCTCTGGGAATCATCATCAACGGCGCAGGGTAGACTGCATGGTTGATGCCAATGAGTGCAGGGGATAGAGGCTCTGACTCGGGCCCAGCCAACCAGAGCAGCAATCGTCACCAACCACTTCTCATTGTCAACGAGCAAGGTCGACATACTGAAGAATCTCGACGCATCGTACGTGCACAAGCAGCACGCGCCAGTGCGGCGCAAAGCAGGCTCACTCGAGCTCGCAACAGAGGCGAGAGGGAGACGACGGCTCGCGATGACTCGCATGTAACTCCTGCGGCTCCTCCATCTTCACAGCCGGCCGCTGCAGCACAAGATCAACCCGCGGCTATCGGAACCTATGCGGCGCTTGAAACGCCACCCCTAGCGCTGTGGCTGCCATCGATAGTCGGTGGTGCTACTGGTGCCATTGCTCAGCAAGCGGTTGGAGCTGTGCAGACCTTCACGCCACAGCCTCCTCAACCTCAACAGCTCTTCTCTGCCGGATCGTTCGGATTCCGGAGTCCTGGCGCTGGTGAAGGACCTCAGTCTCCTTCTGAAGCAGGCAAAGTCCACTTGCCTCTTGCCTTACCCAGAGGCTTCGCAGCACTTCAGCAACGCATAACGGTATCTGACGCTCTCTTAGGACTGCTCAGCCGGACGGCTTGCATAGACTTTGCGAGTCCTGGGGTGGAGCAACGTCTCCATCAATTGCTTTTCGATCTTATTGCCAACATAGCCGGCTCAGCACTGGCCCTGCAGCCATGCCATCCGATACAAGCGCATCTGAGAGTCGCGTGCACCTGTCTTACCATCTTCCAAGGCCAACGAGCGAATGGACAGGTCTTCGCGCAAGACCGGAAGTATCAGTATGGGCTGGAGGCAGCGTGGTCCGAAGCGATACTGCTCGATCAACGAGCCCTTTCCGAGCCTAAGGCTGCTGAAGCCTCTTTGTGGGCCGTGTTCATGATCACTGTGACCACAGGCTCTACCGCAACATTCTTCCATCAACAGCTCTTCAATCTACTCCAGGACCTACAGCTGCAATACTGGGAGCAGGTGCGCAAGGTTTTGCTAGACTTTATCTACCCTGTGAGCTTCCTGGATGAGCCATGCAAGGTGTTCTACGACAGTCTGAGACAGGCAGCGGTTGCAGCGGGTTGAGCTTTGAGCGTAAAGTGGGAGGATTCACTCCTGCCGGATTCAGCAAGGCTCACCAGAAACCGGGCTGCCGACGCTTGCGGACGAGGTCTCCTCCATGACCAATGCAACTTTGGTTACCTGTTTCGACGCACATCTTCCAGCAATGCCGCACCGTTGCCGAAGCATAACAGCCTGGAAATCATCGAAGACTACGACGTGACGATAACGGCGCCGCACGCAATGAGGACTTCAAAAACGAAGACTCTTTGGCATTTTCGCTACAGCTTGGTAGCGCGTCTATAGAGCTGCTGGTTCGACTCAGCATTCCTAGATCCTCGAAAGCAAGATGAGCAGTGGCACTCAGTGCCCACTATGCCAAGATTTTAGATGGAGCGTCTTTTGCTATGGGACATTCATATGGTCTGCTAGACTGGCTTGTAATATCTGGGTGAGGGACATGAGCTGGACATGCGGTCTGAGCCATTCATTAAAGCGTATCCGAGCCGAAGTCAAATGGCTTCATCGAAGAAGCTTGCAAAGCCGAAAGTTTCAAGATCTCGTGGAGCTGCACGCTCACGAATCAAACTATACCAAACGGCAAAGCTGGCGACGATGGAGATTGTCATTGACGGATCGTGTACATCTGCTACCCAAGAGCAAAAGAGAGTCTGCCGGCTGCTTTCCGATCAGAAGCAAGAGGAGCAACACGCCTGCTGGAAGTGGGAGGGAGCCTGAATGCTATATCACACATGACCGCGAATTCGTTAGCAAAGATGTCTCAAGAGGTTGCAACGAACCTGAGCAGCTTATGCTGGAGCGCAGTTACCCGTATCGGATCCACTCCCGAACGACTGGGTCTATCTATTGGTGAAAGGGCGGGCCGTTGTATGACGCACTGACGGTGCGGACTCTGCTGACTCTGAAGTCCAATCCTCGGCGGCCAGTTGCTACCCAGCCTCAGCCATTTCACAGCTCGAATGATGTACATAGTCCTCTAAGACCTGTATAGACTGATACCCCAGCATCGAGTACAACGCCGCGCAACGCCGCGCATATTGCAGGTAGACAAGATGTTGTAGCACGAAGACTCTCGTGCCCTTGCTTGCCTCTTCCTAGTCCAACAAATCGTCTTTGCGCAGTACGCAGGTAAGCAGTCAGGTGGTCGTAGGGTTTAAGAGCATTGATGTTGGTCGGCATCCCATAGCCTTCTTCATGTTAGTGGGAAGCGGAGAGTGGGAGAGTGGGGCAGAATCACGGCTTGGATGAAGCCGGGCGAAAGACCGCAGCTAAGCGCGCCCCGTCTCGGCTCAAGCAGGCCTCGGAGAGGAGAAGAGAGGAGCGTCTGGCGATTGCTGATAATGCTCGAAGAGTGATAGGCCTCCTCACGGAGCGAACTGTTCGCGACGATACTACTCGGCTCTTTCGTTTTAGGTAGGAGCTTGCCTCGGACACTGTCAATCGTAAGCTGTTCGTTCTCGGTACCTGCTCGCTCTTTTCGTTCATCAACTTGGTGGCTCTCTTGGCCTCGTTGCCGCCGTACTCTGTCTCCGAGGTAGACACCTACATCGCAGGTTGATCAGACCTTCTCAAGCTGCACTACAGCAGTTTCTTAGGGAGTAACAACAACTGACGATATGGCAACGGTGCCACTTGGTCTTTATCTGTGGAAGCGGCTGAAGCAGATAGGCATCGACCATATCTTCGGCGTCCCTGGCGACTTCAATCTGGCAAGTCAATGAGATAGTCATGAAGCGTACTATCCACCCGCTGACACTGTCCTACAGAATCTGCTCGACTACATCTATGATGTTCCCGACCTGAAATGGGTCGGTAACACCAATGAGTGAGTTGACTCGGCACACGATATCGTGTCAATGCTGAACGTCCGCTAGGCTGAACGCTGCATATGCAGCCGATGGGTATGCCAGAGTAGCTGGAGCAGGATGCCTTGTCACTACTCATGGTGTCGGAGAGTTGTCAGCCATCAATGGCATTGCAGGTGCCATGACCGAGCAAGTCAAGGTCATCCACGTTGTCGGTCAGACGACACGCATGATGCAGCAGAAGCATCTCATGATACATCACAGCATCGGTTTCAACCCCGATCATCAGGTTTTCAACAAGGCATCGAAAGGCTTCCGAGTCGCGGCGGCCGAGCTTCAGAGCGAGGAAGGAGCAGCAGAAGAGATAGACCGTGCCCTTCGTGAAATGTTCCTCAAGTCCGGGCCAGTATATATCTTCGTGCCGATCGATCTGGTTGACAAGCCCATTCCTGCGGCGGCGCTGGAGAAGCCGCTGAACCTCGAACCTGAACCTGATACGAAAGCTGTTGAGGAGGCCGTCCGTGCTGCGTTAGACGCTTTGTACACAAGCAAACAGCCCGCCGTCTTCGTGGACTGCCTAGTGCAACGACATCAAGCAGTTGTAGAAGTCCGAAAACTGGTAGATACTCTATCCACTCCGACGTATACAAGTAACATGGGAAAGGGCATTATCGACGAGACTCACCCTCACTATGTTGGTTTGTACAATGGCGTATGTTCCGGACCTGGTGTACAGGAAGCATTCGAACAAGCCGACCGTGTTTTGATGATTGGCAACTTGCCGTCTGATACCAATTCAGGAGGCTTCACTCGCCGCATCGCTTCCGACAAGGCCCTATCTATCGACACACACAGCGTCACCGTCGGCGGGAAGACTTATGACAATGCTCCAATCAAGGCGGTCTTGCGCAAGATGCTGGATCTTGTTGCCACGGACAAGCTTCCGAAGACATTAATGCCGAAGCTGCCTGAGCGACCACTAGAAGACGATGCAGACTCGAAGATGATCACACAAAGTTGGGTGTGGCACCGCTTCGCCAAGTTCATGCAGCCGGGAGATGTCGTCCTTGGTGAGACTGGTACAGCTGCCTTCGGTTTGCCGGACACGACGTTTCCTGCCGAGATCATCTGGATCACACAGACGTACTATGGCAGCATCGGACATGCCACACCTGCCGCATTTGGGGTCGAAATGGCATTGAATAGCCTAGCCTCCAGGGGCACAGCTAGAGGCCGCACTATCCTTTGTACAGGCGACGGTAGCCTAATGTTGACTGTCCAGGAAGTTGGTAACATGATCAAGCATGGCGTGGCGCCTATCATCTTCATCATCAATAATGCAGGATACACCATCGAGCGCATCATTCACGGAGCGCGACAGAGCTACAACGACATCGTGCCGTTTGATTACAGCCACATGCTCCAGTTCTTCAACATGCCGGAAGCGGAGGCCAAAAAGAACTTCCATCGTGCGCATACGAAAGCGGAGTTGGAGGAGATCCTGTCCAAGGACAGCGTGAAGCAGCCTCAAGCTCTGCAAATCGTTGAGGTGATGATGGATATGATGGACGTGCCATGGCGACTGGCAACGCAGATTGCAACACGCGGGCCGGCTGCAGTCAAGGAGATGCAAGAGGCTGGCTTCAAAGTAAGGCAGTTGAATAAGCAGGAGGCCTTCTGGGGCTAATACTCCGAAGGCGCCGAGGTGGCCTCGTGAATTGCGATCCCTTGCACGACTCTGATAGACGATGTTTAAGGTACCAGGCTCCGGCGCTCAGGTTACACCTTTGCAGACCTTGCTTGGTTCTTTTCAGCATCTTCCTTCATGCCCTGTTGCACCCAAGCCCGGCTTTGCGCTGCATGCTTCTCCATCCGCTCCTTGTCCTGCAGCAGCTCCTTCATCTTGTCTGATATCAATGGGTGGAAGGGTCAGCCATATCTCAGACATTCGAGGGGATATCCGACATATCAGTCTGCTTACATGGATCAGGCACATTAGCACCCTTTTGCACAGCCGGCCTGCTCCACATGCGCTCTTCCCACGCCTTCAGGGCTGGGAAGTCGTCAATGTTGACTCCAGCCCAGCTACACGGAGACAGTCCGATCGTTAGCGTAGCTTCTAACGAACCAGAGCTTTGCCCGGCAGATACTTACCCGGCCGCGCTGATCCAGCCCCAATGAGCGATGTCAGCCTACATAGTGGAGTGTCCAGATGTTAGCCATATCCTCAACAACCGCGGGAGTTCTGTGCCTTTCTGCCACGCACTATGGTGCACTTATTGCCGACAAGATAGTCGACTTTGTTGTCAGAGAGATGCTTCTCTAGAACGCCATAGAGTCGTCTGGTCTCAGTTTGATAACGGTTGATGCCGTACTCGATTTGCTCTGGAGCGTATCGGGTGAAGTGGTTCGACTGTCCCTGCATTGGGCCTACGCCAGCATTCATGAAGAAGAGCCAACTGGTCATCTTTCGAAGCGTCAGTTGCGGCGACATGTGGAAGCGATGAAAGTTACCTCGATGAAGTCTCGGCTGCCTGGCGGGAAGCTGATCTTGTGGTCCTTGTCGTACCGTGCCACAAGGTACTGCATAATAGCGCCACTCTCGAACACGCGAATGGTCTTTCCATCAGTAAACTTGTCCGTGATTGCCGGTATGCGTCCGTTCGGATTGATTTCAAGGAACCACGGCTCCTATCCGGATTGCGTTGGGTGTCAGTGAAGTGTTTGCGATCTCCTAGAAGGAGAATGCTTGCCTTCTGAGTGTTCTTCGAGAACTCTATCTTGGTTGTTTGGTACGGCAGTCTTGGAAGACGGAGTTAGCGCTCCTTCCGACGGTGCAACGGTCGCCCACTGAAGCGTACCCCAGCTCCTCGAGAGTTATTGATATCCTACAATCGTTGGCTTAGCAATCTGTGTCTGCTTCTGACATGTTGTGGTTGGTTTACTTAATGCCATTCGGCGTTGAAGTGGTGTAGAGATGAATGTCGGAGTCGCCCATTGTAGCTTCTGGCTATCGCACGACTTGGTTGGCTTGAAGACTGGATCTGACTGCTGTTCGAATAATGGGACGGGCGAGTACTTAATACAGCAGCGCAGGACACCAACTCCCTCATCCTACGTGCTTTGAAAGCTTCAGCCCTACCCCACCTTCGCAGTCATCGGGACTACGAGCCACAGTGATTTATGGCCGATCGATCGTGTAACTTCTGCACCTGCATTGCACGCACACTCTCGTATCGTCTTGCCATTCTTGGGTAAGTACTGTTATGGCGCAACGCCTTGATCATGAGAACTATGCAAATCGTTCCTCGTCCGTAACCGGCACAATGTAATGGTCTCAACATAGTTGTAAGAGGAAGATAAACTAGACTAGATGGAAGCTACTATAGGGGCTTCCTGTTTATCTAACAGTAGCCCTCCGGTTCCCACTCATGGTCACTTATCGAACAGTCTGCTTGTCGTACGGTGGCATTGCGCTGCCGTTCTCACCTGATTACCTTCGTAAAGTTTCCGGCTAGTGCGCAAGGGAAGAGTATCAGTAACTGAAGAGAGAGCTAGGTACAAGCTACAGCAAGAACGTGGCCGTTGAGTATCAACGGCGAATCCGTTCTACAGATTTTCGGCCACGAGCATCGGTCTACCCATGCTTCACCGTTCCAGGAAGCTCGTGTATCATCTCATCATCGGCCCCGAGCATCTGTGGTTTCCGCTGGTCCTCCATTTCGTAAGCCGGCTGCCGTCGCGTTTGCTGCTTGCCTTGTCTAGGCGGCTTCGCGAGGGTTTCGCAAGCCGATGCTGGAGTGCTCGACACAAAGTGGGTTCCTTTTGACTGTCGTCGCCTCCGCAACCACATCCCGAGCCCTACTCCCATGGCAAGCAGAACAATCACAGGCACTACGACGCCAACAGCTGCTTCTGCGCCCACGCCGAGGCCGCCAGATCCGGCAGTCGCGGATTTGATGGCGGAGGCGGTTCCGTCAAGCGCAGTTGTAGAGGAGGTGCTCATGCTAGTTGTGCTGGTGGCGGTGACTATATCGTCCGAGGACTGCCACCTAATGTCGATTAGTGGTGCGAATACCGTGAACTCGGATGTTGTGACCGTCGACGTGAAGCTTGATGAGATGACTGTCGTCGTTCCACCAACGATGTAGGTGGAAAGGCCAGACGTGCTGAAGCTGCTGCACAGACCCATGGGAAAGCTCTGGCCTGTTGTCGCAGTCGAGATGCATGTTTGTGCCACTCCTGGGGCAGACTGGCACTCGTACCCGCTAGGGCAACATCCTATCTAAAGTCCACAGGCAGGAGGGTTAGTGAAAGAGTCAGACGCTCGAAAGTCTGTAGATTGAGGTAGGATTACTGCTGTCTCGCCGACAACTAGTGGGAATTGGGGCCCATAACCCCAATTCGAAAGCGCTCCAATACTCGCACTGCAAGCGACTGTGTACCCCACTGGACACGATGGAACGCCCGGACTGTAGAAGCCCCAACCCTTTAATGGCGGCGTGGGTATTGGCACTGTCGCTGAGGGCCAGCATCTAGAGATTGAAATTTGTCTTGTCAGTCGAGCATCTCAAAGAAAGCGAGACACTTATGCTTGAAAGGCGTGGCACACTGCATGTTATCCTCAATGCTGCCGCCCGCCGGGGCTGTAGGGACGCAGCTTTGGGCCTAAGATGGTGAAGATATGGTTAGTAGCTGTTCCACACTGCTTGAGCGCCGAGGGTCTCTCACCTGCCAGCCATAGTTACAACCCGTGCCTGAGCAAGCCTGTATTACCACCGAGCAACCCGCTGGAGGTGTGAACTGGCTTGAAAGCGGACCAAGTGCAGAACGCGAGGTCGACGGCGACGTGGTGCTGCTCATGGTGAAGTGGATCTCGAACTAGTTTTTGTGTGTATGATGGAGAGAAGAGCCTGCAATCATTGCAGGCCGACAAGAGACGGGCTCTATCAAAGCGGCTTTAAAACTCACACTACTGGCAATATATTGCTCGTCAAATGGTGAACCAAGGGATGCCGTCTCGCTCTCAGCCGCATGGATCTCTACTACCTGCACAGTCGGCAGTGGGCATGGGGCCAGTCGGGGTCACGATGGCTTTCTTCGCTTCTCTCGCGTAGAGCCCTGCAGCTTGTTCTCCAATCAAACCAACCACTCGCCGGGGTTAGAATTGGGGGCGACGTTCTACCTTTAAGTCTTGACTGGCTGCGAGCGCTTGGCTTTCTTAAGGCTATTTGACGGGCATGGGCAACAGACAACGAGGCCAGCCCTTGGAAGCTCGTAACCTCTGCTACATCGTGGCTGGCAGTCAGGCACACAGTCGTTCCTTGAAAGTGTGTATAGCGTGCCGGGAAGCTGTGCTGAAAGATCGATGAAAGCAGGGAGCAATATCGTAGAATCTAGAGAAATACGTGGACTGACAGACCAGACGACTCACATTTCGCTACGATGTGATATGTAAAGTCAATACTACATATAACGTAGATACGTGACGGTGGCGTTTGACGAGAATGCGTACCGTCAGGTCTTCGACGTCATGAGTTCCAACGGCTTGAGAGGCGTCTCGCTTCCGCCACGAGCACTACACGCGGTGCTGGCACAAACATACAGCACTCCAGTATTACTCACAGCGCATACTGTTCCGTAATGCAAGTTAACACGTAGGCGCTCGATGAATTCCGTATTGTCAACTGTGCGCCCGTTGCTGCGTCCACTACCACTCCTGGGCATCTCCACGGGTGGCCTTATACTCGTTACCACGTTATCATCCTCCGCAAAGCCAGCAATGATGTCTACATCTAGTGGACAATGGCCTGTCAAGTCGTATCAACCACGTCACACATCCTGGCCGTACAGCCCTTCAGACTTCACCAGACAAGACTCCACACCAGATACGGGCTTCTACAGCGCACCACGGTTCGTCACGCACATCGATGACGCTGCGATAGCAACGTTACGGGAGTATTATGACTCTGTCTTACCGCGCAAGGGGAGAGTACTAGACTTTTGCAGCAGTTGGATTTCCCACTATCCGGCGTCAGTTGAGACCGCTGCTGCGAGTGGCGACCTGAAAGTGACAGGACTCGGCATGAACAAGGCTGAACTAGACGCGAACAAGGTGCTCAACAACGGGAAACTGCTGGTCGACCTGAATGATAACCCGAACATTGCGCGTGCACTCCAGGATGCAAAGCTTGTTGGGCAAAGTGATGCCGAGAAGTTGGACGCTTCCACCAACGTAGTTAGCACGGACTACCTCACCCAACCCGTCGAAGTGCTCAAGAGTCTCCGCGAGGTCACCAGGACGGGCGGAAGCGTGCATCTCACCATCAGTAACCGCTGCTTCCCTACAAAAGCCATCAGTAGGTGGCTGCACGTAGATGAGGAGGAGCGGTTGCTAATGGTTGGTGACTTTTTGCATTTTGCTGGATGGAAGGGAATTGAGATTGTGGAGTTGAGTAATGGCAAGGTTGAGGAGAGCCAGCAGCAGCAGTCCGGTGCGTCGCAGACGGGCTTGCAGAGTCTGATGAGCTGGATGGGAATGAATCGTAGGGATCCGCTGTGGGTTGTGAGGGCGGTGAAGTAGTGAAGCCGTCATCGAGCCAATTACGGCACTCTACTGATAGTACAAGAGTGCCGGTCTGTCCACGGCACGACTATCAATACATCGAGCTGTGATCTCCGTAGTGGACTCGGAGAAGCTGCAAGGTATTATGAACTCCACCTGCTGCTAGCCTCATCATGACCATACTTATGCCTTCATAGTCTTCAAGAACCCATCGAGGTTGAACTCCTCCTCATACTGCTTGTCGTCCCAAAGCTCGCTGAGCTCGTCAAGGATGCCCTTCTTACCCTTCTCTTTCACATTCCCTTCGTCATCGACCGCGTTGGACTCATCGACCTTGTTTGCGTCACCTCCTTCACCAAGAGAAAGATTCGGATCCGTCTCGCCCAGGTTGAATAGATCCAGAATCTGATCGGTTTCCATCGTGCCCAAGCCGGCATTCTGCTGGTTGACTACCGTGGAAGCGACATCGATCTTGAAGCGCTGCAGACTCAGGATCTTCTCCTCAAGCGTGCCGCGAGTGATCAAGCGGTAGACGTTAACTACCTTCTTCTGACCAATGCGGTGGGCACGGTCCATAGCTTGCAGATCCTTTTGCGGGTTCCAGTCATGCTCCACGAAGATGACGGTATCGGCTCCTGTCAAATTGAGACCAAGCCCACCGACGCTGGTAGTCAGCAGGAGACAGTCAATCGATGGGTCGGAGTTAAAGCGGTTGACGGTGTCTTGACGCTTGGATGCTTCGATCGAGCCGTCAAGTCGAGCAAACGTGGCGGAAGGCAACATCTTCTTGAAGACCGTTGACTCCACCATATCCAGCATCTCCTTCATCTGACAGAATATGAGTGCCCGATGCTGAGAGACGGCCTGGTCGGCAGACGGTACACTAGTAGGATCCGCATCATCGACGCCAATCCCGCAATCGACGAGCAAATCACGGAGGGCTGTAAGCTTCGGCGCATGCTTCGGGTCCTTCAAACTGGAGCCAGACTTGGCCAGCATTGCTTGGACGTCGGCATACTGCTTGTGACCCTCCTTCATCACCATCGCAGGCGAATTGCACAGCTTGCGCATGTACTGCAAGGCCTGGAAGATGTGCTGTTTAGCTTCCTTGTCGCCACTACCAGCCATTTCCTGCAATGATTTGGACTCCTTGCGGGTGAAGTCCTCAAAGAGTCTCTTCTGCAAGTCGCTAAGGTCGCAATAGTAGTTTTGCAGGATCTTCGGGGGCAGGTCGTTCAAAACTTCTTCCTTTAGTCGGCGGAGTAAGAAAGGCAGCACCTGCTTGTGGAGAGACTCGATTGCGAGGGCACCGGCTTCCTGTTCCTTCGAGGACGACTTAGCAAACCTCGACGCTGCGATGGGCTTCGCGAAGCGGTCCTGGAAGACTTTCTCCGTGCCCAAGAAGCCTGGCATCAAGAAGTCGAACAGCGACCACAATTCAAGCACGTTATTCTGAATTGGCGTGCCGGAAAGAATGAGCCGGTGGTTGCTGGCAAGGCGCTTGACAGCCATCGTGATCTTCGCCTTTGGGTTCTTTATCAAGTGTCCCTCGTCCAGCACGCAGTAATTCCAGTTCTGCGCCACGAGGAACTCCACGTCGTTTCTCGCTATATCGTACGATGTGATGACGACATCTGCAGTATCGACAAGATGACGGACTCTGTTGCGTTCAGCGGGAGGACCGACGTAAGCAACCGCATTGAGAAACGGCGCATACGTCCGTATCTCTTGCTTCCAATGGCCGGTAAGAGTCGGGGGACAGACAATGAGCGACGGCATCCTACGAAAGTCCGGTGATTGCGCCTCCGCATACTTCTCCGCTCGGTTATGGTGGTCGCTCGCTACCATGCACAGTGTCTGAAGAGTCTTGCCAAGGCCCATATCGTCGCAAAGCACACCGTGCAGCTGATACCGATTGAGGAAGGCGAGCCAATTGACGCCCTCTTGCTGGTAGGAGCGTAATTCTGCCTTGATTGCAACGGGGATCTGGAACGGCTCAACCTTCTTCGGGTCCAGCATCTGCGCGATGAACTTGCGTTCGCGCTCACGACCCTTCAAAAGAGCTTCTGGCAAGCCGGGTGGGTCTGGTATGCCTGCTTCGAGTGGGACAAGCTTCACTAGTGTCGCGAAGGCCGTGGTTGCGAGCAGTCTCACGCCACTGTCGGAGTCGCTCATGCGGCCAAGCACCGGGACCAACAGAAGGATGACGTATGGTAGAATTTGGTCGCCCATGACCTGGATAAGGTGGTAGATGCACTCGATGGCGCCTTGGCGGTGCACCACTTCATGCGCGTTGTTGATGGGTGGTATAGCCCGCTCCACCAGCATTGTGAATCCCTGCACTGTGATCACGCTGCAGATACTGGCAAAGCACTTCGCCGCGATGTAGCGAAGGACGGCCAGTTTGCTCTGCAATGCCTTCCCAATCAACGGTAGCAAGTTCAACACCCATGCGTGCAATGCAGGGTCAAGCGTGGCAATGAGCGCTCTGAGAGTCGACATGGCGTCCACTACTTCTTGGCCTAACGGGCAGTCAGGATTTGAGATGTCCGCTGGCAGTTCATCGGTCGAGAAGCACTGGCGTATCGGACCTTCGATCACTGCCCGCAGTTTGGGCACTCGGTCAAACACTTGGGCACCGAACGTCTTGCAGAGCTGCTCCAGCGCGTCTTTAGCGCCACGCCGAGTAATACGCGCTTGCTTGAGTTCCCGTTCGTACGCCGCCGGATCAGGCCTGTCTTGGATATCCTCGTCTTTCTGCAGAGAAAGAATGCCAGCCTCCTTCGACGCATTCGGAAGGAACTCCGGCGTCTCACTGGTCTCCATGCAGCAGAATTTGACGAGGTTGCCAACCACTTTGTCCACAACCTTGTGCCGCTCCGTCGCGACAAGTTGAGAAACGAGGCTGGCAATGGCAGTAGCTGAGCGTCTCTGAAGGTCGGCATTGTCTTCCTCTTTAATGCTATCCATGATGCCCTTGATAGTCATCTGTGGCTTCTTCGGCAGGTCCTGGAAGGCAATCAATGCGCTGGCCGCTGTCGATCGAATGCGCAAATCGGCTTGCTTCCTCGCCACGTTCGCTTCCGCAATTGCGGCTTCAGCATCAAGCTTCGCTGTGGTTAGAGCTTCTGTGGCAGCGATCCTGTTTATGGCAGACAAGCTCTTCCGCAAGCGTTCGTAGTCGGCGCTCACAATCCTTTCGGCATCAGCCAAGGAGAAAGCGTTCTTGCCAGCTTCCGGCTCGCCTTGGCAAACGACGGCGATGGTAGGAAGCTTGCTGCCTGACACGCCTCCGCTCTCCACAAACGTGTTCAGGAGCTGCTGGCATTGAGCCCTCACCACGCGAAGGTAGTTCGTCAGGTCAGTATAGGCTGATGGCCGTTCGTCTTCGACCAGAGGTCGCAATTCGGCGATAGCTGTTGGCGTCAGTGGACCGCACTCCTGAGCAGCTGTAGCGAAACCTTCCAAAGCCATGGCTGCGAACATCTGGGTCGAGGCAAACGGTGACTTCAGACATGGGATAATCGTGGGTCCGAAGAAGCTGAGCTGACAGTCTGCCGGCCATAGTGCGATCGCCTTGCCCAGCGCGCGGGTTGCGGCAATCCTAGTTCTGATTATGACATCTGCACCAACAAGGTCTACGTCGCCTTGCATGATTGCCGCATCGATATTATGAGATGTAGTGGCAGGTGCCGGCGTGACCACAGGCTCCTTCTTGTCGGACTTTCTGCGCTTCTTGGCGGGTTCCATGCCGCCAGGGGAGGCAGTACGATGCGCGCTCGCCAATGGTCCGTACGTCTGACCCGAAGGCCTGATGAAGAGGGTGGCGTCTAACGGGAGTGGATGCCTGCTAATTCCCATGGGCGACAAGGTAAGCGTTATGAGAGGGTTGACATGAGCCTCAAATTCCTGTCTGAAAAATTCCTGACCTCTGCTCACCAAAGCATCTGCAAGCGCATTCCAGACTTCGAGCGACAGTTTCAGTACTCCGTCATTGCGTTCGACGAGCAGGTTCTGGTACACGAGACGGAGAGCTTTGCCATTGATCCAGCCTTTGGTGTCGGCGCCTTCGATGCTGACAAACGTGAGCAAAGCCCGCAAGACGGCCAGGCGAACGCCGGTGATAGTATGTCTTAGAAATGGGTACAGACGAGGCACCAGCTCCGTGAAAGATTGATCCGGGTCGAGATCTGCATTCCGCTTCATGGCTTCAAGCACTTCCGGGAAGCTGCAAAGCTTAGCGAGCAGGTCCATCACCGAACCAGTGCTGGCGCTCAGGTCGTCGCTCAGACTTGACAAGCACTCCCAAACCACGTTGACAAGATGGCCCAGCTCGTTCGACCTCACATTGACGAACTCTTTCGCCACGGGTATGAGCGTCGCAGCGCTGACTGAGCGGACATCGTCGTCTGCATCACCAAGACCTTTGATGACGCATTCGAGCACGCCGTCCATGAGCGAGCGGTCTTGGAAGAGCAGGTCGGTTCGGACAGCGACCAGATACCGCATCCCGATCATGCCACCATGACAAGCATGCCAGATACGCCTCGACACTTTCAGATCCTTCTGCATTACCAGCCGGTAGAGTATGCGGTTCACTTCGTGGACGGAAGTGGGAGGCAGATATTGCAGTACTGCACCGAGCACCTGGCCTGCAGTTTCTCGAATAGGCGCCACGGCGTTGTCGGAAACGTAATCGGCAAACCGATCGAGCATAAAGACGCAACATATGCGGCAAGCCAAGTCATCCAGCCAAGCGCCATTGAGTCGGTCATTCTCCGGTCGTGTCTTCTTAGCCCGGCGACCAGCGCCATTGCCATGCACACGGATGATCTCACGGAGACCCATAGCCGCACCGTGACGTATCTCCCATTGCGAGTCGAACAAATCGACGGTCAGAAACTCGCAGAGTCGCTCGTAAGGCCATTCATTGCCTTCCTCTTCGGCCTCAGTCAGTAGCGTCGACTTATCCTGCGCAGGCAGTCCCTTGAACTCAGAGACGACCTTCGAATCATCGTCAGTACCTTTCCGCTCCAGCGAGAAGTAGTCAGCGCGGCCGTTGGCGTTGAGCTCCTCCTTGATTTCTTGCTTGACATCGGGGTCGATGGGCGTTTGGGTACTATTCCTGCGTCCTGCAAAATCATACTTGAACTTCTTGTTGTCGCGTTTCAGCTCCTCTTTCCGACGTCGTTTCAGCATGTTGAGCTGGCGCTTGCTCATCTCACCCACTGCAGGCGTCTGCGGCATGTCTTCGGGCGACTTCATGAACATGTCGATGTCAGGGGCCTTCGTCACACTCGTTTCCAG
This sequence comes from Baudoinia panamericana UAMH 10762, assembly GCF_000338955.1. NCBI lineage: Eukaryota > Fungi > Ascomycota > Dothideomycetes > Mycosphaerellales > Teratosphaeriaceae > Baudoinia > Baudoinia panamericana. Next base: position 66,987 of record NW_006911257.1, read on the forward strand.
TTTCGGTAAGCTGGGCACCTGGAATGAAGATGTCCTTATCGCAATGTCCTTTTCAGTGACAAGGTCCTCTTCGATATACTCGCCTCCGAGTCCAAGCCGAGCAGTCAACGTCTTCTTCTGGTGAGCAAGACGCTCCGCCGGATTGAGACCGGCAAGATTGAAGTCATATTGCTTTCCGGCGCTGCCAAGAAGCTCCTTGCCGTTCGTCAAAATCGACTCGACATCGAGAGTGGCGAGATGTAACTGATCCGGGTGGACGATTGCTTCGACGCCCTCCTGCTTGATGGCGATACCGTTCGATTCATCTTTGACATCATCCAAAGTCGCATTCGGGTCGTACAGCTCCGCATGCTCGACAATGCCGCCGATCGCTTTTGCAGCTGCCGTTCTTGTATCCCACGACGGCGATCGAAGGTAAGGCACGACCCGGGTCAGGAGATTGAACAGCTCATCCGGATGGTTCTTTTGGACGTCGGCAAGTTGTTGTGCAGCAGTGTTCCGGATGAGTTGCGTGCTTCCGGTTTCGAGTAGAGTGACCAATCGATCCAATCTATCGTCACGTGAGCCAAGACGCACTAAGAGAAGGCGCTGCAGAGTGAATGAAGCTTACCTCGAAGCTGCCATATTGTGTTGCTAATCGCCTCACTTTTGGAGTACGGGACATGCAACTTTGCATGCAGTCATCAAGCATTAGTCATGTATTTCCATAATGCACTATTCACTCATGGATGACCGCGTTGTCATACTGTCAATGCACGTTAAAGGAATCCGACCAATGAACGGCAGGCTTGGCGTAGTACTTCTTGATCGACCTTGAGGAACGAAGCTCCAGCCAGCTGCTGTGCGGAGGCGCGCGAAGGCCGCGCCCTTTTAATATTCAGTTTCGGTCGCGAGACTTCGCCAACCCGCGCTAGGTAGAGATGGGCATAGCGGGACATTAGCGCCACGCCACGCATCACAACAGTTCGTGAAAATTGTGGATGAACATTGAAGCTCATGAGCAGTGCTTCACTCAATCACAATTTCACATTAATATCAGTGTCCACACACGTGTCGTTTACTTCAATCTCAATACCAGTATACTAAACAGCAGCCATGTAAAATCCTGCCGCGGCGGTGATGGCTGTTGCCAAGCCTTGGACTTGACTCCTGAAGAGCAACGAGGCTGCAGGCAGGCAGTTACGACTTCGACATCATTACACTTCCAGACCGATCAGACACACTGAGTCAGTGCTATTCCGTGCAATAAGTGCGGTAGTTACTGGTTATTCGTACATCCATGGAGAGACGTCCTTCAATAGACGTGCCGAAGTCGCCTTGAAGCTCCTTGACCGCCGACAACACATATCTACATTTTTCCATCATCAGCTTAGCGCCACTCAATATTCCTACCAAGCGGCAGGCACTGTGTTCAAGCGTCATCTCTCTTTCCACCTTTCGCCCAGTCTCTTAGTATGTTCTTCCTCAATTTGCCCGTACTCGTCTTGGGAAGCTCCTGCAAGATCTCTATCTCCTTTGGCACCATGAACCGACTGATATCGCTTTTGTTCTTCGCCCACTCGATTATCTGCTCGCCCGTCACCGAGCCCTCTTTCCCCGACTTCACCGTCACAAATGCCTTTGGCGCTTCTCCCCATTTCTCATCCGCTATCCCCACGCAAGCCGCTTCCAGGACGTCTGGATGTGTCACCAGCATGGACTCCAACGCCAATGAGGAAATGTTTTCGCCGCCGGAGATGATGATGTCTTTCGCTCGATCCAGGATCTGAATTGCGCCGTCCGGATGCCACACTGCAAGATCTCCCGTATGCAGCACCCCGCCCTCGAAAAGCTTACGCGTGGCTTTGGCATCCTTGTAATACCCTCTTGCGCAGATGTTACCGGCGACGACGATCTCTCCGATCTCTTTACCGTCACGCTCAACGTCAACCACGCCATCTGACGACCACGCGCCGCTGTCGTCCTGCTTCGTTTTGATCACGCGAGCAGGCAGCGACGTAATGTGTCCGTGACCTTGACGAGCTTTCCGGGCGTACTGCTCTTTGAGCGGCAAATCGCTCCAAGCAGGCATCGTATACCCTTTGGTTATCGGACCGTAAGTCTCCGTTAAGCCATACACGTGCACGGGTTGGAGGTTGAGGTTGGTCATCTGCTCGAAGAGATGTGCCGTCGGTGGACTAGCGGCGACAGTCACGCGTACGGGTTCTGCAAACCATCAGCAAAGCACTCAAGCCGAGCGCACAGTCAATCGCTCAACATACCTGGCAGCTTCTCAGCGTTCGGATCAGCGCACAGGAGCGTATTCACCGTCGGCGCAGCGTTGTAGTGGCTGATCTTCTCCGTCTTCAGCAGCCGCCAAATCTCCGGATAGTCAATCTTCCGCAAGGTGTAATGCGTTCCTCGCACAGCAGTCACGGCCCACGGAAACGTCCAGCCAACCGCATGAAACATTGGCAGCGTCCAGAGGTAATGACACCTGTCGGCACCGCTCAGGTGCGTATTGAGGCCACTCTCAATGATATTGGCAACTGCCGCCATGTACCCACCACGATGCGTGTACTCTACGCCTTTCGGCCGCGATGTCGTGCCCGAAGTATACGGGATCGCGATGAGGGAGTCCTCTTCCACACATTGGGCTTCCAGACCTGCCCAGCCCTGGCCACCAGTTTCTTCATCATATCGGAGACCCTCTAAAACAGCTTGGTCATACTCACCGTCGTCCTGGTCCGTGTCCTTGTCGATAATGATTGGGATGTTAGGATGGCTCTTCCGGTACAAATCCAGCAAATGCACGAACTCCTCATCCGCGATAATACTGTCCACATCCGCATGATCGAAGATATACGCCAGATCGTCTGCTTTCAGCCGGTGGTTGATCGCGACATGTACGCCCCCCGCAGCGCCGATACCGAAGATGGCCTCCAAGAACGCGGGAGTATTCGTGCATAGTATGCCAACCCTCTTATACCCTTTCTTTCGCAGGAAGTACGCAAACCCCTTTGCGCGTTCAGACGTTTCCGCGTACGTGCGCTTCAGTATCGGGCCATTGACCGTCTTGTGGTAGACGGCCAGCGCATCGGGTTCTATTTGCGCGGCGCGCCATAGCCAGAACGTGGGAGAGAGTTGGTGGATGTGATGGTTGTGGTCGAAGTCGTGGGAGAGGTCGGTGCGTTTGGAGGGGGCGGATGGGACGGTAGGGGAGGATGAGGAGGGGACGAAGTGGTTGGCCAGGGAGGACAGGCGCTTTAGGGCGGTAGACATGGTTGTTGCTGGAGGCTTAGGGCTATGCTAGGGTATCGTACAGGAGGCGCGATAGAACGATGAGAGATGTGGAGAGGGAAGGATGCGACCTAACTTGCTGCTGCCGCTGCCGACGCTGCTGCGTGAGCCGCGCAGGAGCCCAAGCGGTGTCAGCGCACGATGCATGGGCTACGAAGTCTATTCCCGGGAGACTGGATGGAGCAACGGAAGCTTTCGAAAGCAGTGGAGAGAGAGTGTGGGGTGAGATCGACGGGGCATGAGCCGAGGCGGAGAAGATGGTGGTATGGCCGGAGAATAACCGACTTCGCCGTCATTTGGTGAGCTATGCATCCACGTTGTACTCGAACACTGATCTCACCACACCTGCAGGGTTTGAGTCGGCGCTATCACGTTCAACCTATTTGGATCACCTTATGTGATATATGTAACGGTAGGCGTTCGGATGAATTCAAGCTTAACAACAGGACTTGCCGCGGCAGTGTCGTACTGGGCAATTTTGACGAGCGTAATGTCGCTACAGCAGCTTTTGGCTTGTCATTTCCAACCCACGACATTTTCGCGCGTATGGGTGGTGCCATTCGAAGCAGGCTGGGAATCAAGCGTGACATTTGAGCCCATACAATCGTACCGAGAAGAAGTTCCGCAAGTGGATCCAGCGTCGAGCAATAGCTCGTAAAGGCCCCGGCCAGATCGCAATACCCATCGCCAGATTCCCTGTAAGTAAGAGACAGCCACCAACGCCTCGCTCACACGCTTGCAAAACCCCACCGTATGCTACTTGCTTCACTCCGCGACCGCGTAAATTCTTCTCATAATGCCGTCCCACTCCCCAGCACCTTCAACCCCCCCGGATCCCCCGCAAACGCGATCCAATACCGCGTCGGATGCCACGCAACATGCGTCGGACAATTCGTCGTGTCGAGCGTATGCACGACCTCACCCGTATCGACGTGGTAGATATTCAGTCCAGGTCCGCCGTCCTTGCCTTCGTTGATCCCCGCTCCCGCAATTAAGTACGAGCCGTCGAAGGAGAAGGATAGATCTCTTATGCTCGTCGTTTGGCTTGGAGCGGAGAGGGAGTGGGTGGAGAGCCAGGTGTGTGTGTCCCAGAGGCTTATGAGTCCGTCGGCGGAACCGACGGCAAGGTGAGTACCGGTGGGCGAGTGGGCGACGGCGTAGCAGTGGCCTGAATGGCCGGAGAGGGTGTGGAGGAGCCTCATAGAGGGGTAGTCGAGAATTTGGACCGTGCCGTCCGTGGTTGTGGCGAAGACTTCGCTGCCACCATTCGAGAAGGCCATGCCGTAGTAGGTCGTGCTGCCCTTTTCCATGAGGCGCTCAGGACTAAGCTCGTATTGTGGCGTGAGATCGGTACTGGTTATCCTCCGTACATCGACCGAATGTACGACGTCGTCTTTCCTCCCCACAAGCATCTCCGTCCCATTCGGCCCCCAGGTCAAGAAGACAGCTTCCCCACCAACCCTACAATCCGCCGCCGCCGTTCCTTTCCCCGCTGTAGCAGCATTGCCCGACGGCATCCTCACATCCCACAACCGCACCATACCGTCAAACCCACTACTCGCCAACACATTCTCCGTGGTCGGGGAGAAAGCGACCTTCTCCACCACATCCCCACTCACTCCCTGCGAACCAAACGCCACGCCGCCCTTGGGATGCGCGTTCTTCAGCTCAATGCTGGTTTTGACGTTCGGTCGGTCGGAGTGCCAGACGCGAATGCTGGAGGAAGTACATGTTGCGAGAAGGGATCCGGTGGGGGACCAGCTGATGGAACTGATCTTTTGCACCAAGGGTGAGGGGCGGGAGGTGGATTCGGAGAAGAGGACGGGTTTGAGTGGTTTGAGGAAAGTGGGCAGTTCGTTCTTCTTGAGCGTGCGTGAGCGGAGGGGGGGTGCCATTGGAAGAAAAGGCAGGCTGAAGAGGGAAGGGTGGGTGGGGGCTTAATCGTGTCTTTGATAGCGCCAAAGACTCGGGGCGGATATTGATTGAAGCTTACCGGATTATGGTTAATGGCATATGCGATAGCGTCACTCCCCGAATCTTCAACAGAATCCGCTAGATTCCCTTCATATCTGATACGAGGCCGCATGCAAGACGTACAGCATCATCCCATGTCCTTCAACATATCCGCCTTCATTCCCGCCGCCGCCAACTTCAGCTCAGCCATTGCGGCACTCGGCCACATCCTCTCCGCTTCCAACCCCATATCCTCCTCCACCACCTCCCCCTCCCACCCATTCAGCGGTGCGCAGACGGGACTTGAGCAAGCGGTTGCTGTTCTGACAGACTTCCTCGCCACCCGCACCGCGCTCGAAAATACCTCGATCCTCCTCGCCCTCTGCACCTTCGCCGTGCTCGGCATGAGCTGGTACTCCCGCTTCGGCAACATGACCGGCCGCTTCTCCCCCTTCACCCGCTCTCCGCCCCAAGGCTCCACGCGCGTCAGCGACGGCGACTTCAGCTACATCACCGCTGATGACTTGCGGAAACACGGCAGCGACACCACGCCCCACCACCACCCCCACCATCACGGCAGCCATGTGGACGAGAGTAGCGTGGACATGGGCCCGCCGCGCGAGACGGATTGTTTGATTCTAAGGAACAAGAAGAAAGATCATGTCGTGCATTTCCCGGCGTATAGTATCGCCAAGGGACAGCTGACGGTGGGCCAGGTGCGCGAGCACGCGGCGAAGAAGACCGGGACGGCGGATGCGCGGCGGGTGAAGTTGCTGTATCTGGGGAAGAATCTGTCGGATGATTCGCGCTCGTGCCGGGCGGAGGGGTTGCGGAATGAGTCGGAGCTGTTATGCACGATTGCCGAAGGTGTGCTGGACGACGAGGAGGACGAGGAGGATGATGGTGAAGGGGAGGAAGACGATGACGCGGGAGAGGCGGAGGGTGGTGTGGGTTTGGGAGGGGAGCAGCCGAGGCGGAAGAGGAACAGAGGGAAGAAGACGAAACGGCGGAATAAGCGAGACGCAACGCAACAACAAGCGAGTGGCACTTCTACACCCGCGGAACTCAACATCCCGCAGCCCTCGACAGCCGCGTCCTCGCAGCACTCCCGCGCGCCCTCTCCCAGACCCCCACCCGCGCCCATGACGCCCATGGACAAGCTGAACGCGCTGCGTGCTACCCTCGAGACATTCTTACCGCAAGTCCACGCGTTCAAAACCTCCCCTCCGGTCGACCAAGCGAAGCGGGAGTACGAGCATAAGAAGCTGACCGAGACGATTCTGGCGCAAGTCCTGCTCAAGCTGGATGCGGTGGAGACGGACGGGGATGCGGACGCGCGGGCGAGGCGGAAGGAGTTGGTGCGCGAGACGAACGGGGTGTTGCAGGATTTGGATGCGGTGGTTAAGGGGTGATGAAGGAAATGTTTGTGTAGTGACTGGGCTCTGCCGTCCGGCGGTAGGTGGGGGCGCTGTGATTTGCGGTGGCGGAAGGGTGAATACTGTTGGTCACGTCGTGAGGCTAGGGCGGCGATTGCGTGGTGGGTCATATGCCACGCCGTAACGAACCGCGGTCGACGAGCTTGGTCGTAGGAGTAATCGCTAATTGATGCTTGCATAGCGATGTTCGTTACCTCTTCTCCCGGCTTACCGTAGCTTGGCTTCTCTGACATACAATTTCGCTCAGCATTTCCGATCATGCTATTCGGTTCATACCCGCTTTGCACGTAAGGTCCTACCAGTCCGATAACTTTCTTCCTTCTGCGCCCGCTTACCTGCATATATCGTGGACTTCCAAATGGATGTCTGTCTAAGGTAGATTCCTCGTTCTGCATCGCAACCACAGCGAGGAGGGTTTGACTGCGGTAAGGCATGCAACCTGCAGGCTTCGGACGCAGTAGTAATAGCGCCGTAAAGAGTATGATGTGTCATTGACATCGACATAGAATAGAAATTGGAAAGGTGCTAGTCGTTCTGGGAGAGTGATGATACAGGGTTGCCTCACTGTAACAGCTTAGGCTCGGGTTGGGGCGGTGTCGTATGGCTAATAAGGCAAGTAACAGCGTTGCGAAACGCCAGTCAACACTGCCACATCGCGTGCTAGCTCTCCTCGACTCCCAACCAAGTCACAACAACGCTTCTCAATGCTCGGACACCGCTTCCTCAAGGACAGAATCAAGGACAGAACCAAAGTACTCTACCCGCCAAACGCACAGCCTCAGACAGGTCCACGTTTCCTCTTCCCACCCGCTCCTACCCTTGCAGTCACCAACCCCGGGAAAACAGCCTCCCTAACCTTCACGGGCGACTTGTTAACCCTCGCGTCCTGCTCCGAAAGCGGAGACATAGGCTCATGCGCCGCCGAAACATTCGAGACCTGACGCAACTTACTCGGAGTCTTGCTAGGCGTCTTGAAAGGCTTCGTGAGCTTATCCTTCGCCGCGGCGTCCTTGGCCGATACCGCCGACGCTTTCGATTGCGTGAAATGGTTTGTGACCTTGCCGGAAGCCTGGGGCTTGAGTTTGGTGACGCTGGTAACTTTGGTGGTGAGCTTCGAGAGTGCTTTCTTGACGTACTTCACGCTACTCTTCTTCGTCTTCGCCGCAATAGAAGGCTTGCCGCTCTTGACAACCGCTTTCTTCGTCTTGCCGTTGTCCTTGAGCATATCGGCGATGCTTTTGCGGGCCTTTGGCTGTTTGCTTTTGGTCGGGCTTGTCGGTGTTGTACGCCGGGACTTTGAAGGTGTGAGCAAGCCATTGGGGGAGACGGTGATGCTATCACTGTCGTAGGCCGACAGTTCGATGCTGGAAAGTACGGACGAGCCGCGGCTAGAGATCGGACTCCAGTCTCCGGGCCGTGGGCGGCGGCGTTCCAGATCTTCTTCGGCTGGGAAGGCGTTGGGTATATTTGGTGGGCGGAAGCTGTTGTTCAGATGCCAGTTTGATGTCAGCTCCGTAGCGATGGCCTCTGTCAGCTGACATCTTGGTATGAACACCTCGGCTTGCATCGCAGCAGCGCTGTCAGCCTGCCTCTCACTGACTTCTCTATAGTCGTCAGGAACAGCAGGTTCGTCCCATCTCGGCATAGCAGCGCGATTCGCCACCTCATCGCACGTTCCCTGCACAATGATATCAAACAAATCTCGAAAGCCTCCAGTAGTCGGTGGTAGCTCCGGATTGATCCAAATCGCGAGTCCACCATCCTTGCGGTCGCGGACAGTCTTGCACATCTCCATCACGATTCTCTGCAAACCCTTCACCTTAAGCGTAGTGCCAACCACAAGCACAGCATCCGGCTTCCGCTTCAGGTCCGCAGCCGTAACCGTTCCAATGGCAACGTTGTCTGGCCCGTCTTCGTGGTACAAGACCATTCGCGGCCGTAAGCGGCCGATACCGTGACTCCGCTTGCCCTCGAAAGAGGTGCGGATGCTGTTAACCTTCTCGCACTCGGAGCATAGTGGCGCGTCCGACGTGTCGAACAACTCCGGGTCCAAATCATAGATTTCGTGACACTTCGTGCAAACCATTTTGTCGAGTCCGCCGTGGAGCTGCAGCGTACGTGGCCACTTGCCGTTAGCATCTTTGGTAAGCGGTATGCGCGTCCGAAGCGGCTCCATGTTGGTTTCAAGACAATCGACGTTTTGCGAGTACAGCCGAAGTAGCCGTTCCTCTTTGGCAATAGTGGCAAGCATATGATGGAAAGGCGTTGGTTTCGCGTCTTTCACCAAACGCGACATTTGCGTGATCATCTGGTGAAACTGCTTGGTCGACGCGTCATCTTTGTATACTGACGCGTCGAAGAGGTGTTGCCCCGAGCCTTTGAGGTTATGTTCCTTCTTCAGGCTGCTGAAGAGCCCGTTTTTAGAGCGGAAGTCAGGTACTGCGCGTAGGTCAGTGTAAGGTCACGAGTAAAGTCCACGTGTTGTCGCCGCTTACTCCCTGCCGACTTGGACATGCCAGCACCGGCGATGACGACAATCTTCTGTCGCTTGTGCAGCACATTAAGAACACGGTCCAGATGCTCTTGCTGCTCGAACGATACCGCCCCAGACCGCAAGTCCAGATACTCGGTGGTGCGCTCTTTCGGATCTCTATATATACGCCGCCTCTTCTTCGGCGGCGGCCCATCGGTGTCTGTGTTGAGATTACTGTCCATACCGTCAGGCGTAGGCGACCCAGTCAACGAAGTTTGTTGCGATGCGGGCGGAGAAGGATAAGGCGGCTTGCTGTGTGCGCGCACCATGTTTGCCAGCCGGAGGAAGTCCGGCGGTTCGGGCGAGCTTACACATGAGCTGAGAGGCGACGAAGGTACACTGGAAGGCGGCGACGAGAGCGCGCTTGACACGTCGGAGATCGTGTCGTCCATGGCGGTGGGAAGGTGTGGGAACGCGAAGGAGCGGAAGGGGAGAGGGTGGGACTGCGGTGTGGGCGGACGGTGGATGCGGAAGGCGGGCGCGCACTTATGCACTTGGCGATAGCATCGTATTTTCCACCTCCAGTAAGCACGCGTGCACTTCGTGACTCGGGCGCGGAGGCGAGGGTTGGGCGTGAATCGAGATGCTTGGTGAAGTGATGATGGCTGGAACAGAAGCGAAGTCGCTATCCGCAAGCGCCAATGCTGGGCCGATCCGAAAGCCTCGATGTTTACATTGTCAACATTGCCAAGGCCGACCAACTCCTTTCCACCGGAATTGCTCTAACAAGCCATGATCGAGACATCAACCTGAGAGGGAGCGTACATGTATACTGTTCGTAAGACATGAAAGTCTCACGAGATATGACTTGGCTGCAGGCTGCATGTCCGTGAGCCGCACCCGTCCAGTCGTCAGCGTACAAAGCTCTGACCATCAGCCGGGATCGACTTGGCGCATGCATTGAACACCGCGAGTCAAACTTGCACACGGGTCGCTGATCCATGCGGGTGCCTCACGTGTATGCTTGCTGCTCCGTGATCTGCTCGAGCGCTTTCGGCGCCAGTCATGGAGTCCTCGTCTTCCAGCATGGCCCATCCAGAGGTGGCAGCCGATGCCCTTGAAGCCATCATGCCCAATGACCCGACAATGGCAGAGATCGACGCGCAGTTTGGAGACACCATGGACGAGCTCTTCAATGATGCCGCCGACGGATTAGCCCTGGACATGAACCCTCCCGCGCCTCCTGCAGCGCCGCCACCGGCAGCAGTCATCGAACGGATCGCAGATATGCATCGCATCGGCTGCTGCACGTGAGTCCAGCCGTTTCGGCCCTTAATGTAGAGACAGGTGGGTGACCGCTCAATAGGAGGCTGGCCTGGTCCAACACCGGCTGCATTGCCCGCATTTCCAGTACTGGTCCGGATAGGGTAGACTTTTACACAGTCCTTCGTAACGCGGTGGACGGTCGTTGGAGCTTGACGGGTCCATCCAAATGGCCCGTATATGCGTCGAAAGGACGGCACTTTGTGCATCTGCAGTTCAACGGGCTCGGGACGGATCTTGCAGCAGTAGACGATGTCGGCCATGTGCGGTTGTACCATCTTAGCGGCGTGTTGGGGAGACTGCAGGCCGCAGAGAGTGATTCCGTGATCGAGGAGAATCAAAGTAACCAACTGACAGCAGTCGTTGGCCTGTACTGGCTGTCGCACCCCACTGAGTTCAGAGTAAGCTACTGCAGCTGGGTGAAATGATGTCCACTAACATGTGAAGGGACCGTACTTCAGTCCGGCAATGAAGATTGGGGACCGCTGGATCGGGCAGGCCAAGAACGCGAATGAAGCCACACCAAGAACGCAACATCCTATCCAGGGTCGGCATGCGGTACTGTACGTTTCTCGCAACGGCACCTTGACCCTCGCGTACCAGAACGAGGCGGGTGCTTGGCACACAACCCTAACCAGTCTGAATGAATGGAGCTCCAGCGATGAACTCCTGACGTATGCTGCCATGGGAGATGAAGCCGGCTATCTTATGCTAGTCACCTATGACCAGCGATGCCGGTTTCGAATCTACGGAGTTACCATCAATTGGAACACTACGCAGCAGTCCAAGAACAACACTAATTTCGTCAGCATAGCGCCCGTCCTCGACATTCGGCATCTGACTATACTGGATGGAATCATGCCTCAGCAGGGCGATGCAAAGCTGTCGGTGCTCAAGGTGCTGCCAAAGGTGCCGGATTCTGTGCCCTCGGAGGTACCTATAGCCACGACTATCCTCGCGGTATTTACCTCGGCCACGCTTCATCAAGCAGCGTTCAGTGTGATCGCACGCTGGTACCCGGAAGCGGAGGTGCCGGTGCTGCATGAATGCTTCTCCAAGACGAAAGGGAACGCCGCGATATCTGTCGAGCAGCTCGTCGTGACTCGACTGAAGAGGCAAGAGGACATCCTGACCGCTCATCTCCCGATGACGTGCGAGCTCTACAACCATGCTACCACTATGATCTTTGGCAACAGTGATGGGACTGCAGAACTGAGAGAGCGCTCGACGTGGACTGCTGCCGCGGCATTCGGAGACACCAGCATGGCTTCCAGTCTTTCACAAAGTTCGCTGACGTTTGACAATGCCACCGCTGCCGCCAGTACACCCGACTGCGCGGTGAATGCTAATGGCGGCTTCATGATCTACGAGAAACCGAATGGCCAGCTGGATACCAGATACGTGACGCTGCGCTATGGGTGGCAAACGCTGCATGACGGCATCTCCGACACAAAAGCAGTGATAGAGGCAGCCATCATCTGCCTCGCCCGCGAGTTCGCGATCCTGTGCGGACAGAACGCAGCCAGCGACGAGATCCTCGCTTTGCTTCCGCCCGACATCTCGCCCGACCTTCGTGTACTTTTTCTGAAGCAGACTTTCAGAACAATGTGTCGAGTCTTGGACGTTTCCATGCTGGATCAAAGCAGACAGCAGTCAGTGGTGCTGCGTGAAAGTATCCATCTCCGGCCACTCAGTGCGCAGATGGTTCTCGGCACGAAGTCGAGCTCCCAAGGAAGCTGCGCAGAGCGTACCTTCGCCGGTCAGTTCGCTTATGTCTACCTTAATATGCGACTGATCAGTATGGCTTTTGCGCAATCTTTCCAGGCGAGCAATCGGACTGCGGAGCTGGTGCATTCACTTGCGGGCCTCGTTAGATGGACGAACGATCTGCAGTTCTACATGGTGGACACTTTGCTAGAGCTGCACCGGCTCGGTATTGAGACCGGCAGCGAGGATGTCACGACGAGGCTCAGCAGAACCATCTCCGAGACCGGCAATCCAACATTGCATCTTCTGCTGTGCGGCTTCCCGCGAGTCTTGCTTCGCATGCAAAGCGCAATCTTACCGACCTACTACAAATGGATACAGGTCACCCTACAACAATCTCGCGAATTGACCATCGCCCAGCGACAGGACCTGGAGGATCTGTTTCAGCGAGCGAAAGACATGCCTTTCCTCGTGAATCAATTCTCGGAGCTCGTCACTGACTTCGACGGCGCAGTACGAAACGCGTACCAGGAAGCGGGCACGAACAGCGAGAGGCGGACTGAGCTTGAGATCAGCATGATGACTGAAGGTACAATACCCGAAGAACTGCAGCCGGCGGTGTCGGCGCTGTTCCAGACTATCCTGCCGAAATTGCGCGAGAACACAGACGAAGGGAAACTATATTTCTGGGACACGGAATGGCTCGGCATCTCGACTGCGGTGCCTGAGAAGCAATACGACGCCATCCGGAAGGTACCGCTTACGAGAGGCATGAAGCTGCGAAGGTGTCGACGCTGTGGGGCTGAGATGGGGGATATTCCTGCGGATACGAACCGGCAAGGTCCGGATTGGTTGCGCAATACGCAGCGGCACTGCTTTTGTCAAGGGGCTTGGTGGCCTCTTGGATGATTACGGATCTGTCGAGTCGCCTCACAAGTATCTGCCACCCTCGCCTCACAGGTACAGCTGGCTGGTTGGAGAGGTACAATGGGGAGGTGGACTTCCGAATCCGGACTCCACCAGCCCAATGTCTCTGCTCAAAACAGCGATGCCAGTGGGTTCAACTTCCTGTCATCGCTCCGGTTGTACTGCCCGGTGATGAAAACGACCTGCGTGGCGTGTCAGCCTGCACTCACGTCATTGCGTACGCCATTGCCGTCCCACGACGTCTCTCGTACCTCGTCGACTTCGTCAACCCACTCCTGAAGCTGCGACATCGTATGCCGCAGCTTCACATAGAAGTGGCGCAGACCGTCCGCCGTCGATTGTGCCATCAATATTTCTCGCTTGGTGCTCCGGCTGATATCGTTGATCAGGGTCATGTTGCTCTGGACCTTCGTCCAGCCGTCTAAAATTCGCTGCCGTGAGCATTGCGGACGTGGAAGACAAGGATAGGGATGGTCTTACTTGTCATTACGTCCAGCTGCCGCAGCGTTCGGCTATCCCAGGGCTGGAAGAACCGCATGGCCCATTCGAAGACGAAAGGATTGCCAAGCTATGTCCGCCTCATTAGCCGCCGGACAGAAAACACTTTGCACAGGGACTGGTCTTACACGGCTCGTCCTGTCGCTCGGTGAAAGACCAGTGACGATGTTACTGATCTCAACGCCGCTAGTTCGAAGCGAACCGATCAGCTGTCCAACAGGAGGCTCAGTCAGCTTTGATTGGATTCCCGTATGACATCCGCCCAGTCGTGCTCACCGCGTTCATCCATTGCACCGCGCTCGCCAAATCCCTCTCGACCACACCCAGGCCACGCATTGTCGTGTCGATGGCCCCATCCATCTTTGCCAATGCGTCCTTAGCCTTGGCTACTGAGGCAGCGTCCGAACCGTCCTTCGCACCCGCCTCAACAGCAGCTAGCTGGTTTGCCGCGGTATTCAAGTCTGATACTACCGAAAGCCATTGAAAGTTGATCTTGCTGTCGACCATAGCGCATGTCCTGAAGACTCTGGCTTCCTGCTGGGATGTGGTAATACCTGGGATTGCGCGGCCCATGAATGCGTTGATGGCACACTTGGCTCGGACGAGCGCTTCTGCGAGCCGAAAGACCAATTTTTCACTGTCGTTGACGGCTGTCGGAAACTGGAGACTTAGGCTCTGACCATCGGGCGAAGGTTGGGTGGTGAGTCCTTGATTGTAGTACGGAAGGTGCTGAAGCAGGTCCCAATCCTTGTACGGGTCACCGTTGAGCGCCGACGAGAGCTTAGAGATGTTGTCTGTGTCACGCCAGTTGACTACATAACCCTTCTCTGCAGGCGACCAGTAGCCGAGAGAGTAGAGATGGCTCGTTAGGTGATATTGGCTTGGATCGGACATCGCTGGAGCTTGGCACAAGTCCAGTGAACGCGGTTTCGGAAGCCTCGGACAAAGGTCGGGGGACTGCTGCTGGAGGAGAATACAAGCACCAGTGCATGGGACAGGACGTTGGGAACAGCGGCATCTTATATCTGGCAGGAGGACTATCACGTGACGAAGCCGTCTCGTATGCAGTAGGTACTAGCTCATGCTACTGCCACCTTGCGGCTGGGCAGCCTACAATAATGATATCACCGCTTCGCTGGCATCACCATCGCCGCCGCTGCGACAGCCAATGCCAAACAGAAGCTGAGAGCGTACTTGCAACTCGAACCGCTTGAATGTAGTCTCTTCCCAAGATCTTGCTGCTATGTTGGCGGCTTTGCCTCGTTCGGGAGCTTCTCCAAATTACCCACACACTTTGGCTCCTTCTCACCCGAGATGGTCGGACTACTACTGTCCAGAAAGTCTCGTGCCAGTTTCTGAATCGTATGCCACTCCTTGATGCACTCGTCGAACTTGCCGAGAATCCGCTTACGAAGATTGTAGTCCTTGTTGAACTTGGACGTGACATCACCCAGCTCTGTCTGCACCATGTCGAAGCCGGATTTCTGCTGCTCGAACATGGTTTTGATCGAAGCCATGGCTTCTATGGCCTCGTTCATGGCTGTATCCAGCCCGTGGACAGTCTCGCCCATATGCGAAGTCCAGTTACTCAAGGTCATGAGAGCTCGCTCCTTCGCCACGTCTTTGCCGTAGTCACGCTCGGCGTCCTCCATTCGCTTTTTGGCTTGCTCGGCTTTGATCCCAAATGCCGTCGCAACGCCAATGGCGGCCAGTGTCCCGATGGGGAACCACCAAGCGTATGTTACGGAAGTGGCAGCGGCAGTAACATCGTCTTTCTGGAAGAGCATCAGTGGTCCATAGTCCATACTCTCTTCGGATTGGGGGTCATATGCTTACATATTCCTGTCGAGCAGACTGCTCCGTGCTGAGTTGTAATGCCTCGTCAGCACGAATCGTTGCCAAGTCCCCGTTGATGAGGTCAGTATAGCACTTCCTCGCCTTGCCTTCGTGGTCCGTTTTCGAATTGAAGCGATAGTCCAGGTCATCAACTTTCGTTTTGTCCGACATGGTGGTGTTCCTGAACTGGAGCCGTCATCGTCAGCACTCGTACGTCGATCGCAACACATGAGCTAGCCTTCAAGATTTACACGTACACTTTCAACCTTGTCGATGTGATGCTGACATTTAGTAGCGTAGCCGTCCGCCGAGCGTTTCAAGTCCGCACAAATATCCTGCAACACCTCCACGGCGTCCTTGTAAGTTTGGTCATGAGCCGGCTCTGGATCAGTCTCCGACTTCCGTCGATACTTGTCTCCAACCAACACGGCTAGGCTTTGGCTGAAGTTATCTGGGCCCTCCAGGTTAGATAACGCATACTTCACGTAAGTCAGGACATCGTTGGTCATTGAGGCTGCCATTGATCAGTTTGTGCGGGTCGGTGTATGCTCCGATGGCTTACTCCAAGTCGACATGCTCTCGTCGTTGAACGATTTGCAATGAGTATGGATGTTTACAATCGCGGTACGCATGTCCGTCCACGCACTCTGGTCATGCTTCTCCAAGGTCTGAAGGTTGCCTCGCGGAATGATCTCCTCGAAGCGATGGTCGTTCTCCGGATAAGCCAAGCCGGTCATCACGTAGAGCCACACAGCTATGAAGTGGTAAGACGGGCAACAAGCCTCATGGAGTGTCTAGCAGCTGCTCACTAACCATGGTAGGCGCCCTTCGTAAGCTTAAACGTCGTGGTGTCTTCCTTTTGAGGTGACTGAAAGTGAACAACATGCTTGGCCTTGTCAGGCCCCGAAGTCACATAAGCCCAGCCTTCAGGCAGCTCTGGCTCGCTGGAGGGTTGATTGTCAGGCATGATAAGGGAGCGTTGGGTGCCGACGGGCTTGAGTAGGAGACTGCTGAAGCAACAAAAGAGGAGAGCTTGTAGTACTTATGTCAGTGCATAGAGCGCTGTGCGACTATGGCGTCCGTAAAAGGTCACGCTCGGGTTTTAAGAGCTCGTCTCTGCTGTAGCATCGAAGCATGGCGCTCTCGGTGGCTACTCAACAGCAGGTTGAACCTTGAGCATTCGAGGCCAGGTTTATAGTCCTGTAATGGGTTTGGCTTGTCCGAATCAGCATGCCCACGCACTCGCGCCGGAGCTTGAAGAGTGATCTTAAAGGTTATTGAACCCTACCAGTAGCCCCAGAAGGCTGTGGTATGCAGGAACGTGGGCTGGGCTGCTCGTGGCTGGCTGGAATCTGGACTCTATCGCCAGCTATCGCCTTGTTGGCAAGAGTAGTTCACGTCTTGGCAAACGCCCAACTTTCGAGATGAGGCGGTGAAACGAGGGGCCTTCAGCCACTTCCGACCATCCGTCCCATGTCCTTCGCCATCTCACCACGCTCACTGTGGTTACACTTACACAAGACCGGGTGCACTAGTACACCTGAGGAACGTAGTGTTACCACGAGCATGTCCTTAAAGCGGCCCACAGGAAGCGCAGTCACGCAGGTCGAGCCTCCCACTGGCAGAGCTCTCAAGCTACGATATATTTCTTCGCTTGCTGCATGCAGGTGGACTTGTAGGCGCATACTAGCATCGTTAGACGGTACTGGCATGGGTCGCTCGAAGCATTCTGGTGCAGGCTGGACGCTTGGCACATCCGAGGGGAGCTGAAAGTCCCCGAGCTGTCGCTCTATCGAAACCTTGAGCCAATGGTCGATGCAAGGTGCATGGCGTCGCTGGCGTGGTGGTAAGGTGACATCGTCTGCAACTTCTACTGTCACTTGTCCTCTTGTGATAAACCTCTCGCACGGGAAGATGACATCTTTAATGCTGCAGTGCTTTCATGACTGCCATGGCACTCCCCAGGCTGCCGACACAGGCTCAAAGCGACTACGCTATCGTGAACAGTCGACTCCGCTTGATCGCAGACGAAGCCTACCCATACGAGGCATATGATGCCGACGGCCAGATCGGACATGCCAGAGCAGCGATTACCGACCTCGCTGCCGGTATCTCCCTGATTCCTAACCTTCCAAGTATCAGATTGATTGAAGTATACGCCGACACCTTGACAACGCAATCTCCAATAACGCTATCGCAGCGGGTGGATGAATTGTTGATCTTCGCAAGGCACATCGTGGTCGATTCTGCCATTTCGATCACAGTCTCTAGCGGTGTTCTGGTGAGGTTCTACTGCTCAAGCTCATGTTGTCCCTTCAATCTCAGAATCTCAACACCCAAGGGTCAACAGAACGTCACGGTCAATGCTCCAACCAACTGTCAAGCTGTGGACGTGGAGATTGATACAAAGGATTGGAGTGCTATCGTTAGCAACACTCCTGAGCCGCCAACTGACCGCTTCGACGTACCGAGTCTAGCGGATCGTATCCTCGACAAGACTCTGCAAAAGCCTCAATATGACGATAAGATGAATGAGTAAGCACGGTGATCGGCTGTTCGACTGTCGTTGCTGATGGCATACTGCAGACATCTCCCGCAGCTCCTGCGGTACCAACTACTACTAGCGGCAAGCTGGCAACGACAAGAGCCAGAGACGGCTTTTGACATTGGCACCTACGTGATGAAAATGACCCAACGCATTCCCAAAGCCATTGATCTGTACTCACGTGCTTTGACGTTTGCGGCGACGCCAGGTATGTATGCCGCTCGTAGAATGAGAGTCATACTACTTACCCAGTCCGTCAGTTATCATGAATCGCGATCAGCTGGCTGCACAGGCTGATTTAGTACCCGTATCCTCTACAAAAGCCATCCTTGAAGCTCACTTGATGGCCGCAAAGACGTTCGATGACGCTCTCCGCGACTTCAAAGGGCAGGAAGCCAATGCATCAAACAGCATTCTTACGGCCAAACTTGCTCTGCAGGCATCGGAAGATGCCGAAGCCAGCTACTCCTTCCTTGCCACCCAAGCCAAGGCTCGCTTTGATGGTGCTCAAGCGTCACTGAACACCGCGCAGAAGAATTTCCAAGACCTGGAGCTGCTGATCCCCGCTGCGCAGAAGGGGTTTCAGGACGGCATCGAGAAGTGGAAGATCAAACATATTGCGCAAGTTGTCGTGCAAGGCTTGGTGGCTGTGACCATGATTGTGGGCTCGATCGCGGCCGCATGCGTTGTACCACCGGCCGGTGTCGGTGCTGCTGCGGGTTTTGTTGAGCTTCCCGAAATCACTGCGGAGGCCGCCAACGGTATTGCGACTGTCGAGCATATGGTGACAGTAATGGATCGACTCAAGAGTCTGTACGATAAGATCAAGCCCGGCTTGGAGAAGATTGGCCAGCTTGTTGAGAGTATACAAGCGATCCTTGCCTTGCTCGTCAAGATGAAGCACGTAAACGAGGCAGATGGTGCTTCGCTGAAGGGCCTGAATGTCTCAGGTATGTGTTGGTGACGTTCGTTGGTCTTGAGTTCTCGCTAACACCTTGGCAGTGAAAGAAGGCGACGATTTGATCAACATGGCAGCCGACTGGGATTCGTTTGGAACGGAGATGGCGTTCTTGTATGACCCAGTAGGTTCTTCACCCCTGCATAGCTTTGCTCTAGCGTCCACTGACTGAATCTATAGATCAAATCAGAGAACATCGAGGGCGGCGAGTCGTTCTTCCTACTCGTTGCCAAGCTCGTGATTCGAGGCAAAGCAGTTCTTACAGCTCAACAAGCAGTGACAAGCACGGGAGACCAGTATGCTGCCGTCCTTGCTCAGCAGCTCATGGCGACAAGGTCAACATCACGCCTGCGCGCTGCATTGCCGCAGATCCAGGGTGACCCGGTAGCTCTCCACCTTTTGCGCCGAGATCTCTTCCAGAGACTGGTCGCCGTCCGGACGAGCATCGCGCTCGACTTCAAGCAATATCTTGACGGACTTGCATGGTATGCACTGGAAGTCGTGCAGACAAACATCAATCTCGACCCCCTCAAAGATATCGGCGAGTTTTACAATGACACTGCAACGCTGCAAGGCGCATTCGCAAGGGTGTCTGCGTACGTTAGAGTACAATCGCGCTCGTTCTGGCTCTCGACAGCTTCCGGGAGTCAGGGCATAGCGGCCAGTCAGGCGGATCCTGCACCGTTGATGGTGGCCAATGCTGGCTCACTAGCCAAAGATACCATGCAGAGCAAAACCATGACCTTCTCCATCGACCTGACTTTGCCATGCTTCACAGGCTTGGGACGCATTCGAATGAAGTCATTTTCGATCCTCCTCGACGGCGTTGCCGCCGACTACGTTTCACTGAGAGCGAGACTGGGAGAGCAGATGGCTGACCTCTCACTAAACTCTGCTCAGACAGACGGGGTCCAGACCGGCGTGGAGTTGCAGAGTGCGGCCAACCGAATTCTGCACTTCAACGCAGCCGCCTTGACGTTGGGCTTCGCTTACAGTGTCGATCGGCAGGGACAGCGTACGGACCTGCTGTCTGGGGATGTCGATCCCGCGGTTTCATGGCCGAGTCCCTTCAGAGACTGGACCATCACCATCGATGACAGAGTGGATTTGGCGGGACTCAAGTCTATGGTGTTGCGTGTCGACTGCGATGTCAGCTTGTGCCTCTAATACACCATCGAAACAAGATGTGTCGCCATCCGAAAGCAGTTTAAGAACCGGCGATGAACATGTGACTGCAATGTTGAGACGAATACAATTGCAAGACAGCGTAGTGTTGTCGTAGTTGAAGTGGCAAGGCTTAGCTGGTACGTCGCAATTACTGCCTCGTGCTCTGGGCACCCTCCTTCTCCATACCTTCACAACCCGTCACCTTCCCGGCCATCTCTTCCACCTTGCCGTAACCATCCTTTTGCGGGTCACGGTTTGCGCTCGCTTGTTTCATCGCGTCGATGCCGGCCTGCTTGTCACTTTCCGCGGACTTTTGCCAGGACTCGGCACCCGTTACACTGCCAACGACGCTCTATGTTTTCGGTTAGGGATGCGCTCAGACAACGATGGCCTGGGGCGTACTACCTCTGCTGCTCCTTTCACGTACTGGGCGTGGCCACCAATGAGCGTGGGGTTTTGCTCTGATGAAGACATTGCGACGGTAGGTTTTGATATCAATGTAGGTTGCTGCAAATACTACGAGTGTATGTTGGCCTCGCTCTTTGCCATTCATGAGACGAACGATCGATGATGTACGATGACGTGCGGGTACGTCCGAGCTGCGGCTCCTCCCGACGGAAGTCAATTCCTACCATGTGGCCAGATATCAGCTTCGCAGGGACCGAGGACTCTTGAATCCCACGTCTATCCTTTGCTACAATCGCATTTGCCTCGCCGTCGCTCTCTCCGCCTCGTTGTCGTCCCCGCCCCCGCCGCTCTACATCCCCCGTTACGTCCTATGTCGCGCTCGAGAAGCCTTATGCCTCATATGGAGCAGCTACGCTCCTGGCTAAGCAATGGCGCTTCCTACGAAGAGGTAGCCAAGCGGCTAGAAGTGGAGCACGGTGTCAAAGTATCCGCACGGACGATTCGTCGCACTGTTAAGGACGACGGTCTACAGTTACGACGCCAGAGCTGGATCGATACACCGGCACTTAGAGCGCGTGTAGTCCATCTGTTCCATACTGCAACTTTGACCGATAGAGAGACTATAGAGATCCTCCGTGCCGACGGTTTTATGATCGAGCAGCGGCGGCTACAGAGGCTACGTCTTGAGTTAGGGCTTCTGAAGGCAATACCGTCTGAGCGCCTTGAGGAGGTTGAAACGACGATGAACCAGCTTCTCAGCATGTATCATGACCCTAACCCTGGACATGCCTGCCCTCAGTCAACGTGAGCTGGCGGGAGAAGGGGAGCGGCCAACTGCAGGAAGCCTTCGACAAAAGTGTACGGTGCTGGATCACTCCTAGTGGCACCATCCTCCTGTCCCACCGTCAGAGTCATGTACTCAGTTGTTGGCTTGCCATCATCCGTGAATCTGGAGTATGGTTGCAGCCATCTCCATTGTCTGCAGACTCACTGTTAATGGGTGATGTCAAAGGAACGGCAAATTACAGACATACCCTTTAGTGCCGGCCACAGTAAGCTGTATGTCCGGCTTGCCCGCGTCCTTGATATCGGTCCCTTGCGACGATAACCATGAAGTCGGCGTTGCTTTCTTGGCCTGGTTCCACTTCTTCGGTACATCCTTTGTCATAAGCAAGGGACCCATGGAGAAGAAAGCGGTCATGTTCTTCGTGGGCTCAGAGAGTACCCATCCTGGCAATTGAAGTCGTTTGATGGGCAGGATGCCGCTGTAGAGATGGATTGGTGCATACGGGTCGATCAGTAGGGTCTTGATCATGAGATGCGAGGCGTGCGCGGTGAGAAAGTCGGTAGAATCGGCAACCGCTGCGTCGGGATCAAGGAAATAGGGCTGCAGCTTTGGAAAATTGTCGGGATCAATGAACGTTCGAGGGTACCCTGGGGTATCTGCTGGCTCTGGAGGCGTGCTGGGTCTGGGAAAGCAGTAGAAAGTGTCGAAGACGGTCGAGCCCGGACCGTGCCTATTGTCCAGAGCCTCTTGGTTCTGACTGTCCCAATACACTACGACACCATCGAAGGGACGATCTCGCTGTGCGTTCGGTCAGCCTCTGCATGCCTCCAGACAGACCAGACAATACTCACATCACCGATTTTCACCTTGAATCTGTATTTGCCCATCTCATCCGCAGCCTTCTGCCTCAGCGTCGCAAGGTCTGGCGGCTCATGGGGAGTATACTGTGGCCATAGAGGCGGCTGCGCCAGCTCAAGACTCCACCCAACGTTCACAAGAGCCAAAGGTTTGCCGACAATAGCGTTTGCGGTTGATGCATACGACGTCGGCGTCTGTGGCATGCTTTGAATCGCCGTTTCTATCGTGTTCCACAGCGCAAGCGTGTATTGTATGCCTGTGGTGGTCGGCTTTCCGATCGAATCCTGCATTGGCGTTCCGTCAACCAGCTTTGCGACAAGGTCGCGCAACTGATCTGACACCGAGGCGGTCGCACTAGGCGGTTCATCGAAAGGAAGCCATTTCTGACTTTGAATTAGACCGAACGGGCCTCCAAAGCGCACAGAGGTGTAGAATAGGCCCGCTGCGGTAAAGAACTGCAAAGCTGAATCGGCATAGTTTACAATGACCCAGCCAAAGATGGGATTTTCCCAGGTATTCGAAGGGCTCCACTTAAGGAACTTTCCATTGCCGTCACCATTCTTTTGAACAAAGCAAGCATTTGCTCGACAGTCTTGATTGATAGAGGGAGTTAGCTGGATGAAAGGGCTCATTGGGTACCCAGAGTGGGTCGGAGCGTCCGGCTGCACTTGTTGCGGGCTAAAGACAACATTGAGGGTCTTGTCAGGCATGACAGTTGGGAGAAGCCGATCGGATAGGCATGGGTGGATCGCCTCATGAAATACCGGCGCATCGTACGGTGTCCTCGCTGGCGGAGGAGCGGCGATTGCTTGGCCGAACTTGTCAACGATGGTGATGTTTGTGATGACTGCGGTTCCGCATTAAAGACCGGATGGCAAAACAGCATAACGGGGGAACGACTCACCAAACTGGCCATGCTGTACGGGCTTGAACACCTCATACTTGGGATCAGCTCCAAAGTCTGTGAGCGTGCCATAGGGAGTTTTTGCAGTCTGCGAGTCCATGAAAACAAAGTCCTCCTCCGTCATCCCGAGGTATCTTTGTCCAAAGTCAACAGCAGCTTTCATCGGAACCGGAAGCTGCCCGATGCTACGCAGATTTGGTTTCATATGCTGGCCGTTTGCAAGGGTGAGTAATGCGTCGCTCACGCCAGTCAATTGGCCGCTGACGAACCTGAGCTTCCCGCAGGCGGCCACAAACGCATCCTTGAGCGCTTTCGCCTTCTTCGGATCGGGATCCTTCAACTCGGCCGGGAGTTGATCGTCTGTTGCTGTACTGAGTACTTGGTTCACAACGGCTGCCAGTGCAAACGAGGGCTGGGGCAAGAGGAGAATGCGGCCCCACAGGTGCCGGCTGTCTTGCTGAGGATCCGTTGCATTGGTTGGGTTGGCCGGATCGTAAAGAGGGCTCGGATTAATGTAACGCAGTTGTTCGTGGTTGCTTTCGCTGGTCCCCGTGTAGTCCAAACCGATATCCCATTGACTGTCAAAGTCTCCAACGTGATAGTACACGCCCTCCCATTCGATGAATTGTGGCCGGAACGGCTGCTCTTGAGACCAAGCCAAATGGCCCAAAACATCTGCTGGCAAGCCGCCGGAGGCTTCTCGCAACACCTTTCCAATTGTGCTGGTAAGATCTGACGCAAGTGGCATCCTTTCGATGAGGTCCAATGTGGGCTGAACCATGCCTGCTAGTGCCGGGTTCTGGGGTGCACCGAAGGAGCTTGTCAGCCGAGTCGGTACATTCTCCATGTAGTTCACTGGCCACCCAGAGTCAAGGCCGGCAATGCATAGGGTTGGGTCATTCTTGCTGAAGAAGGACTCGTCTGCAAATCTCTGGACAGTGAGCTCCTTGCTCTTGTTAAAGATCTCTTCAGTAATCATATCGAGTTTGGACTTCAGGTTCCTGCCCTCGTCTCGTAATTGCTGAATGCGAGATGAATATATGCTCGTCCGAGACGTTCCGTCGTTATCACTCGCGAATTTGAAGAACTCTGCGAACAGCGAGAATTGTAGCAGCTGTAGCTTCGAGGTGCTGGCATCAGCAATTTTCTGCATGTTGTTCAGCCTTGCAAGATCTTCTGCCTCGACTGCGCCTGGGGTTGCGGGAGGATCTGCATCGACAATGGTTTGACCGTTCGCGTTGACGGAAGCCTTCTTCTTGTCGTATCGCCACACGAAGCGACCGCCCGACCGGGTGAAGTTGTGGTCGTACAACAGATCTGCTGCCTTGATGCGTTCGTCGTAGGTGTCTTCCGAAGCGTACAGTAGCTCGGTCATCGAGCGGAGGGTTCTCGCTGTGCTGGAGCCTACGTCATTCAACAACGAGCCTTCCCAGGCGGCATCTGATGGATCCTGGTGGGCTTCGAGAAAGGTTAGGATGGCGTCTAACGGAGATGTACCGATAGATACCGGCTCCATGTCTGTCGACGCAGTAAAGTTTTTTGCATAGGTATCGGAAGGCGTGCTTGGTTTCTCTGTCACATCATACTTGACGTTGTAGAGTGCACTGTAGCAGACGAGCCGTCTTCCATCCGGAGCATTGGCCGCATCATGAGAAACACCAGTCGGTAACTGACAGAACATCGCTTGTAGTCGCCCTCTCAAGCTCCGGTCGAGGCTGGACATCGCTGGTAGCTCGATCAACGGATCAGTAGGCGGCGGCGATGGGTTTCCAGGGCTCAAGACCGTCGAATGCCAACCTATAACTACATAGTCGCATGTAGCGCTGGTCAAGAACTGAGAGCCATCACCGTAGGCGAAGTTGTCGGAAGTGGAGAACACGTTAGGGTTGTGGATTGCGTAGTCGGCAAAGAGCGGATTGGACGAGTTCATCGTAGTCAACGGCACCCGACGTACCTTTTGATCCTCACTCCAACCCTGCAGCGGCGTCTTGTAGCCTATGTACATCTCAGCCTGGTTGTTGAGAAGGTCTGGGTTAGTCGTTGCATCATCGTTGTAGGCCACGAAGGGAGTGACTTCTGTCTCAAGATCCACGTCGGAACTGAGTTCGTCCAGCGTGCTTAGGCGATTTGACTCGATGATCCATGCTGTCACAGGCTCGATTTTGGCAGACTTTGGCTCGAAATTCCGAAGTATTCGAACAAGTAGCCATCGGTCCGGAACCTGCTTGAAGGTCGGTTGCGCAGCTTCTTTGGAAGCATTTTGTTGCGTTGCATCGTTCCGATCCGCCAGCGGTTGGTCTTTGGAAACACCGGTTCTATATCCACGAGGAACGGTCCAGTGAAGATACACCCCGAACCGGGACTGGTCGAGTCCAATGCTCGCCGGTTGCGGCGCAGGCACATCTGGTTGGAGGTTTTCAAACGGAGCGGAGTAGACCTTGGATACCCTAGGGTTCCCAGTCGCCGGCTTTGCGTTATGAAGGTCTATGGCGGGC
This sequence comes from Baudoinia panamericana UAMH 10762, assembly GCF_000338955.1. NCBI lineage: Eukaryota > Fungi > Ascomycota > Dothideomycetes > Mycosphaerellales > Teratosphaeriaceae > Baudoinia > Baudoinia panamericana. The sequence goes on from NW_006911257.1 coordinate 92,541, forward strand.
AGGAGATCGTGCTGTTAGGATTCAGTGCCCAATACAAAAGAGCCGATAAAGCGCATAACAGACTTGCAAGACAGCAGCATCCAGCCTCAGTGACACATAGTCGGGTTGAGTTATAGGTGCGATGAGCGTCTCCCCTTCTTCAACTACCGGCTTGTTGAGGATGAAAGCATCGAGTTGCACAGGCAACGCAATGTTGTCCATGCCGTGAGCCCTTCTTGGTCCGTAGCATATACACGACGTCGGTGCCGGCGGTACCGTCCATGTCGAAGTTAGGTCTTGTTCCCTGAAGACGAGCAGGGAAGCCTATTCAGCTTACGGCGAATGCACGGCCCCCCCCTTATTGTATTGAAAGTATACACAACCGATGGCTGCGCTGGATCGAACGGCGCCCCCAGAATCAATGTGGCTTGGTCGGTATTAGCTGAGACGAAACGCTGCAGCTGAACTGCTGAACACCCCGCGTCCACCGTGCATCTCGGCTACAGTCTGGGCAACGCCAGAGAAACCCAGGCGTGCGTTCCGCAGCTGGGCTGTCTTCCACTGCATTAGCCCCTGCCTAGATAGCGTCCCTTCCGGTCTTGTTAGCGAACAGAATGTTACTGGGATATAATTGCTGAGTAGCATCCTCACTGTCCGTGTCCACCTGCGTGATGCTATTCAAATTTGACATTAACAGACGCTCGCAATGAGAAACCGCATCTTAGCCGCAACCGCCCTTGTCGTTAGCCTGTCCATCGTCAGCACCATCTTCTCGTTGTTAGCAGCAACGTCGAGGCGATGGGCCGTGCAGCATTATTTCCTCAACCAGACGGACCTCTCTACAGAACAAGCTCCTCTCTGCCAGTCTGAACGTTCGCCTTTCTACCGCTGCGGTATTCCACAGGTCAACATAGATGCGGGAATCTGCACCTTCAACGACACTTGCACCTTCTATCCGCCCAGCGGCAAGAATCGAACCAGCTGCCGGCTGGCATCAGAGGTGGGCACCGTTTTCGAGCAATCTGTCAAAGCGCAAGGCACCATTGGGACGAGCAGCGAATGCCAGTCGGGTATGCATTGTAGGCTAATCGCTTAATGACAGTCCAACTGACACCCGCTCACTAGTGCATTATGCTGGCGATCTTCAAATCGCTGCGACCGCCTTTACCGGCTTAGGGCTTATGATCGCTTTGGTCATGTGCGCGGTGAATGTAGTAGTGGCTTTGTCATACGGTCAGTCATATGAACATGAGTCAAGAAACACCTCAGCTGTAGATCGCAGTGGTGGGGAAGGAAAAGGCCCGCGCCAACATATTACCCACGCACACCACAGAGGCGACGAACGGCGCGCTAGAGTCACCCCATGTTTCACCGTCGCCCTCATTAGCACCTTGACCGTTGGTGCTGCGCTGCAGTTCTTAGCGCAGTTCTTTGGTGCCGTCGGTCTGATCGTCCAAACATCCGGAACAGCGGCGCTCATCGCAGGCGCAGCGATACCAGGCGAAGATAATTTCACCGCCAATGAGTGGACATTGGACGTCGGGCTGACACAATATGCAACAATTGCTTGGGTAAGCGCAATTGTTTGTGCATGTGTGGTGGGCGCCGCATTTCGAGGGCCGCATATCGGCAAGCTGCTTTGAGCCTTGGGCGAGAGGCGAATGTTGCGGAACTGTGCGCCAGCACGAAGTCCGTGACTGTACTGAATACGTAGCTATACCAGGTTCATCGATTCTCTTGTTTGTTAAGCGGTGACTGCAACAAAAGGCAATTCTGGCCACTGCCTGCCCAGGTCTGCTGCTAAACGTGCCGGGCTGAGTCCCAAAAGTATCCACTGAGCATCGAGGGCATCTGGATCGTCCACACTTGCACCGACTGGTCGTATATCCCATTCAAGAGTATCACTGATCTGACTCGCCAACGCTCCCCTGATCTGCGCAAGATTCAAGCGAGTGTCATTCTGTACTGCAGCCAAAGCGTTGCCGAAATCAATCCAGCGCGTCTCTAGTCTCGTCTCGGTTGGTTCGAAAAGGGCTGCAGCCAACGCCAGATCGTCCACTTCAAGAGCTACATCCTTCGTAGCGTGCAGAACGGCCACATTCGCGGACGATACATCGAATCGAACAATCTTGCTCCGCGCCCGCATTGGTTCAGGTGCGTACAGTCTCACGCCCAGCGCCAATGCAAGGGAGGCCGGAAGATTGCCGTCACGGACAGCTGCTGGTTGTGGGCCACCGGATACAGCAGCCCACAAAGGGTCATCGGCAGACGTCCAGGCGGTGTGTGACCATAGGGCTGGAGGCCCGGGTTTGAACACCAACTCGGCACGCCAATCCTTCTGGATTATGTTGTCTTTGGCGATGGTGATGGTGAGAACAGAATCAGCAGGCTGCTGCGAATGCATCGGCATCGCATAAACCCCGGAAACAGTCTTGTCCACGACAGCGATCAGGTCAGATGACGACCCGTCCAGACTTGTTGCGAACCGTGCTTCTGTCAGTGCAAAGTTCACGTCTACCCGCATGACCAAACTGGCTGGATCAACGTCCCAAACGTACGTAGTGCCGGTATTGGGAAACGAATTATCGGCAGCAGCAGCAGGGGCCTCAGCTGGGATGAGGCCAGCCTCTACCGTCCATTTGTGCAGTGCAATATTGTCGTCGTTGGGGCTTCCCGAGATGGCATCTGTGCTTCTCGGTGCGGATTGTGGACCACCCGTTTGCAGAAGCCCGAGAAAGTCGATCAGCGAAACAGGGTCCGTAGCTTGGGTCTCGCCTCCGCCAAAAGCGATGTCAAATCCAAAGAACCAGAAATCCACGTGTGCCGTGCCTCCAAACTCATTCGGTCCCCAGAGCACCAGATCAGCGCCGACGTGGACGGAGACATGGATGTGAATGAAGAGAATATCAATCTCGCATTCGATGCCCACGCTTAAACTGATCGAGGCGTGGAAATGAAAAGGCTTGAAGTTGATAAAGGCGTCCATCACAACGTCGGCGTACGCAGAGACAGGTCCCACACCAAGAGAAAGATGCAACGTGCCTCCGGCCATGGCGCACCGTGGAGTCACGGCAACGTAACCGGTACCGATGATTTGGATGTTGTCGCCAACGACGAAGCTGAGCTGAATACGGTCCGGGACGGGATAATGAGGCGGCGGAGTATATGATCGGGCGTATCCACCAACGCTGACAACCCAATCACCAGCGTACGGGTTGCTGCCGAACCAAGAGTAAAAGCTTGCGGCGCCGGTCAGGTGAGCCTGGGGTACGTAGACATGAGAAGCCGGAGCCAGCGCAGCATCAGCGGCAATATATCCTTGGGCGAAGTTTAACTCGACTTTGAGGACGATCTCGATGTAAAAGAGCGTCGCTTCCGGTGGCGCCAATGGCTCCATCTGGAAGATACCGTCGGCAAGCAGTGCCATGACCACTCCCTCTGAGGCCGCGGCGGTGCTTGTGCTGTCGGCGCTCGTCGTGATCTCTAGCATGAGCACTGCGGTCAATGTCACCAGATCAAAGGCAGTAATGGTCATACCAGCGCAGAACCACATTGATCCTTCGCTGGCGGACACGAAAGGTGACGGTCCTGCAGTGATGGCGTTGAGAACAACCATCGGGTCGTTGCCAGCTCCACTAAGCCCAGTGTCGCTGATGAAAGGGAAGCTGTATAGTTCGTTCACGGTAGGCATACGAATCATGTAGTTGTACCCAAACCCAAGCCGGACGCCCGAGATGGTGGCGAACTCAAGCTCAACTAAAGGACCGTCGAGCTTGCCGTAGACGAATACAGCACGATAGGCTGTCGGCTGCTTGATGATCTTGTACTCTCCCACGGCCAGAATCTGCCAGGATTTAAATCCCACGGCCACTCCACCACGGTACACTTCCACGGCAGCGTCTCCTTCGTGCTCGAAGACACCATTGAGTGTGATCGGACCACGCTCTAAGCCGACGGCCAGGCCGTGCAGGCTGATGTGAACCTTCTCGATGGTGTCTCCGACCGCTGCTGCTGTGAGCGAACTCAGGTCGTTCAACTTGATCTTGTTGAGGTCAACGTCGATGGTGAAGCCAACGACTGACATTGAAATGGCGCCCAAGTTGAGCGAGGCGTCCAGACTAATCAAAAGATGACCAGTCTTCACTTGGAAACTAATCGCTGACACACTTAGAGGTCCAGCCTTCAGCTGGACGTCGCCCTTTGTCGGGTTCCCCTCGGTTGATGGCGCGACCTCTGAGCTGTTAGTGACAACATTTGTGGATGTTAAATCCACTTCCGTTGGCATCGGCGGTGCGGCAGCGGCACTCCCAAACACGTGATCCAAGACTACTTTACCGCTTACGATTACAACGAAATGATGCCCAACGGCCAAGACTACGTCTTCGGGATTGTCATCGTCCTTCTTCGCTTTCTTGTACTGTATGGGTGGGACAGGAGGAGAAGGCAAGTTGGCAAGATCCGCCTTGGTAATGCCCTGCTTAGCGAGTACCGTCTGATCGTCGCTCACCCAGAGGTATTGAAAGCTGTCAAATGGCTGAGGCAGTTGCTTAATAAGCGGCACATCGTTCATCATGGGAATCTTGTCGCATGTGAAGCGGAGGAGCCTCTTGATACTGGCGGGAGTCTTGTTGTCGGGACTAGCGATGGTCTTGAACTGCACGAAGTCAAACTCAAACCCAGCAATGTTGACTGAAACACACAGCGTGGACCCTGTCTCGGAATCGTGCTTGAACACAAGGTCGGCAAGGTCATGACCGCTGCCAGTGGGATCAATGGGTATACCGGAGACAAATTGTGGCAGAGCAGTGCTAGAACCTGGCACGATGCTCTCCAGGACTGACCCAATGGTCGATGCGGTGGATGTTGTGCGGAGCTTGGCCTCAAACAGAAAGTATTTGGTACCACTCGGAAGCCGTTTGCTAGCGCTGTTCTCGGGAATGTTGCTGCTACCCTGCGCTGCAGGCGGAAGGCTGCCTTTCCCATCCTTAGATCCCATAACTGTGTCGTAGGCGGTAGCTTCTTTGTCTTTAGACTCCGTGCCCACGTATTGGAAGAGGAGGTCCAGCTCCAGTTCCCCCAACAGCAGCACGCCGAACATGAAGAAAGAGCTCGCGACGCCGCTGGAATAGGCGTAGACGATGTTAAGGGAACGGAGAGTAAGCTTGTCTAGTATTGCCATGGCTCCGCCACGCACCGTAGGGTCAAAGAAATCGCTCAGCAAGCCGACAGACAGATCGTTGATGGATGACGTTAATAGCCAAGTAGAAGGGCCACTGAAGTTGTTGTAAAGCACGGTGATGAGTGCAGTGGCTGCTTCACCACCAGAAGTTGCCTTGAATTCGAAGGAAGATGAAACGTTGATGGAGTAGAGCGTGTCTTGGTTGGCAACGCTCTGCAGCACAACGTTGACGCTGGCTGTGGTCCATGAGAATCCAGTAGGAACACTGCTTCCGTATCTCTCATCGCCATCAAGACTTAGGGCAGCAGCAAAGCTGAACATGCTCGTTTTCGGCTGCTCAGTCGTTCCATCACCGAATTTCGTCAGGCTCACTTCGCAGTCTGTAAGAAAATGCGGGATTTCTTTGGGTGGTATGCTTTGCGGTGAAACAAGCGCCCAAAGATCGATACCGTCCTTGATCGCGCTCAAGTCGTGAGTGCCGAGGGCCAAGATGATGGTATTCATGACGTTATATCGGGCATCGTACAAAGGAGATCGGAGATTGACGGGGTTGTAGAGGTAATCGTGTGTTATCAATTGCCCAAAGAAGGTTTTGGAGGCCGAGTCGTAGGTCAACCCGATGATAAGCGGTCCGCCCGTTGTTTGCTTAACGATAAGGACCCCGACCGCCCAGTCGATGGATGCCGTTCTATTGTCGGTGTCTCGACTAAGTTGAAGATACCACGGATAGAACGAATTCCCAAAGAAAGCTACAAAGGGATCGTTTGTTTGGGTGTCATCTGGCATGGATGAGGTGGGAGCATCCGGCGCTGAAGCAAATGCACTGGTGACCATGGATATGACACTCATACCAGTCGTTGGTGTGAGGGTCACGGATAATGTCTGCGCTGTAAGGTCCAGGTAGAGCTGGAACTGGCCCATCGTGAACGTGAACGAGATCTGTGGAGTCGATGTCTGTTGACCCAATCCCCGTTGGGCATTGATCTGGTATCCAGTAGACGTTGTGGCGATCACCTGTGGTTTGGCTTGAGCAAGAGCAGAAGGGTTCACCGTGATAGTTAGCTCCTTTTCGATCCAGCTTACCAAGCTCTGTATTATGCTCGATTGGAAGTCAAAAGCAACGCGCTGGGTGATCTGATACGTGTCTACATCGACGACGCACCAGAGACCCGAAGTCGGGGCTGCATCAGAGACCGCTGCTTTGGGCGCGGACACTACGATTGTCAAAGCATTCGACGTGTCGATTGCGTTTACGAGGTGGGCGATCTTGCTGCCACTGCTAAGATCCACCTTAAACGTCTGCAAGACTGCTCGTAGCGTCGGCCCGGTTGCTGGATTTACTGGAGCTCTTAGGAGCAACACACCCGCTGCAATGGACACTCTTAGGACAGTTTTCCGAGAAAATCACGCCCGGTGCATCTCGGAAAGCTCGACTTACATCCACCTGAGTCACCTGCCCATGCGGCATTCCATTGCTGACCAGCGATGGACTCGGGGTATGTCTCGAGGAAGTAGTCATAGTTCAATTCGCTCGCATAGACCACCCCCGGAATGCTTCCGGAAGCCAGAGAGACATTGGCGAGTTTTGAGCCTCCCACGTCCGTTACGTTGGCATCTGTAGTTTCCGTGACCGAGAGACCCTCGTTGGCCAGGATGGTGGCCCAGTTGTTTGACGATGATATGGTGTTGACCGCAGTGCCAGGCTTGAGGAACGGGTCACCCTGGATTGCGGCCATGATGACTCCTTTGTCCGTCGTCTCTAAAGCATGATTGATTGAACAATGTCCATCCTGGCGACACTGCAAGGTCTAGAAGATGTGACATGCCTGCCACGCCCTCTTCCGAACAACCTCAAGCCCACTGCATTGCGGTCGATGCGCATGAGCACGATACCGACCTCCCTGCACGGCGTGGCGCTCGAGCTCAACTCTGTGGCAGGCTGACGTCGGAGTCAGGAGAGGCCGCAAACGATGCGGGTGCATGGCGTCGCAAGCTCCAACTGTGTGGCTGACTGAAGTGAACCAGGATGCATAACGGACGGCAGGTACGAGCTGTTATGTCTTGGTGTTACACCCCCTTAGTTCCGGTAAAGGCCTAGTCTACGGCTGTGCTTTACCGCGGCTTGAACCGACTCCGGATGTGCGACCTCCTCGCCTCGCTACACAATGAACCTTCATAAGTCCAGCCGAGCACGTTCGTTCCGCCAACAACGAAGCATGCATGTAAGCTGAACGCTACCTTGCATGTAACATGCATGACGGTGTGTGACCAATGAGTCGAGGGACGAGGCTTGCGACCGTCATGATGTACAAGCCCGTGGCTGGCGAAATGCAGTTCGTCTTTCGGCTCGGTCAACCCTGAGCGCAATGCCTTGAGTGTCGTTCCACGGATGTAAGCACACAGCTGGGATAGTGGCGAGTGAATCAAGCTCTTGATCTGTCAGAGCTTCAAAGTTGCAGTTTCCGACTGAGGGCGGCAATGGCAAGACAGTTGCTATTTGCGCGTCTCAAAGGCGCTCTGACCAGCACGTCAGCTCCCTCGCCCGTCAGCGCCGGCGACGACGAAGTGTTGTGAGTGCTGTTTGCAAGCCGCGCTCCCAGCCAGAGCTAGATGCTTGCTAACCGGTAGGGTTGGTGATATCAGACCGGACGGCCACATGCGACTGTACGCCTTTTACACTCCAGCTCTAGGTATGCTATGTAGCGTCCCGACATCTGCCCACCGTACTCATCTTCATCGTTGCTGCAGGAGGCGGCGAGTATACCGTGTCGGCATCTCAGCAAGTGACCGCGTACCGGGTCAGCGAGGCTCAGTCAGTTCCACCCATTGTCAACCACCGGCTAATCCCATCATCTGGTCATCCAAGCACTTTGGTCTCCGAGCCAACTCCGCAAGGTTTCAATGTCATTGCTCCACAGTTTTCGCTAAATCCAAAATTGATCAACAGCTACTATCCTACTGCACAAGACGAAGGCAGAGTTCTGCCTCACATTGTCTTCAACGACCCACATGTTCCATGGTTACGGGACGCTGGCCTGACAGCCTGGGCTACCAAGCCCATTGCAAACCTATCCGGCGATGGCGCGGACTGGAGTGGACGCACAAAGGTGCCTTGGATGGCTCTGATGGTGTTCGACCCAGCAGACTTGGTCGTCGATTCTACGGCGGCCGGTTTGTTAGGGCTTAGTGCGCTTGAGTGCTGGATGAAAGCCACGGGCAAGCCTCCGGTTAACTACTCGTACGACATGACCGTAGCCGAGTTTCTTGGCCTGAAAAGTCGTGTCGCTGTGGATGCGTTCGACCCAATCTCCGACGTGCAGCAGGCTACGAAGGTGATCTTTCCGAAAAAGCAGCAAGTCAAAGACGTGTTCGGGCAGGACCCTAATTCGCTCACACCGCTGAACGCGCTCCAGATGTTGTCACATGTGAGGCACGTCAACAATAAAGGTCTTCCTGATTACGACCCGACGCTCACGACATACTTCTCGGTTCTCATCTCTTCCATGTCGGGCGACATCAAGATCCAGCAACCGACCACGCACATCGTGCACCTTGTCTCAATTGAGAACCTGGACAGTACTTTCGACCCTACCAGAAGCAACGGGATCAGCGGTCCAAGCGAGCGCATGGCTCTTGTATCGCTTTTCTCTTGGGTGTATTCCTGCGTCCCCGATAGTGTGGACTTTGCCACTACCATGAACGCGCTAGCGGCTTCATCGCAACCGTTGCGGCCTCCCGACCCAGTCTTGGATGGTATGGTAAGCGCATTGCCAAAAGATGCTACGCCTGCGCAACTGTCGGCCGCCAATGCACTTTTTCAGCGACTGAAGCATGGCTACACCATTTCACGGTGGCGCAATGCAGTGGGCGAAGTCAGCATGGCTTTCAACCGAAGTCCGCTTGTACCAAAACATTTACCGAGTGTGGTGCAGCCGACTACGTCTGGTTCAGCGGTCACTCTTCCGCAACCGCCAACGGAGGACTGGCCGACCTACTCGATGTCCGGGAAAAACTACCAGATATTCGACAGGAATGTTGGGATGCTCGATGCAACATACGCCTCCGCGTGGTCACTCGGCAAGCTCACAGCCATATCTGACTCGACATTCATTGCAGCGTTGACTCGTTTTCGCAGCAGAGCTACTACGATGGCTGTGTCGCAGACGCTGTTGGCAGTCAATGGAATTAGCAACAAGAGAACCGTCCTCGCGCATGCCGCGACGTCTCTTTCAGCAGCGACTGGGCTTGCAGCGGGTGGGTTCAAAGGCGACGTGGCAAGAACCAGAGTTCCGAGTAGCACCACGAGACCACAGACGACTATTGACAGCGACGTGAGATCTAGCTTGCCAAAAGCCATTGGTGCGGCCGTCCGTATCCGAGGTCTGTCAACTGCTGGCGCTGTACATACTGGACTGGACGCTGAGAAACCAGTCGACTCGGACTGGGAGACGGTGTCCAACTGGGTGCATGATGCGTTGTATCTTGGGCACGTCCCGGGTACGTAGTAAACGACTTTGAAGTCACCACCTTTACTGACAGTACCAGCGTTTCATCTGTTCCCGGACCCTTCGTTCCTTCGCGAACATCTTGATCCTTCGACACTGCCAAAAGACATCACGAAACTTCATCCGGAAGCACTACGTTTCTTCAGTGTTGACGGGACTTGGCTGGACTGCTTCATTGACGGCGCACTAAGTTCCGCAAATCACACCGACCCTCAGCGTGATGAAGTTCGCCTCGCCATAAAGAAGGTCATCAACGAGGCGCTGCGAACAGGTGGACCCTCCGGCACCCCAATTCCAGTTCCTGTGTCTGGCTTTGTGATTCGATCGGCAGCAATCAAAGCTACGCCCGATCTACGAGTCACTGTTACAAGATGGAGTTTCTCCAACAGTCAATGGACTGAAGACGTGCAGCATGATCCTCTTCTACGTCTTACTCACCTTGACGACTTCACTATCTTTTGCTTGCTGGATTGTGGTCTGGATGAGGTGGCCAAGATCACGCTTGCTCAGCCGCCACACCATCAACGTTTCGCATTCTCCGTCAATCCCGACTTTGATCGCGACACAGGTGCCTACAAGTCGTTCACGCCGGAGTTCAAGGTTAGAGCCCTATATACAAATCCAGGTCTGGCACCGGAAGCAGCCGGAGAGGCTGGAAGCTGGCCGGAACTGTCACCGCCGTACCAATTACTACCGAATGATGAGCAAGGGTTCTACAACGATGCCACCCGATGTATCGCTGCGGACGCCATCGTCCGCAAGGTGGTCGGCAAGCTATCTGCGTGGAACCAGGCGGCTGATGCGTCCAAACGCCCGTACACGGACTCTGTACCCGACAGCGCTGTGATGGGATTCGAACTCGGCGACCCTGCCTACCAGCTCGAGATTGAAGGAGTCATTCCGGGATCAGACACAGCTTTCTCCCATCCGCCGAGACAGCTGTGGACAGGCAATGACACGACCACGAGTAGCTTGCCAGCGCCCAACAATACATCAACCAATCAAGGCCTTCTAAAGCTCATTGCCGCCGGCCAGCGCCCGGCCTTGCCCGCACGCGTTTCTCTGAATAGAAGTGCAGTCGTCCGGCACGTGCTTGCGGCAGGTGCTCCTACCAGAAAGCCCAATGTCGCACCTCCTGCTGACATGAAGGATTGCCAATTCGAGCTACTCGTACATCCCGATTACCGCCAGCCTCCACCCCGACCGAAGCCGCCATACAAGTTCGATGCGCGAGCGTTATACAGCCCACAGACACAACTTCCGGCTGCTCCGATCTCTCTTTACGACCTGATCTTCGCCGTTCGAAGACGTCCTCGTCATACAGAGGGCAAATGGCAGCTGAAAAAGATCACTATAGAGGTTCCCGTGCAAGATGGTAGCGACACAAAAAGCGCAAGCGACATCATTTGGCGCGATCCACTGCTGGCCGCTACGGACTACGCGGGCAGGGGTCTTCGAATGACGGGCAATCATCGCTTCATCCCCACTTTGCAAAGTACGCTCAGCAGCGATGATGGGAAAGAATGCCTCTGCATCACATTGGTGCCTCGCAGTGGGCAAGCGGAAGGAACGATGCTTTTGAAGGATGACGGAGCTTCCGCTGAAGGAAGTGTACGTCTGACTGACGCCCGCCTGGCGCCGATTGTCGACACGCGGAGGAAAGTGCTAATCGCGCAACCGAACAACGCGCCGGCTGTATCGACCTCGGCCGGTCTCTGCTTTGTCAAAATGACGGAGGTGTACAACAGCGGCCAACAGAACCAGCAGTCGTGGGCTGTGGTTCTCAAGACTAGCATGCGCGACAAGGATGCACGGGGCAATGAGATGTAATGCACTCCAATTGGGAAGAGGATGGTACTGTGGCGCTCGTGCTGGTTGTAGCGCCGCCGAAGCGGGAGACGCACTCTAAGTTCAGCCAGCCACGCCGGGCCGAAGAAGCCTTTGGCGCACGCATCACGCCACCACCCTGAGCCGAGACTATTGAGCGCCACCTCAGCTGTCACTTCCCGACCTTGCGTGGTCATAATGCATGTCGGCTCGAGCCCTGCATTTGAGCTATCGGTGGCTTGCGCACTCGTGAACGCCTCGGTCTCAGGGTAAGTGCTTCTAAGCGATTGAGCAGACGGCATGGTTACATCGCCGTGTACTACAAGAGCACCTACGTTAAGGTACCAAGCTTTAATGGCAACGCTGCGGCTTTGGTAGCACGGTCAGGTCCCCGTTGTTGTCCGTTGCAGTGTTGGCCCCGCCACAGGTTGAAGCTTGCTATCGTCCATCTTTTTAACGGAAAGCCCAAGTAAGAGTGATGGCTCCTGTCACAATCAATGGAAATACTGTTGAGCTAGCCCAGTCTGCTGCTTCATCGGGCTACTTTCCTTCCGATGCCTCAGAAACCAATTACATTCTCGTCCAGTTCTCGCAGCCAAGGACAACCGCAGCGTACGAAGAACTTGCAAGGCACGGAGTCCGCATTCAGCGAGTGGAGGAGAAGGACACACTGTTATGCCGATACGAGCCAAGTGACCTGGAAGTGCTGAGAAGACTGCCTTATGTGGCGCATGTATCCGTCTACCATGGCGATTTCGTCGTCCATCCTTCCGTATGGGATGCAGTGAACGCTGCGCCACTTGATCGTTCCACAGAGACCGAGGCCGGCGGCAACACTGACCCAGCCATTGCAATTGCTATCGTCTTACACGAAAGCTGTGGACAGCATGGCGAGGACGTTTGGCAGACGATCCAGTCGCAAATCGACCCAAGCGCTGAATTGATCGACGCCAGTCTGCCGCAAGTACGTGCCCGAGTCAAAGGTACCACCCTCAGTCAGATTGCGTCAATGGATAGCGTGCGCTCCATCAACCGAGTAAGGAGGTTTGAATTCCATACCGCCCAGGCGTATCCGACTATTGCCCAGCTGGGTGAGCCGTGGACGACGGAGAACAACACCGTCTTTAAGGGTAGGGGCGAAGTTGTCGCTGTTGCCGATAGTGGATGCGGTGGACACGATCCGCCATCCGTCGGGTTCGAAGACAGGGTCGTTGGACGGGTCAACCTTACTGACACCCCGGCGAGGAACCACCCATCAATGTTGTGGGACTGGGACGGTCATGGTACCCATGTTGCCGGCTGTGTGCTCGGTAAGTATACCAGACCTACCATTCCGAATGCCTTTTTGCCCTCGTACAAGAGGCGTTGCAAGACAATGAACGGTCCAGCTACTGAAGCTGGACTTTTCTCTATTAGGATTGTGGGACCACCTCCCTCCGGAAACCTCGTGCCAGACCTTGCCACACTGTTTGATACGCCGTACATGCTTGCGGATGGGACGCCCCGTCTTGCTCGGGTGCACAACAATAGCTGGGGAAGCTCGTCGGTGGCGAGCTCGATAGTCCTCGTTCAAGCGTACGGCGACAACGACGCGGGCTTGGTGGACAGAGCCATGAGCAATGAAGCTGAACTGCTGATCGTCATGTCCTCTGGTAATGACGGTTCGAAGAAGACCCAATCCGTGGCCAATAGCGGTGGACCGTACCAATATAGCCAGGTCAACGAGTCACGACTCGCCAAGAACAGTCTCATAGTGGGAGCTACCTTCAACAACAGGTCCATGACGAGATTAAATGCCGCGGGAAGAGCACGTTGGGCCGATCAGAGACTCGCTGATGCAGCAGTTCAAGAGGCAACGTGCTGCGATGGCACGTTCAATATTTCCCCTTTCGGAACGATCGGCTTTCCTCGAAGTCCTTCGCGCGTCTTGGTAGGTTGTATTGTATTCTTCGCCATACGCTTTAGGTAAGGCTAACGTTCCGTCTTGTGATGTACTGAAGGCGTTCAGCAGCAAGGGTCCGACTCCTGAAGGACGCATCAAACCCGACGTCGTGGCCCCTGGTGCCGGGATCCTCTCTGCAACCACGACCCACCCAAGCAGGACGCTCCCCAACGACGCGTACGGCGTATGCCCGTACCCCGAACTGTGCTTCTGCAGTGGTACTTCGATGGCAGCACCACTGGTTTCAGGCTTAGCCGCCTGCGTCCGTGAGGCTTTGCGCACAAAGGGTCCAGTCCATGCCATAGCGGGCCCAATCCCCAACCCGTCCGGCGCGCTGGTGAAAGCGCTCCTTATCAATGGTGCGGTCGATCTCGTTGGCTCGGCATACGAGTACGTAGACTACACTGCAGCCCCCGGTGACGAAAGAAGAACCGTGGGCTTGATGCCGCCGTCTCCAAACGGTACACAAGGCTTTGGACGAGTGAATCTTAACCGTTCGCTGGTCTCTCTGACCGAAGATGGCGGTATCTTTCTGGGTGAAGCTGCTGTGAATGCGGGAAACCCATTGCCACAGCAGACGGCTGAGCAGAGTGTCACCCTCCCCACTTCCATTGCCAGAAGCTCGCTCCGTGTCACACTGACGTGGACGGATCCACCGGGTGCGCAATTGCAGAACTCTCTGTCGTTGGCCGTGCGATGTACCGACGGGTCGGGAGCTGCACATATCTTCCCAGCGGATATACCTACTCGGTGCCCGTGGGAGATCAATCCAATCCCCTTCGCGGCGAACAGCAATACTCAGCGTGCCACGATTGGGAATGCGCACAACTACCAGCAGGGCATCAATATCACTGTAAACATCAACAGTCCAATTCAGCCTTATAATATCCCTCCCCCGCGTGGTGGCAACGGTCCAGTGGTTCATCGAGCAACCCAGCCGTTTGCTGTGGTATGGGCATTCGATGCTTCATGACCGCAAGACAGTCCGATGGCCGCTTACCAAGCCTAACTTAGGTAGGCGAATACAGCCAGTAAGAGGATTAGACTTGCTAAGAAGGTAGACTGTAGTGAGCACGGATGTCAACAAATATATCGGGCCAGCTAATTCTCAGCGGAGTTTAAGCAACTGCCGGACCTCGCCTTGTATTGCTTCACTCATGTCCTCAGTGCCGGCTTTACCACCTAGATCCCCAGTGCGCACCTCCAGACCGCCATCTTCCTTACTGTCCAGCACTTTGGCCACCGCCTTCTCCACTACATCCGCTTCATGATGCATGTTAAAGCTGTACCTCAGCATCATGGCCAGGCTCAGCACTTGCGCCACAGGATTTGCGAGGCCTTTCCCGCTAATGTCTGGCGCTGAGCCATGGACTGGTTCATACAGTCCCACAACGCCACCTGCCCGATTTCGCCCTTGTGTGGGCTCGACGCCGCGTGCTGCAGGTGGCCCAGCCAGAGAGGCTGAGGGTAGCAGACCGAGCGAGCCGGTCAGCCCACCTGCTTCATCCGAGAGAATATCGCCAAATGTATTATCGGTCAAGATTACTCCGTTGTAGGCCGTGGGCTTCGTAATCAGAAGCATGGCCAGACTGTCGGCTAGTTGATCCCGCAGTTGCACCTTTGGAAACTCATTCTGAAAGACTTCATGGACTATGCGGCGCCAGACCCGAGAGTTTGCCAGAACGTTCGCCTTGTCTACGCTCCAAACTGGGAGTGGAGGATCGTGTTGCATCGCTAAAGCACCGGCTACTCTAGCTACACGCTCAATCTCAGGGCGTCGATACTCCCACGGATCGCAGCCATAGTCCTCTTCCTCGATCTTTTGGCCGAAGTAGGCTCCTCCACAGTTCTCGCGAATTAGCATGAAGTCCACACCCGAAATAATCTCCGGCTTGATTGGTGACCTTTGAATTAGAGACTTCGAGGCAAAGTTACAAGGTCGCATGTTAGCGAATATCTGAAGCGGTAAGTACATACAACCCTGCTGTGCTACTAATGATCAGCGTACCTGCATTCGCTGCCTTATTCTAAGCAGCCCAGACTCGGGATTGGGTTGAGAATGGCCCCATTCTGGCCCGCCAGCACTCCCGAAGAAGACGGCGTCCACCTCTTCTGACTTCTTTAGAACAGCCTCCGTTACCGAGTCCTTGTGTTTGTCGAGCGAGCAGCCGCCACAAAGATCAAAACCTCGTTCGAATCTGACGCCTGAGCTTTCCTCAATAATGTCAAGCACCTTCAGCGCCTCGGTGACGACCTCAGGTCCGATATGGTCGCCGGGTAAGATGAGCAATTTGCCGCCCTTCGCAGTCGTACCAGCACCGTTGACGCTGTTGGCAGTCATTGGAGCGACGCGCAAGCGACGTGCTTGTTATATGCGGCTACTAGTAAGAGTGGGTCGAGCCCCAACAATATTATCTGTACGCTTGAGTGTTGTTGTTGGAAAAGCTGGAGAATGAAAGCATCATGGACAGAAACAGCGTGCAGCTGCACTCGACCGTTGATGTCTTGGTATATGGAGGCTGCAGTCCACTGTACTTCCCCGCAAAGGTGGAGCCGACATCGGAACGCTAGACGAGAGTTCAGTCTCGAGGCAACACGCAGCGAGATGCTCGTCTCGCGCCACTTCCAGCGCAACGACTGAAGAATGGCCGCGAGGATTGTTGCCGCTCGGTTGACTCTATTCGTGCTGTACGTTATCTGCTAGCTGTTAGCGGTCCTGTAATAGCAGACCGAGCTCCGGTGTCGTCCAGTTCTCTCGTAAAGCTGTAGACGTTTCTCCTACGCCGGATTCTACAGGAAGGCCATGATCGGTGCCCTGCGTGCGGCTGAGGTAACCATGGCGAAATGTTTACGGCCAACTCCAATAGCACCGTCTCTTGGCCACCGATCATGATGTAGTGACTACCTGCACGAAGCGGCGGCCCACCCAGGTAGCGTCAGTAAAGCCCAAAATGTGGGCTGAATGCGCTGCAGGTATAACGACTTCATTACGCACCGCCCACTCACCGAGCATGTAAGCACCGCGGGGTCATCTGTACAAACTTCAAGGTATGGAGGTCTTGATCTTTGTTCATGAAGCGATATATTGTTGTTGTTCGAAACGGTCGCATTGACGCCTCGGGACCGGGAGGTTCCGCGCCGCACTCAACGTTCCAACAAACGTGGTGTGGAATTCTACAACACATTTCCCATGGCTCGAACTCGGTGGGGGAGCGGCTCGAAACAGCACAAGGAAGCGTCCATGCCAGACTCAGTGTATCGAAGCTGCTCTAGACGGTGAGGAAACCTGCCGATGCGTCACACGTAAGCTCACCGTGAGCATATGCCACCACTACGTTGCTCACGGCACAAGAAAATCATCCATTCCTGGATCTTTGATTGGATGACTTCGAGCCAGCTCTGCTGCGGCAGTGTGTCTGCACCCGAACTACTCACTGAAAGCGTCGAAACCCCTGGGTATCATCGCCTCCTGTACGAGGCTGACCACCGTGTGAGCTGTCGAAGATGACACCAGTGCCTGATTCGCCGAGCATGGTCACGCTCTTGGAGGGCCGAACGCGCCGACCTCGCTGGACCATGAGACTACTTTGACCTGATCGCCGGCCTTTTGTCTGCGAGCGAGATCTGCGTGTCTGCGTACTGTTTAGCAAGGCGCTCATTCGTGGCATATGCCTGCCAAGTGTTTGATAATGCCCTATCCTTGATGGGAGAACGTATGCCAAAGCCATGGAACCTGCGTTCAGACGGAGCCCAGGCGGCATACCGCGTTGACGATGAGCAGCGTAAATACGAAGACAATGCAAAAATGTGCACCCAATCCATCCCCTGTCAGCGGGTTACAGCACCATAACCCGTCCCATAGCCTTCCTTCGGCCGACAAACAGTACAGCAGCGCAGCGTCAAACTTGGTGTACCGTACAGCTTGCAAGTACCCTGCTTGTGCAGCCTCACGTAACCGAAGCTAGTGTTGGTGGCTTATCGCTCCAGACCACCGCCCACACGTGCAAAGCACTGGCTGTGTTTCTCGAGTGAGCGGGAGTGTTGCCTTAAGGTATATATACGGATTCATGTTTCCATGCCATCATTACCCTCCATCCCGCCAACTCCCTGTATCTACTCCCTGTACCTTTCCCCATCGGACACCGCCCATATCGAATCGAACTACTCCAACGACAGACCATATGGCCATTCGTGACGAAGAGACGACGGTGTCCCGGTTAGCGGTTGCCATTACCGACGACAATGACATGAGGTATGGGGACAGGAAGAACGCGATAGAGGTGTCAATGATTCTCGTCGACAGCGACGACAGCGATGACGATGATGACGATGGCACGATCCATTTAGGCAGCGAGGACTTTGACAAGAACAACTGGATAGTCAGCACAACGGTCGTTGTTAATGATGACGAAGATGTCTCCTCCGACGCAGACTCTGCAGTGGCATCGACAGTAGAAACCAACTCGGCTTTAGCTTCCTGTGAAGCTCTACCGTCGATTGACAGCGATGCTCGACGAGCAGCTGCTGCCCTCAACCATTACAGGATTGGGTATCTCGACGACGATGAGGTACCTGAAGCAATCCATAAGGCCGAGAAGTACATCAAGGCTTGCATGGAGTCGGGATCATCTCTGAGCCTTGTACTGCCGGCATTCCCAGTCAAATCGCCGAACAAGTTGGTCAAGGTCCTCGGCTCGCTTCCGGATGAAGCAGAAAGATTCTCACTACTCCACCTCAACGGCTTGTGCGACACTCTCGCCGCTATCACTGGTCTACCAGCAATTTTGACGATCGTCTCGGATGGACTTGCGTACAACGGTACGTTTCATACCTCCTCTGAAGCTTGCGATGCTAACGCAGTGGCAGATATCCTTGGCGTCAGTGACGAGGACGTGTGGAGATACAGCGAAGCGCTTCGAGCTATGGCTTCTTGTAATGGCTGTGTCAACATCCGCTTCACTCGTCTTTACGACATGCTCACGGACACAGTCGAAGGTTCGACTGTCAACACTGATGCTGAACACTTCCTGAAGACTGCGGCATGGTGTCGTACAGAGATGGAGAAGCATCGTCCGAAGGACTTCGATGTGCTCGAAAGACTCGCCAACGATGCCGATACTCTTACAACCTACTGCGGATACAAGCGGTTCTTGCTCAACGAAATTCCTGAGGACGGTCTGAATCACAAGCAGCGCGACAAGAGGAACGCTCGCATTGCGAAAGAAATGCTTGTGAGAGGCAAAGTAAGTGGCAACAGGATGTCATGTGAGAAGAGAGCTAACTGCTTCACAGGCGTTTGCAGAACTAATCAAACTGCGCTTCAGCGAATGCACTCGCTTATCTGTGCATGCCTCGCTGGACGTTGGGAAAGTGTCCATCGGTATGCTGCCACAGAATAACAGCTGGCTTATGACGCCGTGGCATGGTGCCCTTGTGTGGGAAGCAGACGGCGGTTGTCGCATGACGCACAGAGCGGACATCAACGAAGCGTCACATGAGTTGGTATACAAGAATGGTGTGTCGTCGTATTTCAGGGAAAAGAACGAGCTTTTCGACTGGCCTGGCATCGACTTCGAGCACCTCTATCCGTGTGGCCTAATCGTCCGGCCCACCAACTCCGACAACTCATCGCTCAGAGATGTCGACATGGTAAGGGTTCGCAGACTGACGGAGACTCACTCACCTGTCATTCTGCGTGGCTTCAGCGATGCGAGGGACGAGCCTGTTTTTGTCGCAAAGGCCAGCGAATTCGGCAAGATCCTTCCGTGGCAGAACAATGTGATCATGAAGGTCAGGAATGAGCGCAACCCCGACCCAGCGAGCACGAGTCAGCTCAGCAACGAAGCACTGCCCATGCATTACGACGGTATCTTCAAGATGAGCGAGCGAGTCGATGAAATTACAGGCGTGAAGACGAAGGTGTCCGACCCGCCACGCTTCCAGCTATTCATGTGCCATGCCGCCTCTCCACATGGTACTGGTCAGACGCTCTTCGCTTCCTCCCGGTTGTTCTTCAAGTACTTGCCCTCCAAGTCGTGGGATGTGGAGAAGCTGTCCCAGATCCGCTGGACTTGCAATAGCCACGGATACTTCAGTCACACTATGGCGGACTTGCCACTGGTCATACAGCATCCCAGCACAGGCCTGCCGTGCCTTCGATATCAGCAGCCGTGGGCAAGCTACCAGACGAGTTACGGATACGGCAGCACAGTCATCGACAATGGCCCGCAGTCGCTCGTCCCTCTGATTGATGATCTGTTGTACGATCGTCGAGTCTGCTTGCATTTCGAGTGGGAAGAAGGCGACGTGTTGGCCTCGGACAATTTCGAAATGCACCACACACGGACAGCTTTCACATCTGACGACGCTCGAGAGCTTTGGAGGATACACATAGACTAACGTTGTATGGCTTAGCAATGTTGCTATTCAGCTTCAGAGGTTCAACTTCGTTTGGCCAATTGGTTTGCTGTGGCTACCTAATTTGCGGTGCTAAGACATGCTCTTTCTAACGCCACGCTATGTCACCTTCTACCTTTGTCATATAAAAAGCGCACCAGTCAAGGCCGTCTACTGATTCTTGATCGTATCCTGGGTATCAGCTCCAAAGAAGATGACTTGCACGGTAATGTCGTCACGCACCATTTTACTGAGAGGTGGTTGTACACTCATTATGCCGGCGAACAGGTCTCTGCGCTTGCCACCCAGTGCGTTCTTAATGAGATGTATGCCACAGTGGTTGTCCTCCACCACGAAGTGTTTCGGGCTGACACGCCACTTGAGACGCCTTTCGGCCTCATCGAAATAAGTGTCGTCGTTCTGCTCACGGTCCGGGCTTTTGGCCACCCTCGGAGCGAAGGGCCCAGCCAAGCTCTGCAACGAAGAATGGAGGTCGTAGCCTTCGAAGCCAAGCGCACCGAAGAAGGATTTCTTCTTCATCGGTTCAAGAAAGTTTGTTGGCTTGTTCCTCTCCAGCCACATCTGAACACAGCTCACGGCATCCTCCGAGCTGATGTGCTTCCAGAAACCGTCTGAAGCCATGATCAAGAAGTCGGAATGTTCACCCGCCTTGACCTCTGTCTCCGCAATCTCAGGCTCTGCGGATACATAAGGTGGCTTCGCGCCTAAGTCAATCGGCAGTGGTTCTGGACCCCAGAGGAGCTCGTGTGCTCGACGGGTCGCTTCCACCGGCCACTTCCATTTCGCATCGCCGAACGAGCGCGGCGCCGAAACTCCGTGAGACCCTCTCGTCTCAGGTACCATGGCGGACCCGGCAGGGTCCTCATTCTTCTTACGCTGACCCATATTGGTGTCAAAATCTGGCCGATCAGATGACATCAGCTGAGCGACGTAACTGCTCTCGGCTTGATTCCATCGACCCAGCACTGCCTTTGAATGCCCAGTGTTGGCCACTCGAAGAACTTGTTTGTGCGGATCATAAAGAGCCATCAGCGCGCATGATCCTGAGAAGACTGGTGCCACCAAAGAAATCGCTTCGGATCGACTCAAAATGTGATGGCGGAAGACTGGCGCTTTCGCAGAGACAGTCTCGACTGGATCAATAACTTTGTCGTGCAAAGCGTTGACGGCACGATCCAACAATTCAGTATCTGTCTGTACGAAGATCTCTTTGATCACGTCTCTGATGTATGAATCGTGCGGGACGTAGGGTCGGTCGAAGCAAGAAACCTGGCTTTCCGACGCGCTCGGGCTTCCCAAAGCTTGGCCTACCAATTCTGGTAAGAGATCTTTGAGGACCTGAGCGGTCCGTGGGCCGGAATGACCGTCGAAGATGGCCCACTCGGACCAGTCCTTCATTGGATCGTTGTAGAAGGTGAAGGTGCCGCCTGACCAGGTGTCTTCGATGGGAATGTTCGAACCCAACTGCGCGACGTGCGAGACGGCTGTGTGCGACACAGAATAGCCAGCTCTCGACTCGAGGAAGTCTTGGCACGTCTCTAGACTCATGGGAGATACACCGCTGGCTGCTGCTGCTTGGAGGGCATTACGCATAGATTCTTCCAGAGCTTCGGCATCCGCGCCAGGCGGGACCTCTTCGATGTCCTCAAGGCCGATACCGAGGAGAGGAAGTCCATACAGCCATGCATGACCGTATGCACCAAGGCCTATGCATGCTGTACCCAGCAAAAGAGTGCTGAGAATCCGTCTCGGCGGTTTAGGAGGTGGCTGAAAGTACGTTGTGTGCGGTCCATTTGCAGCCACGCGGTTGTAAGTTCGCCATAAGCGCGGACTTGGCCTCAGCGCAGACGACGGCGACCTTAGAGACCGCAAACATGTCGTTGCTAGCCGCATATTGAATCCATGTTGAATCTGCAGGAAGCAAACGTTTCTGGGAGACGCGAGAGGCGCGTTGAATGGGCCGGAACAACTTCGGCCCGGATTGCATGGTCTCTCTATGTTTACACTTATCGCATTTACTTGTACATGAGAAGCCACCATATACTCTCGCTCATGCTCAGAGGTAACGAGCACAGCCTCCCGCTCTGTAGGCCCAAGTTCCTGCATGTCCGTTGCAAGGTACACTGGGCTGTGCCATCTACCCTTTGCTGTCGCGCATGGCTGTTACGCCAGCTTTACGCATGACAGACTCCAACCTACGGTCGCTGTTCCTGGTGAGTCCGTCATGAATCGGCATGTCTCAATAGCACACAGACGCCGCTTAAAGAATCACCCAATCTTACCACCGCCGAGCACATCCGTAAGATTCGCATCGCCCGTTCCTCTCTGCATCGGTTTTGGTTGATCCGGTCCTTCCTTCCACCCAATCATATATATCGTCCTAAACGTTGCAGGCACAGTTACCGTGCCGTCTTCCTGCTGCTCGCCATAGAGTTCTCGGTAGATAGCCTCGGTAGCGAGCAACACATCCCGGTTGATACCACCCAACTCCCGCCGTACCGCAGCATTGGCCTCTCCCATAGCTTGCAGATCAGCCATCAACGCAAAGACGTTAGGGTAGTCCACGATGATGTCGTCTACATCGACGGTGAGAAGCTTAAAGCCGGCGCGAGTGAGCAGATTGCCAACGTCGCGGACATCAGCCAAGGGCGAAATGTGCGTGCCAATGCCGCCTAGACGTTCCTGTTCGGCCAGCTGTAGGGATCCGCGGAGCTCGAAGAGAGTTTCGCCGCCGGTCATGGCGGCTATGAAGGGTGCATCGGGTTTGAGACACGTGTTGATCTGTGTCAGAACAGATGGCAAATCATTGATCCAGTGCAAAGAAAGTGAGGAGATGACCAGGTCAAACGTTTCCGGTTCATACGGTAGGTACTCCGGAGTTTTCAACACCTCACGGCGGATGTTGATCTCCTGGTTGAAAGGTTCATCCTGGTCTCTGTACAGCATACTCGGACTTGAGTCCGTGCATGTAATCTCGCCTACTTTCACAGCGATTGGCTCTGTCACCTTCTGGTCTGACTCCAGGTCCGGGTCGGGTCGTGTGAGTATCCGAGCAATGTTGCACGCATTAGCCCCAAAATCTAGGACTTTGGGAAAGTTCCGCTTGATATCCAGTATCCGGTCACACAAGCGCGTTGCTACCTCATCTCGCAAATAGTCGACCTGCCGACTGTGCGCGACATGGGTAGCAGCACGTTCCTTGTGGATGTACTTCGTTCGGGGATCGAAGACTTCCACTATCGGCGCGCCACCGGCTTGTATGGCGTATCGCCGCCGTTGGATTGAGAAACGCGGTAACGGATGTAGTGACGCCACTGCCTTGCCCAGGTGCCGCACCATAAGTGAAGGCATGCTTGGGCAATTCAACTGTCTAGAATGTGGAAGAAGTCATACGGATGTCATTGTTGATGCCGCCGAATCTGTGGAGGCGGGCCGAATGCACCCCACACAACTACGGACCCACCGTCGCAGTATATATAGACACCGTCATCCAGGATACCGCCATCACCTGTACCACAACACATCGGCCTCTTACCAAAAGGCATTCGACGTGATGCGTAATTTCCGGAGCTCGACAGCACAGCTGTGGCGCTACAACGGGAAGATATGGCGTGCGAAGGGCATGCTCGAGTCTAGACTAACTTCCTTAATCCCGAGGTGGAGAGGGGTTATGTGTAGACTTCGAGGTCGGTGCCCTTGAATCAACGAGCATCGCGATGGTCGTGGGAATAAAGCAGCGATATGTAACATCGTCGCGACAAGGTCAAGCAATCACTCCATATCTGTTTCCTTCGCTTCCTCTTCCGACAGCTCCACATCTGATACTAGTTTGATACCATAACATAGCAACATTGCAGTACAAACAACATGGCACCTTCAGAAGAACCCATCCTCTTCCTCTGGTCTTTCTCACCTTGGGCCAGCAAAGTTGTAGCCTACCTGACCCTCCGCGGCATCCCGCACGCCCGCTGCGAACAACCCATCACCTTGCCTCGTCCGGACATTGCTGCCCTGGGCGTCAAATACCGGCGCATCCCTGTCCTGAGCATCGGAAGGGACATCTACTGCGATACTCTGCTCATCATCGAAAAGCTCGAGTCCCTCTATAGCGCCAACGGGCACCATGGCATCGGCGCTAGAAATAAGACCGAGCTGGCGCTGGAGAAGCTGTTGGAGAAGTGGACTGACGTGGTGGTGTTCAAGCCTGCGGCGGCTGTGATTCCGACCGACCTGGACTTGATGAAGGATCCGGGGTTCCAGAAAGACAGGGAGGAGTTGTGGGGTCGGCCGTGGTCGAAAGAGGCACAGGAGAAGCTTCGGCCGGCTGCGTTGGCTAACATGCGGGAGAACTTCGATTTCCTCGAAAGCGTGCTGGCAGATGGCAGGCAGTGGATATCCGGTGGTGAGGATGATGGGGTGAGGTTGGCAGATATTCATGGTAAGTCGCTCGAAATTGATCGCTTGATTTTGATGTCACGTGGCGCATAAAACCTGACGAGCGCCTTAGCGTGCTGGATCTTCGACTGGCTTCTGCAGTTACCTGGATCCTTCCCCGAAGACTTCTTCAACAAGCAGCGCTACCCAAAGACGTTTGCTTGGCGGGACAGGTACAATGGGGCCATCGCTGCTGCCAAAGAGAAAGGCCCCAAGCCAACGGAGCTCGAAGGTCAGGACGCCGTAGCCAAGATTTTGAAGTCGGGCTTTACCGACGACGTGAAGTTCGAGGATGACCCGTCTGGACTGAAGCAAGGCCAGGAAGTCGAGATGTATCCACTGGATACCGGGTACAATCACCGCGATTCCGGCAAATTGGTGGGGTTCAATAGCAGTGAGGCTGTAATTAGCACGCAAAGTCAGCAGGATGGAAAGGAGATACGGATTCACTATCCGAGGTGGAACTTCACTGTCGGGCCGGTGGCTGAGAAGACGAAGGCGGCGGCGAATGGTAACGCGCATCTGAACGGCCATTGAGAATGAAAATCTGTAACCTGCGGATTCCTGGTTGTCGTGACGGGTTACACGTCTGCTGCGTATGTCGCTATACTGCTTTGTGTAAGCGCTAATGACAATGCTTTTAAGCCTACTGTCGATCCAGCTCTGGATAATGCCTGAATATGCCCATACTGTACGACATCCTTCGCTTACTGCTCAGGTACTCTTTGATGCCGCTTTCTTGCTTGATGGCCTCGTAGAAATCACCCAGTAGCTGCGGGAATTCTTCCTTCCGTGCTGCCATTTCCTTGGGGAAAGCGAACATGCAACCGTCGAGTACTTGCCAGACGGTAGTGTCGGCGTAAGTCAGCTTGTCGCCAACGAGATACTTGCCCTTACCGCTACCGTGGTGCTCGTTGTGCTGTCGTGTGCGATCAAAGTAGGAGAGGAATTTGGGGATACGCTGGGTCATGTCAGGGCAGCGGTATAAGGTAGGAAGGTGCGAACGAGCCTACATTCTGTCGCACATCTTGCGCCTTCTTCAAACTCTCCTCCTTCTGGTCTTCGTAGTACTTCATCACTGCGATGGGATGGTGCGTGTCATGCATCTCATTGTTGAGATCCAACGCCGTGAGCGTAATCTGCTGTACATAGTACTTGCCCGCTTCATCCTCCGGTACCAGATCCAGCCTCTCACCCAGATACCACAGGATATTGGGAGTCTGGCCAATCACCAAAGCGGTGCCATCTTTGCCTCCTCCGGGCACACGGAGAGCTGGAGGGGAGAAGACGGGAGGATTGTTGTCGGCGGACTCGGTGGTCTTGTTCATGCAAACCTGTTGCACAATGCCGTAGCCTTCCTTCTGCTCGTTCGCTACGTCGATGTAGGGGACGCCAGCCGCCTCGAAGGCCAGGCGGATGAACTCGCCGCGGCCGGGTATGCCGGGGTGGTATAGCAGTTCATACTGCGGGTGCGTGCGTTGCTTCTTCGCTGATGGTTGAGCCATGCTGACCGTGGTGTATCTGGAGACTGAGGTACGGAACGTGAAGCTCCGTGGACAAGATCTTGCAGTACAGCTTCCTCGGAGCGCCAACGCAACAGACATGCGCGAGTGGTGCCAGTGGAGATAGACAACTTGCTGTCTTCAGTAAACTCCGGCTGCGCGTCTACGTCACACTTACCTGGCCGCCTCCACCACGTAATGAAGAGAGCTCGTCCATCGGATCCTACAGACTCGTCAACAGCGACTGTACGGTCGAGACTCGAGCGTTATGGCAGGGTTGGGGTGCAGGAAGGTGGAAAGTCCATGACAAGGAGGTTTGGTAATCGCACCGACCTGCTTCGCGAAGACACGCACTGCCTACGACGCTCCATTGGAGTTTGTTACATACATGTTAGAACAGTGAGATGAGACGGCGATAAGCTGACAGGAGCACAATCATGGGAAGCGTCCATCGACACCATTGACACGACACCGTCGCGTTGCCTGACAGTGCTGCAGCCGTCCGTTCAAGATATGTGAGCCGACCTCACGTCTCCGTTTGGCTTTTGACTCTTTCTGCAAAGACTATCGTTACATTCCTTGAGAGTTGCGGACTTGCTGAGCAGTACAGCTACCACAATAGTGTAAGACTATCAGACAGCGGCCATGGCTGAAGAGTTCCTTCACGCCCATGGCATTGATATTAACGCTGAAATGCACCGCATTCAGACCGCCGGACTGGGTGTGAAGAATGACCAACATACTACTCTGCACGGGCTACGATGCGATCGTATAAGTAACGTTAGCCTTCCCGGAACTGCTTCGGGCAGTCGGTGGGACATCACTCTGTCAGGGGACACGGTCTCAACCGTAGAGCCTTGCGAAGATAAAGTGCAACCACCAGATCCGGTCACCGAGCACAACGTCATCGATGCCAAAGGTGCTCTACTCGCACCTAGCCTGTGTCATCCGCACGTTCACTTGGACAAAGCATACCTGCTCAGTCACCCGAAGTATGCGGACCTCCAGATCGAGCGCGGCGACTTTGCCGAGGCCATGGAGCTCACAAGCAGGGCCAAAGCCCAGTTCGAACATCTGGACTTGCTTGAACGAGGGCAGAGACTCATCGACGAAAGCGTAAAAGCAGGCGTTACTCACATGCGTGCCTTCGTCGAGGTCGACGCCGGCGTAGGCACGAAGTGCTTGGATGCAGGCTTGGAGCTGAAACGGAAGGCCGAGGAGCACGGCCGCTGCTTCGTGCAACTGTGTGCGTTCGCCCAGTTACCGCTCTTCACGGCCTCCGGTGGCGATCCGGACGGCTCTGTAATCAGATGTTTACTAGAGCAAGCGGCTAAGACCGACGGGGTAGATGTGGTGGGTAGCACGCCGTACGTGGAAGCTGACAGAGACAGGATGGAGCAGAATGTAGCTTGGATGGCCGATCTGGCAATAGATCAGAATAAGCACCTTGACTTCCATCTTGACTACAACCTTGACCCGAAGGTAGAACCGTTGCTCTGGCATGTCACAGCCACACTACGCAAAAAGCACTGGACTTCATACAACGAGAATCGTAACATCGTCTTGGGACACTGCACGCGCCTGACGCTGTTCTCGTCTCAAGAGTTCGAGCGACTGCGAGAAGCGATCGGCGGCCTGCCCATCTCCTTCGTTGGCTTGCCGACCAGTGATCTTTATATGATGCGCGAGGCGAACCAGAGGAGAGGTACGCTTGATATAGTGAGCATGATACAACGCTACGGTATGAACGCATGCTTGGGTATCAACAATATCGGCAACGCTTTTACACCTCATGGAAGCTGTGATCCGTTAGCTTTGGCTTGCAACGGCATAGGGATTTACCAATCAGGAACGAAGAAAGATGTGGAGCTTCTGTACGAGTGCATTAGCACACGTGCGAGAGAGGCGATCGGGCTCGGTCGAGCGAAGCAGACGATCGAGAATGCTGATGGCGATCCAGAAGAAGTGACGGATTTCGCGTTCGAAGTTAAAGAGGGCGACACTGCGCTTCTACTCTTCGGTGCCGAAGAAGATGCTTGGAAAACGAGGAAAAGTGTCTCCGAAGCTGTGTATCTGTATGACCACTGTCAGGGCCGGCGGGTGTTCCTGAATGGTAAGCTTACCATCTAAACGCAGTCCCCACGACGTGCGTGGCGGAGAAGGCGAGGTGCCAGTCATGGGCCATGGACCGCCAATCCCAGGTTTTCTATAGGCAATACCGGCATGTGTCTCTCGCAACGAGATGATTTCGGTAAGCCACCAACACGCCTAGCCCTCCGTCTCTATCGGACGACCTCGCATCACCCAACAACTGCGTCGCCACATCGGAGCGCTCAACTACCACAAAGCACCAAACCGCACACCGGAACGATGAGCGACAGAGCAGTCCGCAACATCCTCCGCAAATCGCCCACCATGCAATGCGTCTCGAAGGCGCTGACGCTCGTCATGGTCACGCACGCGCTTGTGCTGCTAAACACAGCCTCTCAAGTCAAGGCAGAGGAGAAATACAGTAAGCGCCCATGTCGAATCTGGCTCAGCGGCTTCACAGATCGCTTACCCGTAGCAATTCAGGGCTGCGATGTGCTGTCCGCCGTCGAAAGTACGACGTCTTGAAGTTCCGTATAGGACGTGGCGGGAGGCAGATACGGAAGTTCCTGCGGAGTGCGGCGTTACTTGGTGTGAGATTCTGCGAATGGGGGATGGAGATGATACATGGATAGACAACACTTGAGAGCTGGGAAGTTGACAGGGACGGTAACGGCGGTTTGCGACTCGTTCAGCTTCCAGTACTGACAAGCTCATGCTGAGCTTGCGCTAAATATCAGTTGCGCATACGCGGCGTATGGCCAGGTCCCACCTTCCTTGGCGGACTCTGCAGTGTCGGTGACACTTTCTCAATTCCGCTTGAGCATCGTACTCTCTTTGGGATACCCAGGGAACCGCATCCATCTCCATACGCCGAACTGCCATGGATCTTACAATACTCCCAATAGCAAAGCAGATTCTCGGGTTGTAGCAAAGGACACCGTCCCACCTCCATCTGCCGGAGAAAGCGATTTCTCAATCGTATTCGAACAAGACGGAGATACTTTCTCCATGATGCACTCTGCGTATCGCCTCTGCAAAGACATTGCCCACCTCAAGAACCTCCAGCTTGTCGCAGCGTTTGACGTGCTCCTCTTGAGGCACTGAATTAGTCGTCACCACCTTGTCGAGAGCGGACGCGTTAATGCGGTCAATCGCATCGCCAGAGAAGACGCCATGCGTTACCAGGGCGTAGACAGTATGCGCGCCTTCCTTCTTCAATAGCTTTGCTGCGCGGGTGATGGTGTTGGATGTATCGGCCAGGTCGTCCACGAGGATGGCTGTGCGATTGGCGATGGCGCCTACGAGCAGCATCGTAGCGTTTTGGCCTGATGTGGGAGATTGACGACGTTCCTAGGCTCACTGTCAGAACAGATGAACGAAGGAAGACAAAACACAACCTACCTTGTGGATGAGTGCAAAATCCATGCCTAGCGAGTCCGCGATGTTCGTCACACGCTTGGCGCCTCCAGCATCCGGGCTCACAATCACGCAACCATCAGTGCCACCGTGCTTAGGCAGGATCTGATGCTGAATGTACTTGCGAAGCAAGTGTCTCCCGTAGAGGTTGTCCACCGGAATGTCAAAGAAGCCTTGATACTGAGGATCATGCAGATCCATGGTAATGATGTGATCGGCGCCGGCACACGTGAGCAGATCCGCAATTAGCGTTCCAGCCTGCGCCACCCACCACTTGTAGCCTCGCTGCGGTTTGAAGTCCGGCGGTACCATGCCAGCCGCGTGCGAAGTCGGCGCATGCGGCTCCTTGGTTTCGTCGAAATAGCTGTTGGTGGAACCTTCACTCTGAACACTATCCAGGGTGTCTTTCCGCCTTGGCGCAGTTGGGGTCTTCATGCCCATCTCGCCGTTCACAAGCTTGTGGCCGACGCTCAGGCCGTTGAGCTTCCGATTGAGCGAATGCGTACCGTTACTGTGCAGGCCTGCACTTTCCGTCTGGCCAGGGTATGGCGTGGATGGAGTGCTGTCGAACGTGTACCTCTCGCCCGTGGGTTTCGAAGGCATCCGCGCCAAAGGCGCACCGATCTTGTTGTATGGGAGATCAGACTGCCTTGAGTACGGGAAGAGCGGAAGCACAGCCGTCACTCGCCGCGCACTTGCCGTCTTGCAGGCGGAGATGGTGATAAGCAGTTCCATGAGGTTGTCGTTGACCTTACCGCCACCGGATTGGACGATGAAAACATCCTTCTCACGGACGCTCTCGCCAATTTCCACGCGAGTCTCGCCGACGGCGAACTTGGACAGATGGATCTTAGCCGGAGGGATGCCGAGGTGAGTGCAGATGGTTTCGGTAAGCTGGGGATGAGAAGAGCCAGAGAACAAGACCAGGTTGCGAACCATGATGCCGTCTGTCACGTGTATCGAATCTGCTGAAGGTAGATACGGGAGTAGAACCGAGGATATACTGCGATAATGCGAGCAAATCCGGGAGTACGGGGATTATCGTAAAGTGAGTGAATAGTCGGATCGTCTGTGAGGTGAATAGCGACTTCACTGAGGTCTGAAGCTCCACCCTTCAGCTCGCGTGCTGTCCAGCAGCTGTGGTTGATTACACGAACATATCGCAGGCTGTGTCGCGTGGGAGAAGCGTGACCTTAGCATGTTGCATATCAGGACGGAACGTTTCGTAGCACGCAACCACTCCACCGAACTTTTTTCCTTGGTCCCAGACGCTCGGGCCCAAGGTGGGGCATGACGGAATGGCTGATAACGGCGATATTGCACTTCACTTCATCTACCACTGTACAATACGTGGCAGGGAGAAGGAGAAGGCTGGACGAGACCAAGACTGTCGTGTAAATCGAGACGTGGTCGTGGCATATGCTTGCTTCAGCACCCTCTGTTCGCTCGTACATAAGCTCGCAGCTGCTCTACCATCCGGCCATGGACTCAACTCCGCCTGTTGTGCCCATATTGCTGCTTGGGGATGACGGGGTGGGTAAGTCTACATTCTTGTCGTACGTTATATATCCTCCTGCTTTCATCCCTCACCTCTCTTGCTCATACACTTCCGTTCTTCCAGCCGATTGACTCTCGGCTCCAATTCCGTCCCTGGCCAGCCTCTTCCGGTGCTTCGGGATCTGGACCAACCATTCCCTTTCAATATACGGATGTACAATCGCCCCTATCAATTTGAGTTCTACGATACCGCATCACCTACATCATACACTCTGCTTAGGCCCGCGGTAATTGTGCTTTGCTACTCCATCTCAGACCCGGAAAGTCTCCGCAGTCTCAAAACGACGTGGAAGTACACAGTTGAGACCCACTTCAACTTCGACGAGAATCTACCCGTTGTTGTACTGGGGCTAAAACGGGACGTGAGGCAGAAGGAAGACTACTCCGGAAGCGTACGCGCGAAAGCGCCAGCGGCTGATGAGAGCGACGGGGCTCCGCTGATGCCGGGTCGAACTTTCGTGTATCCGCAGGAAGCATTGAACCTGGCGCAGGAGATGAGGTGTGATCGCTATTGTGAATGCAGCGCTTTGACTGGTGAGCTGTGCAACGAAGCATTCGAAGACATTGCCAGAACAGCCGCCAAGACGACCACGGAGAAGGGTGGCAAGAGTGATGGTACCCAGTGCGTAGCGATGTGAGCAGGGTGGCCACCAAGCATGGCTGGATGGCTGGTCTGAAACTGCACTCGCCCGTTGCATCGCACTGCAAACCTCTACGAGCAGGCCGCGCGCGCCCCCAACGCTTTCACCGGTCAAACTGCACAGTGTCTAGAATTAAGCCGCTGTCGATCCATAGTTGGTGTTGAGCATTGGCACTCCGAAGAAACCAAGCATTCGCGCACTTTGCAGTATGCGAAGCCTTCAGCAGCGATCAATAGATACGCTTGCTTTGATACCGCCACCAATCTTCCCTAGTGTCAGCCTTCCGCCACACTCCGATACCGCCCTCGACACCCTTCTCATTGACACTCCAATGGCCATTCTCGACATTCTCCAGCCAGCTCTCCAGGATGCCGACAAGCTTCGGTCCGTGTCGCATCACAAACGGATTGATGTCAACCTGATACAGATCGCAATAGCTCGTTCTGATAGGATGGAAGTCTGACGTGCGAGCATATCTGTTGCCACCGAGGCGTATAGGCAGCACGAGCCTACATGCATCCTCAAAGGGGTTCTGCGCGTTCGGGAATGCGTCGAGGTAGAGGCCGCACGGTACGCTCTCGACGGTGGAGTATGGCCAGCGGAACTTGGCTTCTTTTGCCGACACTGTTCCGGGACAGCGGAGAAAGAGGAAAGGCATTTTCGTGCCTGCTGTCTCTTTCGGATACTGTTGCAGGATCTCCCGGAACGGCTGGTGCAAGAACTCTTCGATTTTGGGGAGTCGGATTCCGGGCGCAACAAACCATACCTCGGACGGTAATGCTCGCAGTAGAAGCTCATGAGCGAAGCCACGAGGCACGCCTGCAGTGCTGAGCAGGGAGTTGGTGCCGAGTGGGGCGAGGTCGTCCGGGCGTATGACGTTTGCGCGCTTCTCGATGGCGAGCACTAGGCGTTTCCAGGCATCCAGCGAAAGGCGTAAATCGTCATGAGTGTAGGGTTGTAGTATCCAAGGATGAGTGCTGCTCAACTGTGCCTGCCTCACATCTGAAACGCCATTAGTCTCTTCATCCTCAGTAATGTCGGGATCGGCGACGGCCGAGGCGATCGCCTTGTCTGCCTCAATCATGTCAATAAAGGCGCTCAGGATGGTTTCGAGTTTTTGCCACGGTAAATGAGGGTCTGTCATGTCGAACAGGTGATGGTACGTAGGCATCAGGATGGCCCGGTTGGTCTCCTGGTCGAACCTTTAGTACACTTTAGCGACTGACCGTGCGTTCCTCGACACCGTAACACTTACACGAGCCCAGCAGGAAACGTAACAAGCGCTTTCGGTGTCGTATACAGGACCACAAAGCGATACTTGTTGTCCTTGCCGGTGTCGCGGTCTTGATCTTCGAGTACGTCTCCAAGTTGTAGCATCTCTCGCGGGCGAGCGAGGCCGGAAAGGTGGTAGAAGAACCGATGGCTTGGTACCTCGAATATCTTCGAGAGATAGCGGATCAAGGACGGCTTCAGGATTTGCTGTAATGACTGGCTGCCATGATTGCTCCACCAGGAGCGTTTGACAAGCTCCTTTACTTTTCGCCCACTGCAGACCCAGCCGTAGAGCATCAAGGTATTGTGCAAGGCCGCACAGCGTTCGACATCCAGATCTTTGCCATCGCGGGCCGGATTAGTAGGAGACACGCGCTGCTTCGCAATTGGTGCGAACAAAGTGGCGGCGGCCATGCGGTTATTGGCAGAGCGGTGCAACAGAACGTTCAAGTCTAGTCATGCCTTTCATGACAATCCGATGCGAACGGTTTATGATGATATGCAAATCTTGGCTCATATGCTCGCACTCCTTGGTAGGCAGAGTGCTCGACTCAATTCCCACAATATCTCGAGTGCCAGTGTCTTCTGTTGCGGACTGTACTTGAAGGCGCTTTGTAGAGCCGACTAGCGGCGCCATCCTTTGCAGTGAAGCGTGATGTCTTCCCGGCACGATGCCGACGCCACTTCAGCCGCCAGCCAGATTAAAGCGGGGACGGCCGCAGTAGAACCGATCGTCTTGCGTTCGCCGTTGAATGAACTTCCATCTCTCCCTAACTCTTCATACGCTGTGCTGTACGTACAGGCGTTCAACGCGGCATCCAGGCAACTGCGACAAGCCCGATGAGTTCTTATCAGTGGGAACAAGTTCATACCGACCGTAGCGAACCAATACCTCCGAAGGCTACGGCCTCGGTTTACAGAAACCATGGCCTACCGAAGCTGCCAACGTGCTCGGTCTACCCTTCTAACACTCCTGCCGTTGAGGTCACTGTTCATCGTGAAGCAGTCCACTGTCACTATGCTCTGGATGTCAAGCACGACGTAGGGTATGAGCAACACATGGCGAGCAACATGCCACAGCCGTTTCTTTCGTGCCACTCTCTGCACCTTCCTTCCGTTCAAATTGTGCCTCACGGCTCCTAACAGTCCATGTCTACATCAGTAAGGCGATGCAGCATGTTCTCCTTCCGCAACTACTCGAATATCCTGTCCCATAACGATTGGCAAGTGCATGACAGCCATCCCGTCTCCTCAAACCTGCGCGACCGAAGCAGTGTTCAACTTCCCTTCATGGTGACGCGACCGCCTACTATTCATAATCCTGTCACTCGCAGCCTGCCTCAATGGGTCGACAACAGCCTCCCGAGCTCCTAGAAGAATACTTTCATAGCCCACGAGATCTCCAAAAGCACTCGAAGTGGCCCTACTTCTTGCGCTTACACGGCAGTGTCCTCCCGAAGATGGTGAGTCCAGGCCTTTGATCAGCACGGAAAGGCACCGTGATGATTTAACATCTGCACTGCAGATTGTACCGCTCCTCTTCGTCGCTGCATGGGCAACAGCCATCACCTGCATCTCTCAGCTCGTCCATAACATCAGCATCAACCCAGTTCTGGTAACCATCATGGGTTTCGTGGTCGGTCTGGCACTCTCCTTCCGCTCCACCACTGCCTACGAGCGCTACATGGAGGGACGCAAATACTGGGCTCAACTGCTACTCGCTTCTCGCAACATTGCACGTCTCGTCTGGGTGCACGTAATAGAGCGCCACGCCGAATCCGCCGAACTTGGCAAGGAGGATCTCTTGGGCAAGCTTGCTGCTCTGAACCTTCTGAACGCCTTCGCCATCTCGCTCATGCACCGGTTGCGCTTCGAGCCCTCGGTCGAGTATCCCGACCTTGCGCCTTTAGTAGCCAACCTGAAGACTCTTGCAGCTGAAGCCGATCAGGCCGCACTTCGCGTGGAGCAAGTACCCCTGTGGAAATCGCTTGGCTTGTACCTGGGCATGTCCTTCGCTGAGGACAACCCGCGCGCTCTGGTCAAGTACGCCAACCAGAACCTCGGCAACACTCCGTTAGAGATCCTGAACTACCTATCGGCGTACGTCGAGAACATTGTACAGAACAAGACTTTCGCTATCGGCGCATTGCAAGGGCAAGTCATGAACCAGCTCCACTTCATGGGCGAGGCACTAGCCGGCGTGGAGCGCGTAGTCAATACGCCACTACCAGTTGCATACTCGATCATCTACGCACAAATCACCTGGGCCTACGTCCTCGCGCTACCCTTCCAACTCGTATACCAGCTCCACTGGGTGGCGATCCCTGGTACGCTTCTAGGCGGATACATCATCCTTGGACTCGCCGCCATCGGTCGCGAGCTGGAGAACCCCTTCGGCCACGATGTCAGTGACCTACCACTCGAGTCCTTTTGCAGGGAGCTCGCGAGCGATATTGATACGTTGACGGGGCGACCGGCGCCGCTGAAGGTGGAGGATTGGATGTCCGGGGCTGGTGCGAAAGTGATGTGGCCCATGAGTGAGTTGGGTTACAAGGCGTGGGAGGCGAAGAGTGTGGATGAAATACGAGCTACACTGAAGGCGAAGGCGGAGAGTGTGGATGTCAAGCGGAAGAGGACGACTACGATGAAGATGAGTGAGAATCTGACGCCGTCGGTTTAGGTTTGGTAGACTGTGCATGCGGGAACCCGTCTGTACCTAAGATATGTACCCCATCCCCCCAAAATGCTGGGCCCATTCTCACTTGTAGGATCTAACGGACTTCGTCGGTTCTCGTATGTATTGACAACGGAATGATCGGTTCCGGACACTGCTCGGCTCCGACCGGGCCAAAGCACGTGGGAGCTGAATCCTCCACGATCGAGCTTCATTGCATCCTTCGGCCAAGTCATGAACCATGAACGCAGCAAGCATGTTGCAGTGCATAGCCATAAGTATGTTAGGTCCTTATTTCCTACTCTCTACTTAAGCCCACTCCCAGCCCATTGCGGCGGCGTCTGAACTGTAACCATAACCCTACACCCCCGTTTTCCTTACCTAGCAGGAGACTCCCCCCTCCCAAGCCATGCACATCATAGTAGTCGGCGCAGGCCTAGGTGGCCTCTCAGCCGCTCTCTGCTTCGCTCTCCACGACCACACCGTAACACTCCTCGAACAAAGACCCGACCTTTCACCTCAAGGCAACGGTATCAACATCCGCCCCGGAGCGTCACGGATCATGCATTCTTGGGGTCTTCGAAATGATCTCGAAGCAATCTCGGAGATCTGTCCGACATTCCTACTGCGAAGTACCACCACGGGAGAGATTACGATGCGGAGTATGCTTTATGAAGCGAGTGAGTATCCGGATTGGAGTACTATGCGGAGGGATGTCGTTGTTATGCTTTATCGAAAGGTCGTGGAAGCGGGAGTGAAGGTGCGATTTGGTGTAAGAGTACGCGATGTCCGCGAATCTGTAGGGCAGGCCACCTTAACTACAGAATCCGGCGAGAGACTTGACGCCGACCTGATCCTAGCAGCCGACGGCGTGCGCTCACGGATCCGCCGACACATCCTTGCCGACGTGACAGACTCCACCGAACCCATCGTAAGCGATACAACCTTCTACGGCGTCTGCGTCCCCTCCTGCGCCATCCAAACCCGCGGCACGGAGATGCACCGCGTCACAAACCATGATCACGACATCCCAGTCGATTGCTGGCTAGGCCGCAATCGCTTCGTCGTCTCACGCTGGAGTCCACGACATGGCTTCGTGGCTCTGTACGGGATCAAAGGTGAGAACGATATGAAAGGCATGTGGGACGCAGACGGAAATATCTCCTACATCCGCGAAGCCTTCTCGGGAAGTTGCGATGACCTCACCATCCCTTTATCGCTGGCAGAGACGTGCGATAGATGGAAACTAGCTGAAATGCCTGATCTGCCTCGGTGGACGAGTACAGGCGGAAGGGTGGTGTTATTGGGTGACTCAGCGCACGCGTGAGTAAGAGATTCTTCTCTTACAGACACGAGCTGACGATTCGACGTAGCATGCACCCAAATGCAGCACAAGGTTTCAGCCAAATCATTGAAGACATCGGCGTACTCGACTACCTCATCACCCGCGCCGGTCCCAACGCTACGAGGGAAATGCAGAGCATCACGCGAACATGGCAGAACATCCGCAAACCGCGCGTCGAACGGATAAAGGAATACGCCAAGTTCAACACGAACCTCTTCGTCAACGCACCCGCACCCTCCGCCGCGGAAACGGGTGAAAGTGTATCGAGCGGTGAGGTGAAGGCGAACGTGCGATCGTTAAAAGACGTGCAGCCGCGTATGGAGGCGCATTTCCAGTCCGCGGCTTTCGTGAAGTGGGCGTTGGATTATGATGCCATTGCTGCCGCGAAGGAGTATCTGGGTGGGGCGAAACTTTAGAGGAGTGAGGTTTTCGTACCTTGACGCGGTTGCAGGCTGTAATGGCGGCGGAGCGACGTCTAGACTAAGAGGGCGCGACAGTGAAGCATCGAGGAGCCTTACGATCAGCGCGTAGCGGACCGCACAGGGAGGGGACGTTGAGACACACAGCGAGGGGTTAGAATCTCACAACCCATACCGAAAAGTGATCTTCTCATCCCCTCGCCTGCCCCGCTCCAAACCAAGCCTCTCCAGCGCCACAGTCAACCCCAGCTTCTCCATCCAAACCCCAAGACTGGAAGCCTCCCCAGCCGGCGCATCCCCAAGCAACTCCTCCCGCTCCCTCTCATCCTCCGACCAACCCGCCACAACCCCCTCCCTCCACGCATTCTCCCTAACGAGCATCACCCAAAACGCCACGAATCCGGCCAAACTGGCGCCGACGCACGCAAGCGTGACGACAAAGGCGCCCAAATACCCGCTCCCCTCCTCCTCCGGCCGGAACAGCAACGCGCTGAACACCCCCGCCAGGTTACCCCATCCGTTGATCCCGAGTAAGATGGCGCGTTTACCGGGTTCGGGTGTATTCCCCGAAATCCAGGCCACGGTTAGCGGGGAGGCGATGTAAGATCCCGAGAGTAAGATGCAGAGGGCGGAGTACCGCAAGATGTAGTTTGAGCGGGGCGTGGTGACGGTGAGGGTCAGTCCGACGAGTAGGATGGCCAAGCCGACGAGGATGGGGAGGAGGCGTTGGTGCGTGCGGTCGCTCCAGTAGGTGAAGAGGAAGAGGATGGCGGCGCCGAAGAGGAAGGGTGGGGCGGAGAGGAGGTTTGAGGCGGCTGGGGATAGGTTGAGGGAGGGGGAGAGTTGTTTGAGTACTAGAGGCAGGAAGACTCCGAAGGCGGTGGCGGGGATGGCGGAGAGGATGTTGCAGAGGAGGAGGTGCCAGATTTTGTAGTTGAGGAGGGCGGAGAGGATGTCGTGGGTGCTGAGACCGCTGTCGGCTGTGACGGAGATGGCGGAGACGGTGGAGAATTTGCGGCGACGGGAGGTGTTGTCTGCGTAGTCGTTGAGTAAGCGGTGATGCGGTTCGTCTGCCACCGCTTCGTCTTCGAGCCCGCCATTCGCGGGGAGGGCGTTGTTGTCGTCGGAGTCTTGAGCCGCGGTAATGCTGTGGTGGTACGCAATGCTTTCTCGTCGCTTCTGCGCGGCGGGCATACTGTCGCGATCGAGTCTTATCCGTTGCTCCGCCCAGAGTCGTTCTTGACTTGTGAAGAACCAGGCCGTGTCGGCGCTTTTGGGCAGCCAGAAGAAGCCGATGAGGGCGACGCACATGGTGGTGCAGCCTTCGATTAAGAAGAGCACCTCCCAGCTCTTCCATCCCCCCTCCACAGCAGCGCTTACGGTGTCCACTGGTGGCAACTGAGGGGCAGAGGGCTGCTTAGGGAAATGACTGAAGACAGCCCAACTCAACACCCCGCCCAGCGCACCTGCCACAGCACTCTGTCCATAGAAGAAGCCAAGCCTGACCGCGAACTCATACCGCGTGTAAAACAGACTCAAATACGAGACCGTGGTAGGGTAAAACCCGGCCTCCAAACTCGCAATAGCAATCCTCAAACAAATCAACTGCCACCGCCGTCTCACCCAGATATGCAAGATCGTGCACAACCCCCACAACGACATGCACGCGGGCACCCACCGCGCCATCCCATACTTCCGCCCCAACGCCGCGCCGACCGGCTGCAACGCGACGAAGAAGGCGAAGAAGTAAGCCAACGACACATTCAAGTCCGAGGCGGACAATCCGGCATCGTGGGTGAAGCCGGCCGTCTCGGCATTGCCGATGTTGCTCTTGTCGAGGCTGTTGAGGAGGAAGAGGAGGGCGAGGAAGGGGAGGAGGAGGAGGTCGAGTTTGCGCACGGTGCGTCGGTTCAGGCGGGTGGAGTAGGTGCTGCTGCTCTTGAGGGGGTCCTCGTCGTTGAAGTCGGCTTGGGCTGCCGCCAGCGGTCCGCTCCTTGGGGTCGGGGGGTGGTGGTGGTGGTGGTGGTGGTGGTGGTGATGCATTCCGGCGGCGCGCGTGGGGTGGAAGGTGTCGAGCTCATGTTGTGCTTCTTCTTCTGCTTCGTGGGCTGGTGGCATCGACCAGCTCGCATACGCGATTCATGTCTGGCGAGCGTGAATAGTATATCCTACAATATCTCCATATAGACAGCCAATCCTGCCGCTACATCCTCCCGAATCGCGCCAATGCCAACCCCCGACGTCACCCCGCAGCGCAGCTACTCTTGTGTGAAGAAGGCGGCCTGAGGCATCAATGTAGCAATCACCCAGCACCCCAGTAATCTCTCCCCACGAACCCCGTGCCTCCATCCCGTATCATCTCACTTTCTCCACGCTTCCCCTTCCATCATCCATCCGCGGCCACTTGTAGCCCAATCCACCACGAGCCTGCACCACCGACCTTTCTTAGGTCTTCGTACCTACTTCTGATGGCACCAGGCCAGACACACACGTGCCCCATTACCAAAGCTAGCCAATCCCGAATCCTACTCCCTCATCCTCACTCCGTGCACCCTGATGATCTACGTCTCTATCCCATAGCCCCCTTGTGATACCATGAGCACACAACCACATCTATCCCAAACGTCATGTAATGCCAAAACGGGCTCACAGCGCGCGGTAGGATTGTCACCTTTCCCTTTCCTATTAGCAGCAAGATCTCTTGTGCGAGTTCCCGATTAGCGCCTGACACATGAAACCCTGACGCTAGCATCGAATATCAGGATCGACAGCTCCAGCAAGCAAAGATGAGCCCACGCTGATTTCCCACAAGTGGGCGCGCCGCCGATGGGGGCCTTTTCTTTCGGTGGGGGCCAAAAAGGGCCATTATGGGTCCGACATACAGCGTTGACACCTCTACTCATCTATCCTTTTCACCCGTCTCATTGTAGCCGTTAGCTTTCAACCTCGTCCTCGCTGCTCATCCCCTCCAAGCTTCCAGCACCAATGAAACAGCCGCTGGTCCCCTCCTCAGAAGCTAGCCCGTCCAATCCAGCCAGGGTCGGAGAAGCATCGTCACACACCGACCCGGAATCGGGAGGCGTCGGAGGAAAAGCGCCAGAGGGCGGCTTCCAGGCCTGGCTCCAGTGCGCAAACACCTTTTGCCTCTGGTTCGCCGCGCGCGGGCTCGTCAACAGCTTCGGTGAGTCCTCCTCCATTCATCCCTCCATCACTGCTACCACGAGACGCAAGGTCGACCACTGACAAGGACCGCCAGGCATCTACCAAGCCTACTACGAAGACCACGCCCTGCGAAACAAGCCCCCCTCCGACATTTCGTGGATTGGATCGCTGCAGGTGTGCATCTTCATCGGTGGTACCACAGTCGTAGGTCCCATCTTCGACATCGGACACCTCACACCTTTACTAGCCGTCGGCACAATTTTGACCGTACTCGGTCTCGTCTTTACCAGCCTCTGTTCGACATTCGGCGAGTTCCTTCTCGCGCAGGGATTGTGCACAGGTCTGGGAATGACATGTCTGTTCGTGCCATGTGTCGCGGTTCTGCCGTCGTACTTTGCTTCCAATCGAGCGTTGGCTATGGTGCGTACATGATAGAACAACATAAAGGCTATACATGCTGTCCACAACATCGCTAATGCTGAAACTTCTTCGCATTGTAGGGTATCGCTTCCAGCGGCAGCAGCGTCGGTGCGGAGTCGTACCCCTCGACACACCTCTGTTGCTGAGCATGAAGCTGAGACATGGCTCGCAGGTGCCGTCGTCTTCACACTCATCTTCGAGCGACTGTGGCCGCGCATCGGCTTCGGCTGGACGACTCGAGTCATAGCCTTCATCATCCTTGGCTCCCTGCTCCTCCCCCTCCTGACGATGCGTAAGTGGGTAGCACGGTCGCCGCGTCGCGCACTGATCAACACCCCAGCTCTTCGCGAACCCGCGTTTGATCTCATGCTCTGCACGATGCTGTTCATGTTCATGGGCATGTACGTGCCGTACTTCTACATCGAGGTCTTCTCCACCAAAGCGGGAGTCATCAATTCGAGCCTGGAGAAGTATCTGGTCACGTCGATGAATGTTGGATCGTTTGCTGGCAGACTTGTGAGTAGACCGAGCCGTCGTGATAATAGAGACGCGTGTTTACCAAATCGTAGCTTCCCGGCACCGTAGCCGACCGCGTAGGCGTGCTGAATACCATAGGCCCATGCGCGCTTCTCACCGCCATCGTCGCATTCAGCTGGATCGCAGTCACGACTCGAGCCAGCATTCTGGCCTTCACGATCTTCTACGGCTTCTTCTCCGGTTGGTTCCAGGCGCTTGTGCCGGTTCTGTGGGCAGTGTTGTGTCCGGATCCGGCGCGTCTAGGGACACGAATCGGCATGGCCACGGTCCCGTACGCAATTGGGGATTTGTTAGGCGGTCCGATCGGCGGCGCTTTGATTCACGGGAGCAGCTTCGTGGGGTTGCAGGTGTTTTGTGGTGGGACCTTGCTTACCGCGGCTGGGTTTTTGTTGGCGGCGAGGATGTGTGTCGCTGGGTTTCGCATAACGATCAAAGCTTGATCGAGGTGCTGCCGGCCCTTGGGTTGATTGTCCTGAGGAGCCGAGAAGAGCCATGGAGGATGATGCGGCCTTTCGAGGGCCGGTAAGGTGGACGAACCCGAGTCTCTGCCTTTGCAGATCCCCCTGACTGCCGTCGATGCCTTGTATTCTCCATGCACCGTCAGCGTTCAACGAAGGCGTGGGCTGGAGCTCAAGCCTTAAAGAGCCCTGTCCGCTGCAGAAGGTCTAGCACATCCGCGCAGATCTTGACGAACCCGTGAAAAGTGAAGCTAGTTGCAGGAACGGACTGGGACTTAAGGCCGCCCGTCCAGGAGAGAACAGCTCTGCTGGAAGCAGCATCCGGTCTACCATATATGAAGTCGCAGAAGAAGCCTAGCATCAAATCTGAAACCTTCGGTAAGCTGCATAGGCTGACCCCGAAGGCAAAAACCAGCTCCTTTTTTAGCCGGCTCTCCAGTTCCAAAGGTGCAAGAATCGGCTCACCACGGGCATTCGGCATGCGCGGGTCCCTCTGGCTGGTTCCTCATCCGTGGCTGGTGTGAGAGTCCAGCGGCCCTGTACCACCGAATGCGTCTCACAGGAGGAGCCCATGCAGGACTGGGCTGTTCCCGACGGAAGTCACCCAAATGGCATTCCTTGACCGGGTTGCATTCCGCATGCAGAACAGCTGCAGGCATCGGATCAACGAACCCTACCACTGAATGCGTTTTATGGGCTGCCATAACAGGAAGAAGCTCATCCGTCGTGGAGTGCATCCTGCTGCTACTCCCGACGAAATTGCAGCCCAGCTGAAATCTGCGTTATCCGTTTG
The DNA here is from genome assembly GCF_000338955.1 of Baudoinia panamericana UAMH 10762. NCBI lineage: Eukaryota > Fungi > Ascomycota > Dothideomycetes > Mycosphaerellales > Teratosphaeriaceae > Baudoinia > Baudoinia panamericana. The sequence continues at coordinate 135,111 of NW_006911257.1, forward strand.
TTCGGGTGCAGGCACCGTACCTGAGGGGCGGCTGCCCCCTTCTGATATATATAACTCTCGTATGCGTGGCCGAGGTTTTCCTCGGTGTGCTGAAAGGCGAGCTAAGCCGGTGTTGAAGTGAGAGTGAGCAGAGTTGCACGCAAAGGCTGCTTCAGCCACCAAGGCGCTGGGCTTGGCGGGGAAGGAGCGACCGACGGCGAGGGTGGCGACATCCAAAGCGAAGAAAGCACCGATCGCCCCTGAGTGGTGTGGCCCTTAACAGCAGGGTGTTGGGAACCCAACAAGGCCAAGATACTAAAGCGCGGTCTGCTGCGAGTAGAGGGCGGCGGTGGAACTCGATCATGCGGTCCAAGATTCGTTCGATGTCACGTCTTCCACTCTCATGCAGCCCGCCACATCTCCCTTGCCTCTGGCTCACGGCTCTCTCGCGCCATGATCTGCATTGGACAATGGCGTACGTTTGCACGACTGACCCCGACCCAGAAGATCTGAGTGCGAGTGGCGTCCTGATTCAGCAGCGACTGTAATTGGATCGCTTTCGTGATCTCACTTCCAGCACCAATATGGTCTCAAAATCCCTGCTTCCGCTTCTTCTTGGCCGGTCTTCCTCCAAACCTCCCACTCACCACCTGACTGGCCGTAGCAAGCCGAACACTCTGACTCTGACTCTGCTCTTGACTCCCTCCAACTCCCGGAATACTTCGCTGACTCTCTGTGCCGGCAACTCCACTATCCACAGTCCGAAGCACATCCATCGCAGTCCGCTGCAAAGGCTGACTGAAACTTACAATCTCCGGCGCGTTTCCAGTAGCCATCTGCGCCGCCTGGCTCGCTGCAGCCTCTCTCCGCTGTCTTCTGATATGCCGTTCGGCGCGTCTCTGCACCCTCGCGCGCTCCTTTGTAGTCATTTCTCCTTCCGCTTCTTCCGCCTCTTCATCACGGCGGGATATCCGGTGAGCAGTTGCGCGCCAGTCATATGTCGTTGGATCTGTGCCAACTTGCCAGTGTGAGAGGACTCGGCTAAGTGAGCGAGGCAAAGCTGGGGGCGCAGACCGAGAGAAAGTTGTGTAGCGGCTCAAGCGACTGATCGCCGGCGCAGCAAAGGAAGATGGATGGCTCGAGCCTGTGGTGATTGACGGGGTGGCGGAGGGTGATGGCGTCGGCAACGTAGACCGTTGTGAGGCGGCTGCTTGGCTGCTTGACGGCCTGCCACGTATGGTGAGACTCCGCGTCTGCAGACTCTCCTGCGTGTCATTCTGAGATGATGGCATTGGCTGCTCGGTAACGGGCTGTGGGCGATTGACGAAAGACGCAAGAGCCACTTCGGTGAAGGTGCGCTTGACACACTCTTCTCTTGCCGCCAGAGTCTCCTCCGGAATACGCCCTGGTAGTGCATCGATCCAGTCCTTAGACATGGTCTGGTAGTCCCACACAACAGCTGTAGTAAGCCGCGATGACAAGCGCTGAACGGTCCAATCTTCATCCGTTGGCGATAGTGCATCACCATCCTGCGATGGAAGAGGTTTCGGCACAGTGGCAAGGGTCATTTCCTCGAGCTTTGCTAAAAGCCTGTTTGGCCTCATTGCCGTGATGTTATCTCCAAAGTGTTGCCGCAATGTCCGCCACGGTGCGCCGTACAGAAGGCGGCCATCAGTATTCACAAGATCTGCGAACTTGTCGATTAATTCTGCCTCCTCGGCGATGCTTTTGTCCAACTTTACGGCGACCGACTCCAGACTGATGGTCCAGCCCACTCCCTTACGAGAGCCGCAGTCGGCCCGCCTCCTTCGCACATATGCGGAGAGTGGGCGTGTTCGCACTTCAGAATCCTTGGCTTCGTCATCATCAGCTACAAAAGCCTGCTTACGCGGTGCTCTATGGGCAGCCAACCTGCTGTCCCAAGTAAGCGCGCTCGGCGGGCGTGTATGCCGAGCAGGCGAAACGTAGAAGAGGGTTTGTGTCAACAAGCCATCTGCCTGGAGTAAAAACAAGGAGAGAATGTGAACGCCCTGATAGTCATCAGGGATGTGTTCGCTTGCACCGATTTCGGGGGATTCAGTGCCATACGGTGCGTCGAGGACAAACAGCGAAGCGCGTGCGTTGAGCCCCGTGCCTTGCGGGATCTTCACCTCATATGGGATCGACATAACAAGGTTGCCAGTATCCGCGAGTATCATCGAGTGCACGGTAACGACAGAGTCCATATCCGAGCGAATGAAGAAATGCACCGTTTCTTGACAGAGTGCGACATCGAGCTTCAGGGTAGTATCTTGAGGACTGCGGTGATGCCTGGTACTGGAAGCCACTTGCGTCGACAGGGTACTCCATCTGTCTTCGTGGAAGGCGAAGATCGACACATGAGTGGATGTAAGCACACAAACATGCGCTGGCTGCGATGGTACGACTTTAATGTCAAGGATCCAAGCGGGCGATTTCGTCAAGTCCGACACAGTGAACGGCTCCGAGTGAGAGTTGTCCTCGGTGATGGAGTGAAGCAAGAGCTCGCGCCTGTTGCACACAAGCACTGAGCTCGAGCTCAGGACCCAAGTAATACGAGCCCAGCCATCTTCTGTAGGCTTTGCGTTGCCAGGCTGAACGGTGCGCTCCAGACCGATGGATGAAGCGAAGACCCTCCTGGACTGTGTCTTGTGTCGCCCGTCCAGCTGCCATACCTCCCACTTTCCCGCTTGACCTACCACACCAAATTGCCGTGGAAACCAAGGGTTGAAAGCCACATCTACATGCGGTAGGCCTCCGGTTATAGACGCTTCTAGAACAAGAATGACGTTCGCTTCCAAGCGAGGGGTCGCCGGACCAGAAGCCGATACCTTTTGCAGTATCGGCCGGAAAACGACCGTACGTGTGGGTAGGCGTACAGCAAGGTAGCTGTCTGTCAGCTCAAGGGCATGTGCAAAGCACACTTGCTGAATAGGTGCGCCTTCTCCGTGCCAGGTAGTTTCCGGGCCGTGAATGACGGGTACCTCAATCCAAGCTTTGCGCTTATCATCCCATCCTCGCCGTTGTGTGCGGACTTGCACGATGCGAAGATCGCTTCCCGTAGGGCCAGTGGGGAAAGCGGCTACGCGGACAGGGTGATGATGCGGTATCGAAGGTATGGTGCCAAAGGCAAGCAGATCGCCTTTGAGCGGATCATGATGAGCAGCAGCGGCCTCTATAGCTTCTGAAGCTCGCAGAAGCGGAGGCAGAAGTGCTGTCGCTGGCTGCAGATCCGGAAAGCGCTTGACGAGACTCTGAATCTGCTTTCTGTGCCTCACGGAAGGAATATCACGATCAAAGCTTGGCGAGCTTCCAGGAGGAGGCGGCGACGGCGGTGCGATAACAACTCGTGGCTCGCCTAGCGGACGAAGTACACTAGTGAACGTCGCTTTTCGCTCATAACGCCAAGTCTGCTCGTCCGGATCATAAACCGCTCGTCCAAACTGACCATACGGCAGGTCCGACGCGCCTCGATCAGCCATCCGGCAGCCTGGGCGGTCGTTGACGGAAGTCTACCCTGGTGGCGTAACGATGCATATCCAGGCAGGTGTTCAGGAGACCATGCGATTACCAACAGCCGTAAATGAAGCGGTTGTAAGAGTTGCACTTTTCACTGTGTGCATTTGATTTGTGAAGTAGCGCAAGGCGAAGTGAAGCCACTAGCGCGCTTTTGGCGGCTTACTAACAGCGCCCGTGAGCTTGCAGAGGTAGAGATACCAGTCCATACCCATGCAATGCTACGCCTGATCGCTAAATGCTACGACTACGATTCCGGCAGCTAGAAGTCCTTCCACTCCGGCAACTGCCTAAATCCCCACTCCTTCACCGGCACATCTCCCGCCGGCGGCCCGATCCCAAGCATCATCAACACACGCGCAAGGCCCGAGTAGCATATGAAGCCAATGATGGCATGCATCATTGCTACGCCCCACCCCGTCTCTGGATTGGACCAGTAAAGTCCGCGGCCGCCGAGTGGTAACATCTGTGCTTTGGCAACGGTGGGACGCATTTCGGCTTCGTACTCGCCGAAAGCAGCTGACAGGTTGGTTGGGTTTTTCAGTATTGCGCCTGCGAGGTTATGAGCGCCGGTGAAGGCGAGGGTGGTGCCCATGCCGGAGATTGGAGAGGCGCAGTACCCGGCGTCCGCAAGTAATACCACCCGACCTTTACTCCACTCGTCCAACTTCACTTGAGCGACCATGTCGTAGTAGAAGTCATCGGTGGCGTACATCTCCTTGATGATCCTGGGACACTCCCAGCCCGCGTCTTGGAAGTACTCCGCCAACAGCGCTTTCTGTACCTCAGCGCCCTTCCTCCCATCTGCCGCTGCGCTGCGCAGTCTGTCGTCCTCGAAATTGATGGCGTACATGAACACGGTCGTCTTGTCCGGTGTGTCACTCGGCCGGAGCATGATGCCTCGCCGCCGCGAAGCGTGGAACCATCGTCGCCATTGCGTGTCCTTGTCACCTTTGGGTATACTGAAGAAGCCTGCATACATGCCCAGCCGGTTGAGATTCTGCTCATCGTCACCCCAAAGCAACTTGCGCGTCCCACTTTGCAGGCCATCCGCGCCGACCACGATGTCGTATGTCATTCGCTTGCCGCTCTTCGCGAGCGTGACCTCCACTTTCTCGTTATCCTGCTCAATTGACTGCACGTACTCGCCGAAGATGTACTCGATGCCGTGGCCACCCTGCGCTTGAACCTCCTTGCTTATCGTCAAACTGCGTCGGTAACAGAGATCTGCTAAGCGGCCCCTGAGAATCTCAATATCGCTAGTGCCAGTCTGAATCTTGCCCGTCTTGTCTGCGGCAAAGGCGCCCCAGGCGATGTTGTTGCTGTCCACCCATTGAGCACCTTCCTCGCCAGTGACAGAGGACCTAATGGCCGTCTCAAGACCAAGCTTTCGTGCGACTGTGACGCCTGCGCCGCGGACATCTACGTTTTGGCCTTGCACTCGCCGGGTTGCGGAGCGCTCGAGGACGGTGACGCGAGGTTTCTCTGCTGCGGGTAAGTCTGACAGAAGCAGGAACGACGCCAGTGTAGGACCAGCTACACCAGCGCCTATAATGAGGACGGATAGTGGTGCCATTGTTATGCGCGCCGTGCCCTGAAATACAGAGAAGGTGGACAAGGTGGAGGGTCGGTGTTTGGGAAGGGCTTGGAGGGTCTTGAACATGGCTGCACAACCTACCGTATCCTAAGCATACTATATATGTGTGTTTGAGACGATTGTGACGTCTTGGGCAGCGCACAACACATACTTCGCGGTGATGTCGTTGCGGCAGGTTATGGTTGTAAAGGAAAGGCTGGTTCGGGCGATCGTGGTCAAAGGACCGGCCGAGATATTGTGGTTGATGCCCGGCCACTCTTCCGAGCTTCCTTCAATGAAGAATAGTCCATTCGTCTATTCAGTCCGGACGACTGACATGTACCCAACATTGGCTCGGACTCTGATCTACCGAGCTGTGGTAGACAGTATCTATCTACCGCTTTCAAGCGTCTATTCGACTGCACACATCGCTCCGTCGCCAAGCTCGGTGTCCACAGCTGCGGTGCGGGACGATGGCGAACTGCCGTATCAACGTCCACGCGAGACCAGGGCGATCGTGCCGTGAACGCGGCAACCGAACCGCTCAACAGCAGACGAGAGGCTCAGAGGGGGTCCCACGCCGGGTGCTTGGGATAACACTGCATAATCAAGTGCGACAGTGAGCGTTCTCGGACGGACTAAGTGTCACACAATCTAGCATCCTTTATGATCCGTCAAGTTAACCTCTCGACCCAACTCAGTATCTCAACGATTTGATACATACCAAGGAGAAGTCACTTTGCGTGGCGACTTACGATCGTGCTTCGCCGTGCCAACGCATATGCAGGTTACCGTGCGGACTCCACCGAGTTCCCGCACGACGATAAGGGAGCCGCATAGAGCTTCGCACAACCTCACCAGGTTTTGTGGTCACCTCAACCATTCAGGAAGAAGTCAAATGCAGTACGACTGCGAACTTCAGGCCTGGTCCATGCACCTGGTGCTTGGCTGACAACCACGTTTGCCGTCTTTCGGCACTATTCTGGGGTTTGTCTGCATAATCGCACTCATTGCCTGGCTGTCCATCTGAAAGCAGCATTGTCCGGCACCTTATCTGGACGCTGTCTGCTGAACGGCCAGAGACTTCGCAATCTAGGACTCCTGCAGACGGAACGAGCATGATTCAAGCTTAACCATGAATGTGCGTGAGTTGTGTTGGCCAGCACATCTGCGTGTGAATACGTTTCACGACGCTGAGAAGTCGCTGCTGTGTGCACTGCGGAATGTAATTCGCCAGGTCAGCCGGTCATTGCTATCGAATAACCTGGTCGAACATCTCTCGCCCGCGGCCGGGCTTCTCGTCCACTGCACGCGCACCCTGCCATGCCGGACCTTGGCATGCCATACAAGTTGCTGTCAGCGACAAGCACCACCCGACATCAGCATCCCTGCTGTTCTCTCTCCATCCCGGTTATTGATCTGCTGCCGAAGTGTCGATGTTGGTTAAGCGAGCACGTTTCATACGGCGCTTCTGCACTGCTACCAGCATACATGGTGGGTCAGTTCTATTTTCACTTCTGGTAGCCTTTGTCTCCCTTGTTATAGGAAGACGCTCAAACGCCTGTATCTTGCAGGACCTGGCACTCATGGCCATGTTGATCCATCATTTAGGACCCCAGTGCCAGTCCACTAGATTGCTTGTTACTGCAAAGTGCTCTCCGTCTCTGTGCTAAACTCCAGACTCCACCCAAATCATGGGCTTCCTTTCTTACCTCAAGCCCGCAAAGCGCACGAAGCATGACGATCGCAGCGTACCCGGGTGGCGCGAGACGGCGACGACTATTGAAGTCAAGGCTTCACCGATTCAAGCATCGACCGCTATGCTCGATGGCTTCGCTACCCCGACCAAACTACGTCCTGCGTCTGTTCTCCCGGATGCGGAGCTCAAAGGCTACAATGCAAGTACGCATGAGATGAGGTGTGATATGATGGTGAACTGGCTTTATCAACAGCAAGCTGAGAGACTGTGGACTTCCGGTGGCCCGGATGAGGGTGTCATACTCAAGAAATGGGGAAGCGAATACACTGCCTGCCCTGCAGACCTGATGTCGGAGCCAGACGGGTTTGCTGCGGCAGTACAGCATCTCAACGTTCGCGTAAGTCAACGCTCTTATCGCGCTACAGTATCGTCCGACTTTGCACTGACTCCCGGGAGTGTGCTGTGACCGTCACCACTCGCGTGGTCAAACTATTCCTACACAACAATACCTACGGATTCGTACCACTCAGGGACGGCCTACGGCTACAGGTTCTGCCCGACATTTCCCAGCTCCCGCGCTGCCAGAAGCATCAGTTTGCTGCTTTCATCGCAGACCGTGGCAGTCTGGTCGTATGGGATGACGATCCTAAGCACATCCTTGACCGTGCCGCGAAGATCGAGCAAGAGCTCATGGAGATGCTCTGGAATGAGAAGCGCGAAGCTATTGACAGCATCAGCGAGATACACGAGCCAGGTGCTGTCCCTGTCGAAGATGTCGCATCCGCATCCGCATCCGCATCCGCAACCGACGTCGAAGTTGGCGCCGTGGAGAAACCTCGCAGCATTGTTATGCTGACGCCAGTAACCTGCGGTATGACCCTGGCGTTGACAGTCAGTGCGCTTGGTTCTGGCTGGGCGCGCATTGTGAAAGAGAGCTCTATCGACCATACCTACTACCGATTCGGACTTCTTCTGGTCGTCGCCCTTCAGGCCTGGCTTTGTCTCTTCTTCTTCCAATCTCTGGTACGCTTACCCACAGCCAAATGCTTCGTCAGAACCATTGCTAACCTACATCGTATCGGTCAAAGGTTGGCTGCGTTATGCAGATCGTGGGCCCAATCGCGCAGATCCATCGCAACACCAAGTACTACAGCGGTGTCAAACCGAAGCGCCTTCGCCGCGATGCCGCCGGCCCTCTGCCACATGTTACGATACAGATGCCAGTCTACAAAGAGGGCTTGCGAGCAGTCATCGAGCCTACCGTCCATTCTGTTAAGGCGGCTATCTCGACTTATGAAAAGCAAGGCGGGACTGCGAATATTTTCGTCGATGACGACGGTATGCAGCTCATCTCTGCAGAGGACTCGCAGGCCCGACAAGACTTCTACGAGGAACACAACATCGGATGGGTTGCACGCCCGAAGCATAACCCCAAGCCAAGTGACGGTGTCTCGGAGCCCTTCCTCCGCAGGGGCAAGTTCAAGAAGGCATCGAACATGAACTACGCCATGTGGGTCAGTTGCAGGGTGGAAGATCGTCTGCTGTCACTTGATGTGCAACGCGGTGAAAAATGGACTCAAGATGATGAGGCACAAGTCTACTCCGAGGCTCTTAATCAAGTCATAACCGAAGATCGAGGTCGAACATGGGCTGACGGCAACATTCGCTTTGGCGATTATATACTGATTATCGACTCCGACACCCGCGTACCAGAGGATTGCTTCCTCGACGCAGTTTCTGAGATGGAACAGAGCCCAGAAGTACGCAATTGTTAAGCACAATGCTGCCTTTGCGTCTGAGACAATGCTGACGGTCGTGGTGCACACCTTCAGGTTGCGATCCTTCAGTATTCCTCGGGTGTGATGAACGTCACGAACTCCTTCTTCGAGCGAGGTATCACGTTCTTCACAAATCTGGTGTATACCGCTATCCGCTTCGTAAGTACAACGATGGCCAGGGCCGCCATATAGATATGCATCGTTGCTAAGGGTCCTACTTGCCGTGATCAGGCCGTCGCATGCGGCGATGTTGCACCTTTCGTTGGTCATAATGCCGTTCTTCGCTGGTCAGCACTGCAAGATATTGCGTATGACTGTCCGGACGATCACCGCGAGAAGTATTGGTCAGAGAGTACGGTCTCCGAAGACTTTGACATGGCGCTTCGGTTACAGGCCGCAGGCTACTTGGTGCGTATTCCAATGAGCAGAACGAAGGTACCGCGATGGCCATTGCTGACCCTGTTGCTGCTGGCTTCAGGTCCGCCTTGGTGCTTACCAGGGTGACGGCTTCAAGGAAGGTGTCTCCCTCACGGTTTACGACGAGTTAGCACGATGGGAGAAGTATGCGTACGGTTGTTCAGAGCTTGTAGGTCAAGACATTGTTGACAGACACCGGCATGCAAGAAAACTGTTGAAAGTGACAATCATGGTTTAGGTGTTCCACCCTGTCAAGTATTGGTTGATCCGAGGACCATTCACCAAGCTTTTCAGGACCTTTCTTGGATCCCGCATGCCACTGCCTTCGAAGGTAACCATCATGGCATACATTGGAACGTATGATTTCAGATTTGGAGCCATACTTGCCCAGGTATGCTAACGTGAAACAGCTACTACGCACTGGCATCGTCCTGGATCCTTACCTTAGCGAACTACTTCCTTACCGGCTGGATGAATGGTAAGCTGGACCACTACTTCATGGACAGCTTCAAGATCTATGTCGCGGTCGTTGTGATATTCTCTGGCATGGGCAACGTAGCCCTAGGTAAGCAGAGCGATGTGTATTCCCCTGCGGCTGTCTGCAACACAGCTGACGCTTCCTACCCATCAATCTCAGGTGTCCTCCGCTATAGAACGGGTGAGAAGAGCCTCTTCTCTGCTCTACTCGAGAACTTTTGCTGGATGCCGCTACTCTACATCTTCCTCGGAGGCGTCAGCTTACACACTTCGCAAGCGATTGTAAGCCATTTGCTAGGTTTCAATATGACATGGGTACGTAAAGCAATATCTTTAGGCCCTTGCGACTGTCTGGGACATGACTGACCGTTCTACCCTACAACCTCCAGGGCGCTACCAACAAAGAAGCTGAAGATACTACCTTCTTCCAAGAGATTCCGAAGATCCTTCGAGGTTTCAAAGGGACGCTCGTGTTCTGTTTTGGAAGCGCAATAACAATGATCGTCCTTGCAACGGCTGTCCCACTGTTTTGGCGGATCAACATTTTCATCGCCGTCTTCCCGCTCAGCACGGTGGTGTGCGCTCACTTCTTGCTGCCTATTGCACTGTCTCCGGGGCTGATGCGCTTCACATGGTAGCATGCCAAATGCCGGAGCGGAGCGGAACGCACGGCAATCCTGCACGGACATGCAACGTAAGATAGACGGCCGGTCATTGCAATGCAGGAAAGAATTACACTCGCAGTCATTGTATGTTAATGTATCTACGCAATGCTATATCCCTACGAATTGGAGGATGCGCATCATGATGCGGAGACCGTGGGGGCGCCACCGGGAGGGGAGTTATTGCGGCAGCATTTGATCGATTGAGAAGTACGTACGTGGGCGTCATGGTTAGCACAACGCTGCGTTACGCGGTGAAATAGTACGCCTCCAACTGCTCCTTCGTCCTAGCACCGACATTGTGGTGTCTATTCTCCTCCCATACTTGTCCACCTTCGCCGAACTGATTCGACAGATGGCCGAGGAAGAAGTCGAGGTTCTTGTCTGTCAAAGTATTAGCATGTCACACCACCTTGGAAGTATGAGTAAGGTCATGCGCACCAGCTTGCGGAAACGCATCTTTGAACGTCTTGTACAGCTCGTCAACCGTAGGCTTCTTTTTCGCATTCGTAATCTTCTCCGCAAAGAGATCGAGGTACTTCCTCATGTACGCAAGATCCTCCTTAGCGTCCAGAGCCCAGCCCTGCTCGATGTGGCCTGGAATAACCTTCACAGGCTTGAGCGCTTCGATGAGATCTAGCGTCCGGTGCCAAGCATGCAACAGCTGCGGAGTTTCGACCTCCTCCACCCAAGCGTGCGTACTCCGCGCATAGACAGAGTCGCCACAGACAATTGTTTGCTCTGTGGGCAGCCAAAATAAGGTATGATCTACTGAGTCGCCCTGCAATGGGCCTAGCAAGATTACTGGTGAAGTTTCATTGCCCTCCAGCACGATCAAGCTGTGCTCGAAGGGTGTTGGTTTCGTCGGCTTCTCCGGCACATTCTCCTTGCCAAATACAGATGGCCAGTACCTGTGACATGACAGAAGTTAGGTCAACGCGCGCACATTCCGAAAAGACTGTGTAAATGGTTGCTCACTTGACCTTCTCATCGTACTCCCTATCAATCCCTGCGCAGACGTACGGTGCTGCGAAGAGTTGAGATCCTGGGAAGGCATCAAGGACGGGATTGGCCGAGAAATAGTGATCCGGATGGTGATGGGTTACAAATACTGCTTTCAAAGGGAGGGATGTCGTCTATTCGATAGTGTCAGCAGGCACGTTCGCTGTAATGAATGCCGTAGCCGTGCCGACCTTCTTGACCCATGAGACCACAGCATTAGCATCTGGTACCAGGAATGGAGGATCAATTAGAATGCAGAATTTCGAGCCGATAATCAACGTGCTAACGCTGGAAAGCCCTTTCTCAGATGAGGAGAGATGATGAGTCTGAAGTCCACCTGGAGCCATGATGGAAATTGAGGCGTTTGGGGAAGACGGCAGCGAGATTTTTGGGAAGGAGAAGTTTGTTACCTGGGCATTCACCTGCGGTTATGGATTTGAGCACACCAGCAAGACATGCAGTGCCAGGCCAGTGCGAGCGACCCCTCAGCGCATCGCCAGGAGCAAAGGAAGTCAGACTCCCGGGAGGCTCCTCGGTAAGGTCGGCAGTTCCATCATTCCACCGGCACCTTGCCCTACTCGTGGGAGATACCGCCTTAAGAGGAAAACACATTTGTTTACGAGCTTACCAGTGTTTATTATGACGAGATTGCCGACTCCCCTGATGTACGATGCAGTGACAAATAACACAGTTACAAATAAGATCATGTTCGCAGGACCGACCTTGATGGCGATCAATGATATATCCTTGGTGATGCAGACATCACGTGCAGTTGCTCTGCGCTAGTCAGTGCACTGCCACAACCATGGGTAGAGATTCCACCTCTTATTCCCTTTCAGCTAGCAAAGATTGGTATGCTTTCACACCACAGCACTCATTGCTGTACATAACAAATTTTGGAGGCGATGTTGGACTACAATGTCAGCAATCACCCGGTACAGGATAACGTGGTGCTGCGATCCAGCCCCTACCTAGTCGCCGTAAGGTTAAGCGCCAAGGCCGGAGATGAAGGCTCCTGGTTTGAAACGAATCCCTTTCGTGTGTATATCACCTGTCTACCATCATGAGTATTCTCCAGGTCATTGCGAAGCGAGGCGTGCGCATGAGAAGGCGGAACAGGCAGTAAAGTACTGTAAAAGCCGTTTGCATCCTTATTCCATCCTCTGACACCTGCGATGACCGCTATCCGCATCTTCAGCGGCGAATGAACATGGAACTAGCCGGGCAGTAGGCATTATCTTCTCGCTCGTTATATACTACAGAAATGGCAGATATGGAGCTGGAGCATTTGGTGTCAAAGAAACCCGTGGTGAAGGCCCAGGCTTCTACGACCACCAACCAGTGTGGCGAGGAGTACAAGATCATCACATCCATGCTCATACCGGAAGATGCCAGTTACACTTCGCTGCGCATGGCGTATGCAGCCATTGCGACCCACGCGATCTTGGTCATCTTCCTGGTGATCGTCGTCTTTGTCGACATTCCCTTTACAGTGCAAGGTTCACTTTCAACAACCCAACACACTCTCTACACCCTTGGAACAACTGTTGTAGCCACCTTGACCACTACATTCACCTCAGGGCAAATCCAGAAGCTACGCATCGCAAACCTTCTCCGAAAAGCGACATTGCACAAAAAGGCCAGATCTCGCTTCTTGCAGCGGGCTGGTACAGCCATAGGGCTGAAAATACACAGGGATGCGCTAGACATCCTACTGTCTGGGCTCATTGTTGGACTGACAACTGCAGCCTTCGTTGCAGCTATTGCACCCTCTCCAAATAATGTGCTGCAGCATGGTTCAGTCTACATACCGCTTGGCTCCCAAAACTGTCTTGCGGCTTCAGCAACACCGGAGCAAGGAGCGGACTTCTCTTGGCAGCTGGCCAATGGGACGTTCGTGAGCCCCAATGGCAGTTCGGACGCCGGGTGTCCGCTGTATGCTCTGGCTTCCACATTTCTTGACCTACAGAACCATCTTTCTACGGCATCCTTCTCCTATGTCTTGGACGGAACACCAGTGTTCAAGAACGCTATTGGCGCTGCCCAGTTATTCGGCGGGTTTGTTTTCTTGTCCTCCGATCAATACAGCTATAACGTTTTAGCGAATCCCGCTTTTCAATCACAGTCTGTTTGTCTACCCGTTGTGGCGCGAAATCCGGTCAAATGCGGACCTGCTGGTAACGTCACATTGTCTGCAAATACGGTATCAGTCACTTCTGGCAGCTGTAATATCACCACACCTGTATACGCCCTGGATCCGAACATCGAAGCAGCTGCCGCCGCTGGCGCCTGCACTCTCGGACAGGACGTTGGATCCGCAACCGTGCTTTTTGGGGGACTTAAAGAATATGCCGAGACGCTCGCCTATTCAGTTTTCGACGAGGCTTATTTCGCCCTCGACCCCCGACCTCAGACATATGCCGTGGCCTGCCACGTAGACATGCAGCCATCACTAGCAATGCGGGAGGTCACCTATAGGCGATCGACGACATTGAGCGGCGATGAACTGGCTTCAGTGACGGATGAGCAGTTTCCTGGCGGAGTCGATAGCGATGGAACAACGTGCAAAGCTGTCGTTCTTGATGACGCAGATAACATGTCGTCACCCAGATATTACGGGCTGGACTCGTTTGTTCCAACAGACGCCCTGGTAACCAGTGCTGCAGCTTCGTGGCAGTTGCTGGGTGAGGGTGCTTTCAGAGACGGCTGGCCTACAACACTCTTCCGAGTAATCACGAACCGATATGACTTGACGGACATGTCTTTCAATGCCACTAATCGGGACCGGTACTCGCGAACGTTCAACGAGTCGACTAACCCACTAGAGGACCTGCTTGGCATCCTCAGTGGCATCGCCTTCGGGGCCTATTACAGTTACATGGGTGGCGAAGATGCAGCGTCTACTAATCTAACTGAATTCGATACGGAAGTCTCTCTGATATACACCAGAGTTGGGTCCGGACGACGCTGGAATCTATTGTTCTCCCTACCCTCACTGTATGCCATCGGGACGCTGACTTGGCTCGTCAAAGAGAGGCGAAAAACACAACAACTCTCTCGGAACGAATCGTAGCTGTGGATCGCTTGATTTCGGCGGAGTAGTCCTGCCGTTCTCGGTCATTCTTGTAATCACGCATTGTCAACGTAGCAGGGGCCTGGGACGTGTCATCATGTCCATCTGCGTTGCAACGGATCGGCCGGGTCATATGAGCTCTGAAGGATGCAGCACGATTGGTTTCGCAAGACGTGCTGGGACAACAGATGAATCGTTACACAGTATCTGGAGCGACTCGAGGCAAACCTGACAGATCTGGACATCACGTTCTCCGGCATATACGGGCGGCGTATTGCTGTCATCGTAAACTTTTCGCATTGTTGAAGGAGCTGCCTCTCCCCGGCTCACGAACTTCATCGAGCACAAACATCCTCCATGCTTTAAGCAAAGAGACGGAATGTCGTCCACGGCCATAGGAACCATCTGATCAGAATGTAAGTCAGAAAGTGGGAGCCCAGGCAGACACCCACGAGCCACGGATACAGCGTGTAGTTGTTGAAATGAAATGCTGCATCATTGTTCAGCGGCACCGTGTGGGAGCTGCGTCCTGGAAACCCGTACATGTTGGCCCAAATACGGCAGGTGCTCAGCCAGCCACACGTAGTAGCCGAAAACAGTACGGCTACTGCGAGCGCCACAGCAAGGTCTTTAATGCCAGTGTACAGGCCTAAGCGCTGATAACTACGGGGCTCTTTGTCGCTGCCGGCTAGCCAATGTATGAGGATGCGGGATGTGAGGGCGTTGGCAACCCAGGCGAAGAACAAGCCGACTAAGACCCAGTGGCGGTCGTTGACGTAGGCTGGCGGGCCTGCGAGCGCAACGAACGCGGCCGCGAAGGAAAGGATGAAGTCAGTAAGCAGCAGTATGGTCGTTATTCCGAAGTACGCAGTAAGGGGCAAAGTTCCTTTGTCTGAGCGTCTTGGTTGATACCACGTCGTGCCGCTTGTGAAGACAAGACTGTCAAGATCGGCCGCGTTGATGGCGCTCGAAGTAACCAATAATGGACCCGGATGTGAGGCAGTGCATCGTTCGTCGAATTCATTCATGATTTCTTGTACTCGACGTAGTGATGCAGGCGCACCGATGGCATTGCTTAAGAGAACAACTGTGATGAGCGGTGACAGTGTGAGGGCGGCCGCGACCATGGCACCAGAGGGCGTCGAGCCGCCGACTGCTGGGACAGTGGCTATCAGAATGCTGACTGCGCAAAAGATGGTGGTGAGCACGGCTTGAAGGGTGCTGTGCGAGCGATTGTCCATCAATTTGCTTGCGATCGTGTAGACGTGACCTACAAGCCTCTTATTCGTCGCCGAACATGAAGTCTGGAGGAGGCTACGAAGGCGTTCCAGACCTGTTGTCGGACTGGAGCCAGGTTCCATCTCGACTAGCGTCAGGAGGACTAGTGCAAGGCACTCTTCGAGTGGCGGGTCCTGGCACAGCCTTAGCGATGCTTTGGCCATGTTCAGGGTTGTGTGCTGTATGGCTGACAGAGTATCTCGGAACAATTTGGTCAGCATCCGAAATAAAATGTTCACCTGACCCTCAATCGCTGAAGCTGGTTCCGCTCCATCTCCCAGTTGAGCTGCCAGTGGTTGGACAGCAAGACAGCACCTATGCGCGAGCTCAATATGATAGGCAAGCGCAAAGACAGCCGACCATGGATCAGCCACCGGTCGCAGGACGATCCAGACACGGGCCCAAGGCACCATCGGCGGCGTAATGACACTCACGACGAGGAAGAGCACGGGGAGAAACCATTGCACCAGGCGTGCGGGGCAGTCGTCTACGATTGTTCTGTTGGCCGCACAGAACATCTCGCACCCATGTAACCACAATGTTGCATTGTCTGGACCTGCGGGTATGTTGGCAAAGACCGTGTCATCGTACCCAAACACAGGGTTGGTTTGCAAAGCACTTGCAATACTCGTCCTGCAATGGGAGATGTCGCATCGGGTGAAGCCTGCTGCATGCTGTGCGAACAGTAGCGGGAGCAGCGCGAAGATCAAGCGCTGCGAATGCATCTCTCCTGACTTTGGATATGCTCCGTGTTCATTGTTCGGCGTGCTCGATGTAAGATGATGGCTACCTCAGCCATCAAGGGATGAAAGTGAGCGAGATAGCAAGATATAAACAGCTCCAGCTAGCGAAGAATGCGCCGTGTGTCGTACTAGCCAAGACCATACAGCAGCTTGGGCACGATCAAGTGTAACAAATCACATCCACTTCCGGTACATCGTGTTCTTCGTCATGCAGCATGACATGCACTGTCAAGTGACTTCCATGGTCGCTGCTTGCGTAGAGTGGCCGGATGAAGGCGCTGTCCGACTGCAGATGTGCGGTTGTGGAGGCTGTGTTAATGTGAGGTGTGTGTGTTTCACAAGGCCGTCATCCAGAGCAACCGGACAGCTGGTTTTCGCCCGTTCTCATTACCCGGACTGCAACTTCGTAGTTCCACTTCTACTACTCATCATGTATCAAGGGTCTTGCCAGCTCATTATGTTCAACATGGTCAACAAGTACCGTGGTGAGCTCGCCTACAGCTCCTATGTGATAGTGTCCAGATCAGACGCCACCCGCTACACTACGCCCACAGCCCTGCAGCTCAGCCTCCACAGGGATTGAAATGGCGAGCGTGGGCACACGAAAAGGCCACTATTCAGTGCACCACGAAGGTAGCATCCCTGTTCGGACTGTCGACCTTTCAGTGAAAGTTTCAACCATTTCTGGTAGAACTCCTATGCGACAGGTAACATTGGGCGAAACTCCACCCGAGCAGAAGAAGCACTAATCAGGGAGTAATGTGGATGTTTTGAGACCTTATCATCAAAGAGAGTATGTCGTCCAGCCAGCAATGGCTTACCTTACATTCTATATGTGCCGTCAACTGCCACACCACCACCGCCTTTCTCTTACATCTTGACAATATCTGGCCCCGCATTGCTCCTTTAGTCGTCCCGTCGTGGATTACACAGCTGTCTTGGCAGTCGTAGGCTCATGGGGCACGATGGCATCCTCCAATCCGTTCGTGATGTTACCCTTTCGAACTGGGTCAAATGCCTTCTCGTCAATGTCCTCTGACGATGAGCGGTCATTGTCGATGAGACCGTCGACATCGGAGTCAAGTCTCTCACCATAAAGGGCTGGTGGGTTGAACGCGATTGCGCCCTGTGCGTACCATGTCAGTAAATCTGCGACACCGCACTGGGACGACAGCCAACTGGCTTACCTTGGGGATGAATGTCGAGGCAATGACAACGCAAGTAAGAACGGTGAACTGTACGCCGGCAACGTTGTAGATCGCGCCATGGATGTCGCCACCTCGGGATCCACCAGTGCGATTGTAGACGCTGTCGACATAGCGTCCGAGCGTCGGAGAAGCGATAGCGTAGATGACGATGTACGTCGAGTAGAGGAAGGACATGACCGCTCCCAGAGCGCTGACATCCTTCGTATCCTTCTCAATGCGGGCAAGAGAAGCCTGGATATAGGCCGCCAGCGACACATCTCCGGCTGCCCAGCCGTAACTGACGGGCAAGAAGGTGGCCGCCACAATCCATGCTTGTTTGATCTGGTTTCTTGGTGGGTACCAGAATGGCAGGTACCAGACGATGAGGAGCATAAGGGCATCGAGACGAAGCCATGGCATCGGGGTATGCACGAGATTGGTGAAGAGGAAGACGGTAAGGGCGCCGAGCAGCTCACCGAAGTTGGAGCCTCCGACCATGATCTGCGACCAAGCGGAGTTGCCCAAGTAGCGACGTGCGATGAGCGGTGCGATACCGTTTTCCAGGTAGCGATGACCGTACAACGCGAAGGAGTAGCCGGGTAGCAACCAGATGAACTTCCGGTTTGTGAAGATGATGACCGCACCTCGCCAGATAGAGAGCAGGAAGAGGTATACCGAGCGCCAGATGATACTAAAGTAGTGCATCATGCCCTTCGGTGCACCGTCACTCTTCTCGAGCTGTTGATTCGTGAGTCGGATGAAGAACCATGCGGTTGCAGCACAAGCGAAAAGGATGGGCGTAATGATGAATGACATGTTGTTGCCGAATCTTGGGATCAGTGCGAGGGCAGTGCAGAACGCGCCGCCTGTACCCGAGATCTCTGTTGAGAACCAGTCAGTTGTGTACATGAGTCTGTCGCGCAGCATGAAGACTCACCGTAGAAGATGTGAACCATCGCATCCATACGACGGAGCTTCTGCACGTTACCGCCCACGATGTCACGAGGGATAACGCGGCGGATCAGTTCAACCATGCCATATGCAATGCCGCCTACGGATCGATGGGTGGAAGGGTTAGCATGTATTCAGACCTTCTGGATAAAGTCGTTCCGCTTACAGAAACAGTATACGGGTATCATGCCGTCTGTATCCCAGGTACCGTAGTATGAGAAGTCGTTCGACCTAGCGCCTTTTGGCTTGAAGTGTCCGCCGGTTGCGGCGTCGACGATCAGTAGTATGGCGGTAAAGACGCCGAACACAAGAACTGCGACACATAGCACATTCTTGGTAGGGTAGCGCTTGACTAGTAATCGATGAGTGGGGTTCTTAGCTGTGTCTCACTCTTCCTAGACGGGATCACGCATCGATCTGTCGCTTACTGAGAGGAGCGATGAGGATGGATCCCACGCATTGGAAAGCCTGGTTCAGAGCAGTGAGGAGACCAAGGCGCTCGAAAGTGCGGGATCTTCCACCGAAACGCTGAACTTCCCAGTCGTAGCTATCATGCGAAAGTGTGTTGTCAGCACAGAGCAGAGAAGGTCACTTGTGTACGTACCGGTTGGTTGCAAGAGCCTGAATAGAGCCGTTGAATGCCTCAAGGCCAAACTTGTACAGCATGATACCTGCCACGTAAATGGCGATGTTGCGCTTTTCCGCCGCATCGAAGAGGCGCCATGTGTCGAACACAGAGGCATTCCCCTTGCCGAACTTCATGATGAATGGAGGCTAGCAGAGCTTACCACTCTGGACGACAGATCAGGACTGGCAAGAAAACCACAGGGACGGAAGAGCTGAAGTGGAAGATGTGAGAGTTATACTCGCCCGTTCTCGCGCAACTACAGCATGGCCAATATGCTAGAAGCACCGCAGCATCGCTAAAGCGGTCGTTGGCAGAAGCAAAAGCATCTGTTGATGAGCTGCGGCTTCATCGTCCCATATCCAGGTCGTCCGCTCACACTTCGAGGCTGGCCCACGTGTGCGATAGAGGGTACTATACAAGACTTTGAGTTTGCTTGAGATGGGATGGGACGTTGCTCGGCGAGGGATTGGCAGACTTCATGGTCGCGTGTCCAAGCCCTTGGCCACACGCGCGATCTGAATGCAAACAGCGAGCCAGGGAGCGAACAGCACTGAGAACTTCGCCGTGATGGCCTCGGTGACCTCTCGTGTGTTCTTGTCCAGCCGTTATGACGCGTCTTTCGACTACACCACGGTAGATGGTAGCTTTTTCGATCGTTGCCACGACTTGGCTCTTGGGTTCCTGGGCTCCTGGGCGCGTCCCATTCATGCCGTCACACACGCACATCACTGAACCGCAAGCACCAGCGAATCACCTTCAACAACGTGCCGTCTATCTGCGAAGGTCAATAGAAATGCGGCTCCTTAAGCATACCACCAACGAAGTGAGGGGGTGTAGTAAGGTGCGTCTGTGTAGCTTGTAACACTTTCTCTACAGCGTTCCCGACCGGCAAGTTCCGTACAACGACAGAACAGCGGCCACCTCGGAGAACTAGGGCTTTCGGTCGGACAGCTACCTACATTCACATACCAGGATGAACAGCAGTGTATCTCTACAGGCTGCAGCACTCACTGATCATTTGGCGTATCAAAGTCATCGTCCGTCGTCTAGCCACCTAACATCAATTTATAACAGTTTTCGAAATTCACACATTCAAATTCTTCCCTCCATCATCAACAACATAGCATAGATGTCACTTAGGATTGTATATTCTGCCGCCTTACCTTCATACTCTTCATGGTTGACCAAGAATGCATCTGTGGACTGCTTCGCTCGGCTGTCAATTTTTCACAATTCACATCAAGCCGAGCGAATAGTTGAATTAGTCAGCTTTGTTTCTTCAACATGTCTTGGTTTGTCAATGATCTATTAACTCTAGCTATATTCTCGCCCGCCGACGGATGGAGGGTGCGACAGTCGACAACTGCGTGAAGGATGTCTCTCCGCAGAAAGTCTTGCCAGAAATGCTACGCAGGCAGACGAAAATGCGACCACAGCCAACCCATTTGCGGCAGATGCAGCCGAACGAATAAAGAATGTGTTTACATTTACGAATCATGCGAAAGCGAATCGAGAGCGGACTCGAATCGAACCGAGAACATACTTACGAACGGGTTGGCAGCCGTAGAGACCGCTACAACAGAATCTCGCACTGAGAGCTACCAAAACTTCAAGTCGTTGTCAGATACGGACAGGACGAACGTTGAACTCAGCGTAGCTTTAGCTGAACTCGACACCTTCCATACGTACTCGCCGCTCCCAGGCACACTCGGCATTCTCGGTGAACTCCCACCAATCTCGGCCCAGACTCCCGGCCGCCATTGGGTGCTCGAGCACCTCAGAGGCATTCCAAAGGCGTTCGTTGACGACACAGAGATTTCTTTTATCCACAAGGATCTCTACAGCCTGGCCTAACCCTCAGTGATCCGGGCCGCTTTTGGGCTCGCAGCATCCTATCTGCACCTTAACCCACGAAACCGCAACCTGCTCTTCACGAGTCTTGACGCGGAATCCGCAAACCTACTCACTAACTGTATCACCGGTACGTTGTTCGATGATCTCGCCCGGCTCCAAGCCCTGCTCCTCTACCAGCACATTAGGCTGTTCAGTAACGACCTTCACCAACGTATCACATTCGCAGCACAGGAGGCTCAGATGGCGAAGCACTCCCTCGCTCTTCTGCGCCGCTACGAAACCGAGTCCAGACGCTGGACACATAACGGGGCCATTTGGCTGCTCGGTGAGAGCATACGGCGCACGTGCATCGTATCTTTTACGCTGTACGGTCTGTACTCTATCTTCAACACGGGCGTTTGCGCCGATCTGCCCACCCTCGGGACTCTGCCAGTCAGTCAGAAAGCAGGCTGGTGGAGAGGTGGGTATGAGGGTCCGCAGGCCGGGCAATGGGGACGGGAGGAGGTACCCTATAGCGACTGGGTCCTTCTCTGGCATGCGGCCCCACGACCGACGGAAGATGCGTTCGAGAGGTTGCTGGTGGAGGCTTGTGAGGGTAACGTCACATTTAGCTGAGCGATAGGAAGAGTCTTGCGCTGTCGTCAAGTCGAGATTGAAGTAACTCTCCTTCGACTCTATCTATCCGGCCCTGGACGCTTTCGCTACTGGGGTGTCCTCAATACGATAGACAAGCTTCCGAGCGCTCACCACCCGCTTCCTCAAATGGTCCACGCCATCCAAGACGCCAGCCAGTCCGCCTTCCCCTACCTCGACGACATGCGGCCTGAGTTCTCTCGCCTCCAGCATCTGCTCTACAGACTCCCCTCTAGCCTTCATGAACATGAATGCGGCGGGATCGACAGGGACTGGAAGACGTGCAGGGCCGTACTCGAAGTACTCGCCCAAGCACTGCGTGGCGTCCATGAACTCTGCCCTTACCGCGTACTCGCCGGTGCGAGGGAAGTCGACGGTAAGAGGGACACGTAGTGCCCACCTTCACTGCTCATAACGCCGGCACAGAAGGCAGCTGTGGACAGTGTAGCGATGGTATCCCACAAGTACTTGAGCTTATCTGCTGTGAGTTCGCGGATGGAGGCGGCGCAATCGGGGCTTCTGTAGTCGAAGATGTGATGAGCGCCAAGGGATTCAACAAAGGACTTGTTGTGTGGAGAGCATGTTGTTATGACCGTGTAGCCCGATCTTCCACATCATCCATCAGCACTTCATCCGCGGATCAAACGCAAATGCAGGCAAGGGAAGACGTTACCGCACAGCCATCTGGATACCCATGGCCGCACTGGCCGTACTACCACCATATATCAGAATGAATTCTCCATTGCCCGCACCCGCCCCCTCTTGCAAACCGAGCTTGAGGTACAGCCCACACATCCCTGTAATCACCGCCGATCCCAGCGTCGCCGCCTCTTCGAAACCCATCGACGCCGGGATATGGAACTGGCCCACCTCCGCCTTGGCCAGCACGTACTCCGCAAACGCCCCATTTTCCGGGCTCAGATGGTCTCCCCCGAGGACGTATCCACACACGCGGTCGCCCTTGCGAAACTTAGTCGAGGTCACACCAGCGCCGACCGCTTCGATCACGCCGGAGTAATCTCGTCCCAGAAGGGCGTTGGGGGCCGGGAAGGTATCGATCTGCATCCAGTCGATCGGATTGAGGGCTACAGCCTTTGTCTTGACCAGGATGTAGCCCGGACGTGGCTGGGGGACGGGGCGGTCACGCACGAAGGCGGCTTGACCGAGGGCTGAGAGCTTGATGACCGCGTTCATCGTTACCGGCGATCTCGCCGCCACTGGGATGGAGGTGCTCATGTCAAATGGCTCGGTACGTGGAGGATCGAGATATGGGTCAAAAATCATGTGGTCGAGTAATATGTTTGATGGAGATGATTTGGTATACATGTTCTCTTGACTTGGCTAACGAGGTAAGCACGTTCTTATATGTGGCGCCAGAGGAACACGCCGCTCGCTTGGTCATCGACCTCGTGTCGTCCTCCGAACCATTACCCATCACTCGTGACTCCGGAGCGGCGTGCGGCCTTAGGTGGAGTTGTGCGCGAACATGAGACAGCCTGAGCGGCATCCTAAGATTGTCTGCAACGCGTAAGTTGCCAGACTGGGGATAAGGGTCGAACAAGCCTGCCATAGTCTGGGAACGGACAGTCCCAGGTCCCTTTGTATGATTGTCAAGGCGAATCGAGTCCTAGTGACCGTAGGAAGCCAGACCTTCTGCTGCCCTCAAACTATGTGCGGTCTAAAGTGGATCCCGCGCAGCCAATCCAGCGTGACGCGAGATGCGGTTCCAACATAGGGTGGACACAGTGAAACAGAACGAACCGATACCATCACAAATATGACGTTGTTTCTTGCTATTGCTACCAGTCTGCAATGGCGGTAGGTATACTGGAGACAGCCCTACCCCTTGCCGCCCTTGTTTCTATGACCGGAGCCAGATATCACAACATACTACATAACGTGCGAGGCTGTAAGCTCTGCATAACGCGATGCAAAGTATCCATCTCGTTCGACGAATACTTGCATTTCGGAAGACAGCAGACGTGGTCATCGCCACAGTAACGTCCGACCGTGCCGCAGAGGTGTCTGCATGCTACAATGCTTTGCAAAAACACCGCCCATTGTGGGGTCTCCTAAAAATTCGTATAGCTATTAAGGATACTATAGTGCGTAACTATATTATCTGTTCTATATAACAGATATTGATTGATTCAGTTTATTATAGCTATATAGTATATTTAGTACATTCTTATAGCTATATTCGATATATTGCTGCCTTAAAGTAGCCGGCAGTTAGGAGTTATATAATATTAGCCGAACCCTAGAGTCGTACGGCTAGTTACGTAATCTCTATCGCTCTAGCTATTAAGCGCTATATTCAGTATTCAGAATAGTTTAATTATATACTAAGTAAACAAATAACTATTATACTAATAATAGTACTATAAACAACGTTAATATAGCTAGTATCCGTTATATTACGAAGATATCTAACTTTCTTACGAATCGAGAGAGACCCCACAGATACGCGGTGTTTTTGCAAAGCATTGTAATGTTGAGTGCAACCTTCAGGCACGCAAACGGTACAATTTGCTAAGCAAGAGCTTTCAATTACGGGCGGATGCAGACTCATACTCCTTGCTCAGCCTTAACGCTTGACTGTGCTGAGCGTCGTCTGGCGGGGTCGCTTCTGCTTCTGCGCACTCCTTGGCGTAGTCTAAGCCGCCGCCACACGTGCTGTGTATGCATGGGGTGGAAAGACAACTAGCTCGTAACACCATGAAGCAAGACCGCTTGTCCGTAATGAACGTCAGTACAAGACTCCACGAGCAAGGGCAAGTCTGCCGTGGAGAGTCTGCCACATGTGCTGAAGCAGATCTCACCAGGACCAATGCGTTCATCCAGGGAAGAGTTCAAAGAGGCCTCGATCACATCACCGTCCCCACTCAAGGGCGAGCGTACCAGCGAACAGTTCGACGACGTCCCACTCGCTTCATATGATGATCTGCGTATAGACCACATCACCATCGCCGTGCCGGACAGCTTCATCCAAAGCCCTCCAGCTAGCCTCCGGAAGCACTTCACCATTGTCCCTGGCAATCAATCTCCAACGCGCAGCCTGGCAATTTACTTTCGGGATGGGACGTACCTCAACTTCGAAGGTCGCCCTGCGTTAAAGCATCCAGAGTACGTTGGGTGGGCGCTCACGACCGCTGCTGGAACACGGAACGACCACCAAGCCATGCGCAACCGACTCCCTGGTAGTTACCAAGTACCTGTTCGAGAAATACTTGTCAGCCCTGGAGGAACGGAAGTCCAATGGGAAGCCCTCAGACCCTTTTACAGCTCTGAAAACCTGCTGCCCTACTGGGTCCACGATTCCGGTCCGAGAAGCCAGCGCGTGCGCGTCAACGACGCCGGCATCACACAACATGCATGCGGCGCTCTGGGAATGGAGACGATCAAATTCTGCGTCAAAAACGAAGACGAAGAACAAACTCGGAAGAGGTTTGCTGCGGTCATAGGCGTCGAAGACGAGGAATGGGTCGCTGCTACACCCTACCCTGATAACGCCGCTCTGGCGCGCACCACGATCAGCGTTCGCGGCATCGATGAAGAATACATGCAGAGAGACCTGATGGTGGAAGTGATCTTGAAGGCTCCGGAAAATCGGGTCCGTGTTTTTGGCCGGTTGATTGGCAAGAGTGTTGCCAAGGGATTAGTGCTGTTCTAACAGGTGTCTTCCTGCGTAGTGTTTCTGTTCGGCCCGGAAGTCTCGACGAATCTACACGTTCGGTTGGAGTGCTCCGAATGTTGGATGACCTCACGATGCGGCGTCCCAGTTGGATAAATAATGTGGAGCTGCTAATCCTATTCACGAGCATTCCTGGCTGTTATCTTTCTTAGAGGACAGAGCATTCGGCCTCAACGAAACAAGACTGAGGGACCCAGCGCCGGACAGCGCTCAGTTGAGTCTACTCACAACGTACCTGTGCTCCTCCTGTCAACTTCGGCGGTGGGAGCCTTGATTTCTGCCACCAAGCTGTTGCAGACAGTGTGGCACGTTGCTTCCATTCCATTGCCACTGCCGATTGGAACGCTTGCCGTGGCCCCTCCGTCTCGAATGAAAGTGGCAGTAATCACAGCGAACGGTCTGATCGATACAGTCTAGATCAGTGTCTTTGCGGAGCTCTGATGTCGTCCACAGCAGCACCGCAACGAAGAAGGCTTCATACGGCCTTGCATCAGCCTGATCTGAGTGTCAGTGAGGTAGCAGGAATTCTCGCTGCCCACACATGCATCAGCGCTGAGAACCAGTAGATCAGGGTGAACAGCCCACTTCTTCCCATCCTAAGATCTAGCTTAGGACGCTAATGTCTGCCTACGGCAAGGTTTGCACACTTTCATGGAATGCATCTGCGAGCCTTGCCTCATCCTGTTATGTATAAGGTACATGTATTTATGTTCTTCCGCGAAGCACAAGCATCAGCCACGCTTGAATCGTGGCGTTTGCGGCCCGCTGTGCCGTGCGGCTAGCGGCGACGTTGCAGCTGATCCTGGCTCGGGCATCGAAGCGCGTTTGTTCACGTCAGTGTCCCCGTCGTCTGTTGCCCCTTCTCCATGATTCACGTACGTATGAATGCTCCAAGAGTATAACAACATCAGCTTCAGAAACCTGGCGGTTCTTGCACCGACGCCGAGGAATGCTTCGTTGCCAGCAGTGATATCATCGTCTCTTAACAGCTGCTGCACGATCGAGCCGCCCGGAACATCGGGTGTTCGCGAA
The DNA here is from genome assembly GCF_000338955.1 of Baudoinia panamericana UAMH 10762. Taxonomy (NCBI): domain Eukaryota; kingdom Fungi; phylum Ascomycota; class Dothideomycetes; order Mycosphaerellales; family Teratosphaeriaceae; genus Baudoinia; species Baudoinia panamericana. Next base: position 161,308 of record NW_006911257.1, read on the forward strand.
CAACACTTCACCGCCGCGTTCATCTCCTCGACCACGACTGTGACGGTGTATAGCTTCTGGAAGCTGTTGCACACTCTTCCGTATCTGGTTGAACCCGATCCCCGGCACCGAGGCGGCCTCGACGCTAGGCAGGCGCACGCACTTGTTCACGTGCCAAGGCCGAGCCACTGCTTCGTGCAACACCACCGCCTTCATGCTATCTTTCCTCTTCGAATACACCGCGCTGATCTGATCTGATCTGATCTGATTCTTATCTGATCTGAGCTGATCGGCGCCGAGAAAGGAAAGATGGTCAAAGCTGACATCAAGCATAGTGTGTCGCCACTGCTGTTGCTGTTGGGACAGGGAAACGAATGTGCTGACTGTGGATAGACTACTATGCTGATCTTGAGCTCCCCACGTCCGCCAGCGTTGAGGATATCAAGCGGCAGTACCGCAGTCTCTGTAGACTATATCATCCAGACAAACACCTGGTTAGTTGTTGAAGACCTCCTGCTGTCTGAGACTTGGCTGACACTCTTGCCCACCCACCCATAGGGCCAAGAAGACGAGTTCGTGCCCAAGTTCCAGGCCATACAGACGGCGCATGAAGTCCTTGGAGACCCGGCATTGAAGGCCAAGTACGATGTCGACCGTCGAAAGGCAGGTCTGTACCCTACCAACAGGCCTGGTCAGCAACCGCAGGCTACTGGCAACCCGTATCAGGCGACTTCAGCTTATCCGCCACCGCCGCGTCGAACTCAGCCCGGCACTTATGCGCGCCCACCGAGCACTGTGCCAGGAGCTGCGCCTACGGGTGCAGATCGCTTTACCAACTTTCCGAAGACCGCCCCTACTGCCCGTAAAGACCCGGTCCAAGACCGTTCGAACATGTTCCGAGCCTGGCAGAACATGAACAATGGCCAGCCGGGACAACCTAATCCTGCGCCTAGTCGTGGACCATCAAACGGGCAGCCTCCGACTGAAAGACCGGTTCCGCCACCACGCGCTGACACGAAGATGCCAAGCGAAGACGAGATTCGTGCTGGCATGAACTACCGCAAGCCTCCAACTCAATTTGACGGCAGCGGTCTGGATGCGCGACAGTCGGCTTGGGCATCCTTTCAGCAGCAGAAGACTGCCGGTGTAGGTCGTGGTGACGGCTCGAAAACGCCAAGGAAGCAAGGTTTCGATCCAAATGCTCCGGGGTCAGATGAACGCAAGGCAAATGACAGCGGCTATGCGCACCGCAACCGTTCGGAAGATTTAGGCAGGATGCCGCCTGGCGCCTTTCCACCACCTCCGCCCCCTCCTGGGCCTCCGCCTCAATCGCCTACCTCACCGTATTCGCCACCGTATTCGCCAGCCCCGCAGAAGCCGTTAGGCCGGCCCACCAAGACCGCAAGCACGAATAACAGCAGTCCACAAGTACCATTCGCAGAAGGCACTCGCACGCGCACGCCTTACAGTACATTTATCGGCGAAAAGACGCAGTTCAGGCGTGACTCTTCGGACGGTCTGCGACGATCAGCAAGCACACGCGATGCTTCGAAACTTAATGCCAATGGTAACGCGCAGGGTCGAGCACGCAGCACCAGCCCGCTTGGTCAGCATCAGAAGACTAAAGGGCACCCGCAGGATGAGGCGCAGCAACAGAACTCTGTCCCGTATAGCGATAGTGAGGCTTCTGAAGACGGTTCGGACATGTCTGACGAGTCATCGGGACCATCTAACCCAGACAATGAGCAGGAGCAACGACCAGGCACAGCGCCGCAACCGAACACAACATCTGAGCGACCGAAGAAAGTTCCTACTCCAGCTATCAGGCGATTTAACGGAACTGCGAACCCTTTCAATCCTCCTGCTGCTGATGGCGCGCAATCGGACAATGAGCGGCCAGACATGCAGCAGAAGGGCACCAGCAACATGTATGCATACCCTGATCCTTTTCAGCATAACCCCTCTCGTTCTTCTCAGTTCGAGCTGGACGGGTGGCCCGCGCAAGGGTTCGGCATCGGTTCAACATCCGAGTCCGAACCGCGCGAGGCTACCAGGCCGCATAGCAGATTCTTCGGACTAGGTCAGCAAAGTACGACGAAACCTGCGGCTGGCGATGGGCCGTACGCTGCCCCTCTCGATACGTCGGCACCCACGGGCGGGACACTGAACAAGCACGCGCTCGATACCTCCAATGCTGTAGCGCAAGGCTACGATTATTTAAAGCACCAGCTTGCAAAGTCCTTCGGCGAAGTGCCTGGGACCTTCGACATGGACGTTTTCCGCACGCTCGTTTCGACCGCCAGCAAGGGTGATACGTGCGGCAATGCTTCGCTCAATCGCATTATGGCTCACGTGCTCGAGTTGTTTCCTACTTTACCGCTTCTTCTTCATGCCAAAAGTACACGTGCTAATTGCGAGACCCGTGATGATAGCTTTTCATACCCATTTGCTAGAGACGCTTCGCCCAACAAGAGCCGTAGCGAAGAGAACATCAACATGAGCTTCTCGCCAGGGGCGTGGAGCGGCAAATTCACCGGTGCGCCAGACTACTTTGCTCCATCGGAGCCGACTACGACGCGGAAGGGTTCAAGCCCTTCGACACGGCAAAAGTCCGGCCTGCGCTCCGTCACTACGAACGTACCGCCTTCGAACAATGGCGGTAATAGTGAGACGAACGGCGTACCGATAGCCGAAGAGCAACATCCGGACCCGCAATCTGCGCCAGGTAGCGTACGCTTCAGTAAGGAGCAATGGGAGAAGACATTCCAGGACGCGTCCTGGACCTGGCCACCTCCTCCACCAGGCCCGCCAAGTCCGAAAAAAGGTGCAAGGCCGGGACGGAAGCCCAGTAAGGCAAGAGACCGGTCTGCTACTTCTGGCACCGCGCAACAGCCTCACATCGTGGAGGATGATGATGTATCTGACTTCGCGGCTCATCAGGCGGATACGGCCCAAGCTGGAAACGATGGCGATGCAATGGATATCGACGCGGCGCCGCCTGCTCAATCAGAACAAGCAGCTCCGGACCAGATATCTAATCAGGGATCATTCAAGGAGCCAAGACTTTACTCGGTGCCGCCTTCTGCGTGGCGGCAATCACAGCAGGGACAGGTCAATGGACATGTACCTACTCCAACTGTGAACGTCGATCTCAAGGCTGATTTGCATGGCCTCTCCCACGTCGAGCCAATTGCTCGTTCCACAAACGGCTTGCAAGGCCTGGCAGCAATGACTTCTGATCTGCCATTCCAGTCTCAAGCCGCTTCCACGCTCCCAACGCACCCCTTAGAGCCACAGAAGCTTCAACTACCGCCCTTGCCGAAAGCACCTGAACCACCCACGAGGCTATCGAAGCAGTCATGGCACGCTTACGCCGCAGCATTCGGCTCATACCTACAGGCCTATCACGCCTTCAACGCCAGCATGCTGCAGCACTTTACCGCTCGTGAGAGCAAGGCGCGGCTTCAGCTGTCGTCTGGGACTGCCTGGCTTGAAGCTACGGGAGATGCGGTTGGTACGCCGCATGGCGCGGGCGGCTTTGGCTCGTATCTGCAGGGGGTGAAGGAGGATGAGGAGGTAAGGGAGATGTGGAACTTGGGCAGCGAAAGGCACACGGAGGCTGTCAAGGGGTTTGAGAAGATTAGGGAGAGGGTGCGGAAGTTGGCGTCTGCTGGCACTTTGGTGGAACATTGAGAAAGCGTTCGGTTAAGGACTATCGCACGGACGACTGTCCTCGGCGGAGGTACGCTGTAGTGACTCAACACGGGAAACGGTAATGGTTGTGATATGACTTAGCATTGCACAGTAGTACGGTGTTAGGCGTTAGGTTAAGACAACAGTGAAAAGGCGGACGACCAGGGTTGTAGGGGTAGTCTACCGTGACCCCAGCACTCAACGCAGCTTTTTTTCAAGCTAGAGCGTGGCTTACGAGTGGGAACTTCGTAGCACAGATACCGTTGCGACAGCGGCGCGATTTTATGGCGCTTGCAGTTCGTTTTGACACGATGGTACATATTGCATACAAACGTGAGGATGCTCCCTCTGCCTGTCGCTCCAACTGCCGAAACGAGGGCTTCCGAAGGACTCGAACCCCCGCCGATAGTCCGCGTTCAGTGGTCGAGACGCGCTCCACAGCAAAGCGATTGCGGAGAGCAAGGGTCGCAATAAGTGTGTCCTTGTCCGAATAAAGAAGCTCCTATATCGTACTCTCGTCCCATGTTGAACCGTTTGAGTACTTTGCCGACCGCACTTCGAAGGACATTCCAGGTACAAGCTCATCTAGGTAAACAACCATATACCAACAACATGTCACCGGCAGTGAAATGGGACCGTCTAGTGCGGTATGTGTCAGCCAAAGACGGCAAAGTCAGATATGGCGATCCAATCGTGTCGGACGAGAAGCCTGATATTGATGCTTTGGCGTTGAAGGGAGGCTTAAAGGTGAAGGTACTGGAGGGTTCGCATCCAATGTCCGCGGAGGCAACAGGAGACGAGGATGAGGTGAAGCAGTTGCTTGGACCATTGGCGCCGACGGATGTACCTATCATCAGATGTATCGGACTGAACTACACGACGCACAGTAAGTGCAAAATATCTGAGACCACTGAAGCAATGCGAGCTGATGAAGTATATAGTCTTGGAGACTGGGTTCGACATACCCAAGAACCCGACACTTTTCATGAAGACCCGACAAGCCGTCGCGGACACACGACAGCCCGTGCCCATCCCCAAGCTTGGTCAACCTAAGTTAGACTACGAAGGCGAGCTCACAGTTGTCATCGGCAAAGACTGCAAGAACGTCTCCGAAGACGAGGCCCTCGATTATGTTGCCGGCTACGTCAGCAGCAACGACGTCTCCTGCCGTGACTGGCAGATGGAGAAGGAAAAGGCCGGCATGCTGCCTCAGTTCTCCTTCTCAAAGTCATTCGACAAGTACGCTCCCCTCGGACCGTGCATTGCGTCCACGAAGTTGCTCGGTGACGGCTCGAATCTCAGGATGAAGACGTACGTCAACGGCGAGCTGAGGCAAGACATCAGTACCTCTGACCTGTGCTTCGGTGTGAAGAAGTTGGTCTCGTTCCTGAGCACGGGTCAGACTCTGGAGGCTGGGAGTCTGATCATGACTGGCACCCCAGGTGGCGTCGGCATCGGCATGAAGCCACCGAAGTTCCTGCAGGATGGTGACGAGGTAGTGGTGGAGATTGAAGGGATTGGAAAGGTTGTCAATACGATGAAGTTTGAGTAGACTAGGCTGTATATGCTGAATACACATTTACAGGCAACTTCACATGGCCACGCGTTGCGACATCAGGGGATAGCCTAGCTTGGATTGTGCGAGGAAGCTGATCTAGGACAGATACCGTTCGAAACGGCCTTCACCCGGGGGCGTAATCTCGAGCGAACCTGCTTCGCGCCGTTCGAGCCATGTACGGCGTTCGTCCTGGAGACTGGGCAGGTTTGCCTCCAGCTCGTTCTCATCGCTGCGCCGTACTGTTCTATGATGTTGTACACTGCTTCCAGCATGTGCATTGCGAGCCGCAACCGCAGGGGCCGGAGTGATCACCTCGTGAAAGGGGGGAGGCTCGCTGGATTGTTGGATTGGGACTGTTGAGGGGTATGTGTTGCGCTGCACATGGCGTGATGGCGCAGACACAGTAGTCCTGTCAGAGTCTGTTCGTTTTAACGCAGTGTCAGATCGAATCCGGGTACGCCTTGTAGACCGAGTTATATCTGCAGGGGTCTGTGGCTGCGTTTGCGGTACGAGAGAGTCATCATAGACGGCCACTTTGGGAGTTGTGGTAGTCGCAGTTGCGGGCTTGCGGGGAAGGAGACTGCCAATTATACCGCGCGTCTTCCCAGGCGAGAGATCAGCAAGTGGTGATCGAGGACTGGAGATTTGGCGAACGTGCATTACCACGGGCGGCGTGCTGGGCACTGGCAGTGAAGTGCGGTGAATAGGAAGTGAGCCTGGTAGCTCGACAGGCTGTGGCAAAGAGGGCATGATCTCTGGTGCAGGAACAATGCCATGAGCTACAGGCGTGTCTGCTCGAGACGCTAACGACACATTAGAGGCTGCCATTGGCGATCGTGGTTCGGGTGTTGCGGAGTCACTGTCCTGCTGGAACGGATTGCCAGTGAGAAGCGAGACTCTTGCACGACTTCGACCAGCACCCTCCCAAGAACGGCCGAACGATCTGGGTCTGCCAGGATGCACACGACTGAGACGCTCGGTGAGATCGTCGAGCGGTGAGCCGCGCATACGCAGGAGTTCGGCCGCAGCATTGAAACCCTCTGTCGAACAATGTCGGCTGGGAGGTGCACTGCTGATTCCGCTCGCTGCGCTAACCATGCTTGGTATGCGCCGCAGGGGTGAGCTGACAGCGCTGATGCTTGCTAGCGAGCTGGATCGCGTGCTGATGGGTGGTTGTGGATGTCGTGGTCGGAACAGAGCCGACGCAGATGATGCTGCGCTTACCGAAAGTGTCGATGTAGATGTCACGCGAGTTCGCTCAGCATACGCCTGCTCCTCAGCCAGGTGAGGTACTGCCTCTCCCGCAAAAAGATTACGTGCTTGAATGTGCGCCGCATGCGCTGCAGACGGAGCTCGTAGCGCATAAGCTGACGGGGCACGAGAGGTGCGCCGTCCTGCGCTCGGCACAGGCCGATGGGAACCGCTGTTTCTTCTCGAAACCGCTAGTCGATGAGACGGGCGAAGCAAAGGGTACCGCTCAAGATTTGGTCCTGCCTGGTTTTGCTCGGTCGTTTCATCCTGCATTCGATAAGCCGAACCGTGCTGCTGATGATTACGTAGACCTGCACGGCGGCGATGCCTCATGGCAGGCTCGAGGTTCTGTTCGGACGATGAGCGAAGACGCAGATCTGTCGAGCTGCGTGTGCTGTCCACGGTACCCCAGCGAAGGTCAAGATTGGCGATTGTCCAACTATCGTCAGAGGAGGCAGTAGCTGTACCGAAGCGAGTGCGAGGCACGAAGACGGGCGCGGCTGGGTCTAAGGTGGCGTTGTCGTGCGTTTGTTCCTCAGTAATGATCAACTCAGGCACGGGGGATGATATCTCCGCGAAATTGCTGCCAGCTTCTGGCGACTCTGCAACGTTGCGTCTCTCGATCCACCGTTGGAAGAGTGGGTCCTCGGCAGGGACGTGAACATCTCGGCTATGTGCATGGCGTCGGCGAGCCCTGGCGCTAGAGAACATCGCAGGAAGTCGCCTGCGAGGTGTGCTTGCTGGAGCGGCACTGATGCAATACGCGGCCGGAGTTGGAGCTCTAGCGTCAGCGTGGACTGCTGATGAGCGCATGGCCGAACACTCCGCCGCGCCGTCAACGCACAAGTTGCTAACACTGCTGGCTTGCACTACGCCACCGTATGCATGTGTAGTGCTGCGAAGGCAGTCGTTCACCGCATTCAACAGTAACGGCGGCGTCCGCTGCAGGGCCGCGGTGTCTGGAGTGGCTGTCACTTCCAAACAGCGCCTATGCTGTACAGAGCTTGCAAGGAGCACGTTCGAAGGCGTGGATACGGTCCATGTGCCAATGGATGCCTCGGTCGCCGCTGCTACTTGAGACTCGTCAAGCGTTTCGTCCTCAGCGCTGCAGATTGTCGCACGGGAGGAAGATGAGATTGCCCTGTGACGGCCAACGTTGTGATCCTCAGAGACGACAGCCAGACGGATCTGATGACCGGGTCCAGGACTCAGGCGGATGTTGGGCCCGGCGAGAAGACGGGTTTGCTGACGAACAGCATGTCTGTATTCAAAGTCAATAATGTCGGTGGAGTCAAGTTTGACAACACTTGGAGGACAACGGAGCATAGTGACGGTGTTGCCGGCCCAGATGAGTTTGTTTGAGGGATAGGAGAAAAAGTAGCAAGCTGGAAGACATGTATGAACTGACCACCATTCTGCCACAGCAATTGCAGCTCTCTGCAGCCATACGGAAAGAGCACCATCGTTCAACCCTGCCTTGTCTGCATCGATTTGTGCTGCGAGTGCCATGTTCCCGTCAAGCTGAGGCCAGTGCGAGGTCGCCAAATTTCTCGCTCCTTCGACTCGAGGGAAGGGCATCCTTCCGCCAAAGTACTGATTACCCAACCCAAAGATGGAAGGCATGACACACCTTGTTCCAGTGTTGTATTCCCACACAATTAGACGGATACAAGCGAAGAGGACGCCGCAGTTCATTCATCGCCTCGACAGCACTCTATGATCGTCATGTGAAGCTTTCAGGCTAGTCGATATCCATCTCGTCGCCCAGTTGCAGAACGTCGTGCTCGACTTCCACCACCTTTTCGTTGCACCGCACAGTCTCCGCGTGGCGGTGACTGAAAGATCGCATGTAGAACTTCTGCGCCGCAAGCCAGTCGTCCTTCGCGAGAGCGAGGTAATGAACCGTACGCTGCGGACAAAGCTTTCTCAGTCTAGTAAGCCTTGGGCTCTTCGATCTGTACTCCGCGATGCATGCGCCCTGCTCACGGTAACTTCGCTCGAGCTTCATAAGCGCGTGCAAGCTTCGTATCGACGAGCTTAAGTTGCGGCAACAGTGTGATGTATCGGCTCAATTGCTCAATTTGGGTCGTCCTGGTACGTTCGAAGGCAGCATTAACGGCTGTGAGCGCGGGCGTTGTTTCGGGGTGGGAATAAATCGAGCGGAACAGGTCGCCAGCCTGCATACGTCTGTTATCGTCTTCGATATTCCTACGGCCGGGATTACCACATGCCGGACACTCGCAACGGAAGCCGTAATCACGTTGCAAAAGTCTGCGCCGCCCTGCGCCGCTCTGCAGCGTGGCCTGTTCACCGCCGAGATAGTCGATCTCTATATCAATGGACGACGCCATGATCACGGTCAAGGCATGCAGCGTACCTTGAGCCGTGTTTGGATTCCACGACACGACAGCGTTCGGGCGACACGAGTGGTTTGCGAAATATTGTCTTGAACACACGAGTTTGGGCGAACTCATTATCTTCGCGTACCTCGACATGCGTGAAAGCGTTCTTCCTGAGTTTCACCAGACAGTCGCGCACAACACCTCTAGTGATCTTTAAGTTCCGGTAATAGTCGTCGTCATCCGCCTGTGGAGTTGCTTCGCCATGTAATGACCTAAGATCCTCAAGGGCGGCGCTCGTGATCCGGGTCAGCTGAACGGCTACTGTGGGCTCGCCGTTCTGTAACACCCTTCCGGCAGGACTGTCAGATAGGAAGTCATTCGAGCGCATGTCGATGGTAGACTCTGGTAGTTCAAGGAGCGGATCCTCAACGACTAAAAGTGTGCCTGGACCGATAGTCTGTGAGACCCGTAGTGCTCGACCTCTGCCGTCTTCGTAGGCATGTCGATAATGAGGTTGATAGCGTCGGTCTGCCGAAGCCTGCGGATCATGACTGCGGCGTTACTGTGGTCATGCCGTACGCTGGGAGCAAACCCTTCAGCTTATATTTCTGCATGGCCACGCTCATCGAAATTTTACTGTGCGACGTCCCAGTGGGCTCCACTTGCGTCGTCGTGATTTATGAGACCATGTCAGTTGAAGACAGTGAACAGGAGTTGCAGCTCAATGTCCTGCGAGTATTTGGATGTAGCAGTCTTGGCGTCTTGCGACATGTCTGGCTATTACAAAAGACTCTCGATCTGGTACGCAAACCTTGAGTCTAGCAATCGATGTAACACACACATGCGTCGCTCCTTTAGTCCTCAGAAGGGTAAACGATTCACGAGCGGGGTCAGCCTTCGGAAGCCTCCATGGCAGAACGTCTCTGCCACGCCAGCGCCACATCAGTAAGCGGTCAGTCGGGATGTCGTGCCTGTATCGAGTCAGTGAGTCAGTTTCTGGTAGACGGTTGAGGAACGTGAGACATGATGTTGGAAATCGGCTTCTGCAGTTACATAAGCCACGATCATTTTCGGACATGGTAGCAAGGCAAGAGCGACCGAACTGTGTTGATTTGCGTCATGAACATGGCGAAAATCGAGAAGAACCTCTGCTCCGCGAATGAAGAAAGCGTGTGCAGAGTGCTGGCATCGCTGGGAGGACACAGCTTCCCTTACCATCGAGCACTTCCGGCCCATGAGCGTCATCCAAAGTCGTCAAATCTCCGGCTTGTTGGTGTGTCAAAGCACTGACAAGAGTTACATGTGGGTGTAGCACTCGTGGGTGATTGTAGTGTCGTCCAAAGCATTCATCTTGGCCCGGTCCCGTAACTGGTATAGATTCTTCTCGGCATGTGCTGTTGTTCGACCTATAACGACGTTCCCACACATTCTCCTTCTTGTAATATCCCAAAACGCCGCCGCTTTCCCATACAAATCATATACCGGCTTCCAAAGTGTCTGCGCCGCCCGCCATTCGTGCATTTATATGGTAGCCACCACGCTGCGGCTTCAGTTGACCTGACACAGCAACTCCTGCTCTAGAATATACTTCCCTTCTTTGTACTTCTCCGTGCTCTCGTACGCGCGATCGTACTTCCACCCAACAACCTCCTTGCATTGCCGACAGCAGATATCCCGCACAACGTGTCGGCCGGTGGTCATGTTGCGCTCACCGGCTTCGCCCTGCTGAATGTTGACGACGCTGTTGAAAAGGTATGCCTTGCCATGTTGGCCACGGAAGTTCTAGGTGCTGAGTGGTCAGCTGGGTGTACGAGTGGTGTAAAAGTAGGTACGCAGCTATACCCGACTGATGATCTCGTCATGGTCCGCGAGATGAGTCTTGCAGGTCTTGCAGCCGTAGATACGCTTGGAGTTGAGGTAGACGTTGTAGGCGAGGCCCATCCTGACGATGCAGTGGGCGCTCGACCCACGGTGGTGATGACAGGCCTGTTAGAGTTGGAAATTGATGGAGATCTATGGTGCTCCCGTGTTGGGGGCTATGGCAAAGTGAAGTACTGCACTACTGCACCTTGAGTCGTTGGCACTCAGCACGATAGATGGAGTTGTGGACCTGTCTCAAAGCTGCTGAGCTACTTAGATGGCCGCCTGGTGGTTGTTAGGTAACAAGTTTATCTGGAGCAAACAAGGTGGTAGCAAGCTAGGTAACAGGGCGATGGAAAGGTTGGGTCTATGCCTGGCTTCTAATAGAGCAGCCTGTATAAACCCAATGTGCAGTGTCACATGGGTACATATGCTCCACTCCTGCTTAGGTGATACAGTAGGTACAGTAGTCTCAAGCGGACCGAGGCCTCGCTACCTCGCTAGGATGCAACCCTTGCACCTGCACTCCCCCAATCATCAGCACACATCGTCGCCCTTTGACGTTGGAACATACCGAACGCATCCGCAATGCTGCCTTTAATTGGTGTCAAGCAATTGGGACGTACCGCCAGCGTGCCGGCTGCTCCTGTGTCCTTCTGGGAGGAGAGATCCGCTGCCTCACGCCGTTGACTCTTCAGAAGCTTCCCGAGCTCTTGCAATCTCTACTTGTGCGCTTGAGCCTCAGATGTCACCCTTGGCTCCCTTTGGGTCTGCGCCAGCTTACTGCGTCTCTTCTTCGGTTGTGTCCGCAAGATTACTGTGGTCGTGCCGGTGCGGTTGCGGATAGGCGTGCGCGTGCGCGCGTAGTGAGAGTGGGTGGATCGTGGCGGGGCTATGGAGCTTCATCATCCTCATTCTTCATGGCGTTGACCATAACACCTTGCTCCCTCACGACTCCACCGTATCATCCTTAACCTTAACATCTTCGCTGATCGCAGGTTTCTTCGTAGCGTTCGTGAGACCTCTGTTCTGCGCCGTCGCGACCTCGCCAGGCTCGTCCGCATCCTTTATCGTCGCATGGGTAAGACCTTAACTCTGCGCCTCTACCATAGCGCCGCCATTCTCCTCCTCAACATCTGTTGGACCTTGCTTGCGCAAATCCGTAACGTCGCCGTAACCGGACATGCTTGATGGTATGCTATCATCGACACGCACGAGCTTTCCCTGCATATTCACAATCTCCTCCTTCTATCTCAGAATGAACTGTTTCTCGCGATCATTGTCTAGAGAGACTTTTCAACATTCTCAAATGCATGATCAATTTGTGTCTCTGGATCTGATTGGTCGATGTGGGTGACCTAGTACTTGAAGCTTGCGTGGAAAAGAGGCTCCATGTCAAGGCGGAGGATCTCAATACAAAGCCTGGTGACTTCTTCCCAGCGAGCCTCACCCAGTTGCACATACATTCGGATGCTCTTCTTCAGATTGTAAAGGTACGTCTTCTCACCATCCCAGCTTCGGATTTCGGAGATAAGGTAGTCGTATAGATCTGGCTCGGTGAACTGCGATGAGACATCCGAGAGTGCCAGATCCTCTTCAATAACGAATCAGTTGCTCGGGTAAGATGCGAGTGTCGGGATGGCTTGGGATAACAAGTGCGTTTTGCACAATCAAGAGTGTATTGGACTTTTAGTTGTAGGAACTGGGCAGACCGGTTTCTGAGACAGACGAAGATTGTTTATGTTACCTTGTGAACCGTCGCTGACCACGGTACAAACGTTGATGGAGGGACTTAGTCTCCCGAACAACACCTGCTCGATCAAAATCGTCCCCAACTCTGAAGATCCAGCTAAAGTCAACACCAACAGCACGCAGGCCACGACGGCACCAAAGAAGGATAAGAGCAAAAGGAGAGCTACGGACGAGCCACCACGGTGAACTGTCCCACTACCAATCAGCCTTCAGAAGCTACTCCGGCGACCATTACTGACTCTTGCCATAATCACCTGCGAAAGAAACTGAAGCCCATGCTGCGCTTAGAAGTATCGACAAGCATAGCCCCAGACCTAACGCCGCAACTTCGTCGCGGAGCGATGAAGGTGAGCTGAGCGGACCACCAATCCCACCTCGACAGTCGGGAGATAGCTCACCACACCCTACCTATCACTATCTACGGGTAGATGAGGACGACAACGGGTCTGCAGGTAATCTTCCGCACCTTCCCTCTGCTGAAACCGGAATGTGGCCCGCCGCGGTGTCCGCTTACCGAGCAGGGCGGCGCGGGTCCCAATAACGAGCGTCTTTGTTGCAGCTGGTACAGAGGCTACAACCGCGCAAAGGACGCGGCTGGCAATGAGAAGGCTACTGGCGACGCGTTGCCGTTTCTGTATAGCAGCTCGGCGGACGCTGTCACTCCTTGATATCAGGACCCGAAGTGTAGCCCATTACCGAATTAGTTTGACAAAAGAGACGGCCTCGGTCCCATCAATCAGCACCTTTACAACGGCTGCTACCTACGCTATCTTATTGCAAGAAAAGCGGCTTGCAACGAGAAGGGATTTCGGGATGCATGGAGGACAACGAAGGGCCTACAACGACCAAACGAAGGTTGCGAGGTTTGGGGGTCCTCTCGTAACCTCGCTGACGTCCCGGAATTGAAGCAACACCAATGCCAACTGACCCAGCTCCTGAACCAACACCCATACCAATCTAAGCAGCTCTTGAAGCTGGGGGATACGTTGGCCTCCCAACCGGGCGTCGAAACGTTGGCATTTGTTGGATACGAAGCTGCATCGGCATCATTCGGAGACGTTGAGACATCGTACCCGGATACCGGGTCAACCATATCTATTCTTCGTCGCGACTGCTTGCGTCGCTGTAGCAACGAGCACACTCGCACTCTATGTAACTCAGAGATCCAGAGACAGTGTGCACCGACGTATGCCGAATTGTTCGATACTGCGACAAGGAGCTAGCCAGATCTGCGTGGACCTTCGAACAGCGAGGTTCCAACTCAGCGCGGCTGCGACTACGAAGACATGAGATCGAACCGACTCAAAGAAGACTGTGCAGCATAGCGAATCACGACGTATAGCGTACCCACACCCGTTCTGATGAGGTAGCTATAGTACGACGATGAATTCAGTAATTTGCGATTGAGGTCTCTTTCTGTCTCCTACTCGCTATATCATCGGAAGACATGAGCTGACCTCGATAGCACGGTGCGCAAACACGGACATCCCAGAAAGGAGCCGGTCCCGACATCTAGGGGGGTAGCAGACTTCATCAGCTTCTTGATCGGGTATAAGATCCTGTTGATGGAGGCTGGGACGAAACGAATCTCGCAACCGCCGTAATTTACAACAGTGCAATATGCACAACCTCACGTTGGAGGCAGCATGGCTCGTGAAGCATCGCACCCTATGCCGCCTATTGCAATATTCGAATACAATTTGAGGCTATCAAAACATGCCGGATTGCTACGATCTGCCTTTTGGTAAGAGAAGGCATGGAGGCTAAGCTAGTGCGACTAATGGATGGCGGCAGGGGTTGTTGATCGGACAGCAAGCTCCGGTACCGTGGAAAGAGTGTGTGTCGAGAAGAGATGTACTGTGGAGCTTGCAGTCATTGGAGCTGGTTACTCTCAGAGACGAAAGGGCTGCGTTGCTAACGTGAGAACAGTTCTTCTCGGAAGAAAGAGAACTAACGAATAGTCCCTACGATTTCGGCCAATCATATATCCGCGCCGACGGCGTCACCTCGCTCCGTTTCGACAAGCAGATGTCCAGCAGCATGTGGCGTAACATTTTGGCAATCCTGCAATCTCACTGGACCTGGAACGTGGTGCTAGCATCTGTAACAGCGATCGGCAAGACGTGAGCTCAATCAGTTTACTCAGCAAAACACGACGTACAGGCGCCATGGCATCCCCGATATTGACACTTGGCCGAGCATTGATGACACTAGGCAACATCTTCGTCTCAGCTGGAAGCATAGCAGCAGATTACAATAAGACACATGTTTTTAACGAGCGTTGGCCGCCTCACGGCGAGTTGAAACCACTTGTGATTGACTTGCCATCGCTGACAGACAGCCAGCTCGCTTCCACAATGGACAGACGATGACCCTCAGTGTCCTACTCAGCGGGATGAGCATGTACCTGCTGTACAGGTCCTCCTTCGCGTTCTCAAGCTCAGCAATCAACCCCAAAGACAGCGTGTTCCTAGCAGCAATCATCGGCAGCTTTTACTGTGCAGCTGGAACGTCGGCCATATTCTACCCGGGAACGGCATGGAAGGACCCTGAGTTCAACACTGGCGAGGCTCAGAAGTTCGTCTTTCCCGGCCAAGTGGCCCTGATGTGGGTTGGCTATGCTTTGGAGATGAGGCGACTGGGCAATATCTAACCTCGCGCTGAGTGATTGTACGGCGTCTCTCGGCTTGCTCTCAAGCGCTTGCCAGTCCTAGGAGTCTCTAGCTCGTTCATGGCACAGCCATGGATGGTGGAACTTCGAATATTCCATCAACATTACTCTGAACGCATACGAGGACTGTCAACACGACATGCTGTCCACGTCCTCTTTGACACAGCATGCTGTCAACACCGCCTTCACACACTACGTCTGAAGAAGAAACAGCCTCCCATATAGATACACCGTGGCCGCTATTACAACCCAAGGCACGTTGTAAGCTTATGCCGGCGTTGGGCTTGGAACGATAGCTTCAGCACCGCCATCGCCACGCTCGTGCTCGGCCGCGACATTGTTCTGTGTGAGACCGGCAGAAGGGTGCGAATTACATGTTGGTACCGGAAATGGAGACGTATTGCCATCGCAGTAGTTGGAGTCGTAACATCTGATCTATGAGTCAGCCTCCAGGCTATCGCAAGACTTCAGCAGCAAGTCACTAACCCCCCGTATCGCTGGCTGCAGGTAACAGCATCTATGCATATCGATGATGGCGTGCAAGCTGAAGCAGCGTTCGCAACAAGTGACGATAGTGATGGATGCACCAACTCTGTAAGCAGCGCTTCAGGCTCGGCGAGACGCGAGGCCGTTGGCGCGGGTGTTATGCTGTACGAGTGGCTTTCGCTGGCGAGGGATGTATGACGCCGCGTGCTTGTGGACGTGCTGGTGCTGGTCTGAGTCGCCAACGCTTTTGCCACCTTGGCACCAGGTGCTTGGATGACAGCCGCTGCCGCCAAATTCGTGGCGAGGAGAAGTATGAACAGCATATTTACCCGACGGGCTCTGACTCGGTCTCGCCGAACTGAGGCTGTTCTGGAAGCTGATTTGAAGAAGTGATTTTCGCTCCTACACTGTCTGCTTGGTGCTCTGAGGAGTGCAGATACCGACAGCAAGGATCTCCGTGCTGTGATATAGAGATCCTCGTACGCTACCACTGTTATGTACATCGCCGATCTGGCGTCAGTTGTACCTAGGCATTCGTTAGGAATGTAGATGCTACAGCCAAGTGATCGGAATGCCTCCCACCGCCGGCCTTGTCCATCGAGCTTTCGCCCCAGTATCGACCAAGGTCCTGCACGGGCACCGCTCACGCATTGACGGCCTGCCCGACCATTGGAGGATCACCTACACACAGATCTTCCAGAGATCTACCTCTTCCAGCGCGCGAAGAATGTTCGCATACTCGACTTTGCCATAGACATTTGCCATGTGAACTGCATATAAATGTCTTACCAACGAGTACCTCAGGTCTCCAGAAAGTTATTGTTCAGGTGAGTTGGCCCGACCAACGTACAGAGCCCGACAGAGACCGCCGATCAATTCATCTCTATCAGACCGATTCAGGCTGTCCATCCAGGACCCAGCAGTGTGTCGCTGGGTAGGACAACATTTGCGGCGGCATGAGCGTTGATATCGCGTCCGGGCTGAACACCGCGAAGCACTTCCTGCCCCTTACCGTACCGCATCGACTGGTAAGCTTGGCATTGAGAGATCTCCAAAGGTCGTCAGATACTCGGTGCTTGCAGCCGACGGGACGATCTGGACCCCGAAAGCTGGAGATCAACGCAAGGCGGCCTGGAGGTCTTGTTTGAGCTTTTGAAACTCATCTTTGGCTTCTTTCAATAATTCCGGCCTAGTCAGGACATCCACAGCAGTTGCCGCCAATGCTTTCCCAACTCTCATTGCTAGGCTATGCGCCTCTTCGGTTCTAGAAGCCTTCGCGAAATCTGGAGTGTCTGCGCAGGAATGAGTGAAGCGGTCAGCAATGACCAGTTGAAATAGGCAAGAGTCGATTACGCACGTGGTCCACCGAGCTGTTTCCCATCAGCGTCCTCGCTCCGGATCCAGAAATTGGGACTCAGACTCGGCATAGCATAGCTAATGTTTCCTGCGACACAGACCGTTAGCAGGGTATATGGTTAACGAACCGTCTGGCTGACCTTGATCAGTAGATGCCGTAGTAGCAGCTTCGATGATATCTACATCTCCTCTTACGATACTGCCACCCATCCTATTGAAGAAGTGCCGGTAGCTACGGCCGAGAGCACGGTTGGGCATATGGTCCGCATACGATCCGCCGAGTGTAAGCTTAAGTTCAGCGCCGGTGGCGGTGGCGCCAGCTTCAAAGCATGCAATCACTCGCTTCTTCAAGGCGTCTAGGCGAGCTTGACTAGTCGAACGCACAACAAAGCGGCCGGAGCTGTAAGCATGAATGATGTTTGGTCGTAGACCGCCATTGGTGATCTGGCCTTGAATGATATCACCAGGCTGCGTCTGCTGGCGTAGGACAGATATGGCATTGTAGGCGGTGATTAGAGCATCAAGCGCATTTATGCCATCCCACGGTCTAGCCGCTGCGTGTGCTTCGCGGCCAAAGTACTCAACCTTAAGTGAGGCATATGCTGCAGTTCGGACGAGCGCCGCGTCGCACGTAATGCCAGGGTGCGAGATAAGGGAGATGTCGACCTTATGGTCTCGGTATGCTCCGGCACTGAGGAGTTTAATCTTGCCACCACCCCCCTCTGTAAGCGTCAGCCAGAATATGCAGTACAGTGCCGTCCACTCCATTTTATATTCCAACTTCGTGGCCCAAAGCGAGTAGACGGTCAGAAGCCGCCCTGGTAAGACAACGAACAGAATTCCTGGCAGATAGATACCACACTGCAGATGCAGCATAGTGGATGTGACTCTATGTTTACCAACAGACTGGTGGGCATGTATGCTAGACAAGAGACCATCTTGAAGCCAAAGAGAGCACATGCTTACCTTCTGCAGGCGTACCGTACAGGACAACCTTCCCCCCCAACTGCTCGTCCTTCAGTAGGTTGGCTGTTGCCAGCGCACCGGCCAAGGTAGAGATTGCGATGAGATTATGGCCGCAGGCATGTCCAATGCCCGGAAGAGCGTCGTATTCTGCATTGAAAGACACCACAGGACCAGGCCTACAACCATCGTAGACGGCTACGAACGCCGTCTCTATGCCGTAGGCTGATCGTTCCACCCGCCAACCATCTTTCTGCTGGAGATAGTCCGTCAGAACTGCGTGAGCATGTTTCTCCTTATATCCAACTTCAGGGTTATCGTGTATTTCAATGCTGACCATCCGCAGCCCACCACTCATGTCATCAACGTACTTGGTAATGAGCGGCAGATGATCGGTGGAGAGATGGGTAGGCTCGTTCGCATTAACCATGATATAACCACCATCTTTCGCACACAACGTCCGCTCCATGTGTCACCTTACTGATACCGATATTGCCACAAGACAACCCCCGGCTCTTTGGTACTATTGGCTGCACCTTCCTTCGGTGTTCATCAGGCTGGGTGTGCTCCACTAATACTGCTCCAATCTCAACTGACTCTCCGACTCGAATGCAAGCATCAGATGAGTTGCCGGCAATGATGACTAGTACTTTTCATGCCAAGAGAGTCTATACTCACACACATATACAAGAATATTGATAGCAGAGTTCCTCATGTTCAGCCACTTTCCAACCCTTTGTTGGCTTCGTGTTTCCAACATGACCCCGCAAGTAAATGCGTCTTTCACGTGACTTGGAAGCCCGCCGCGGGTAACAAGGGTGGTTCCCCTTTAGTACTCCAGATCTCTTCACATGACTTTCTACAAGAGTAAATTAGACGAAAGCCTGTCATGTTGGATAGTGGTCTCAAGTGGAGGTGAAACAGTTCGACCTGACGCCTAAAGTATGAACCCGACCAGTATCCTTCAGCAGCCCTTCCCGAATATTACCTTATTCAGCCACAATAGAATCTAGGACATCCTCAACCCATCACTGGTCGCCCCCAAAGTTCAGCAGCTGTAGCTGCAGGTCCTGTGTTGACGCCGTCGTGGCGCCCATTACGGCAGCAATTACATTGCGTACCTTGTCAGTGTTTTGCTTCTGCTGCGAGGGTGTTAGCCATGGCCACTAGAATACTTGCGCCGCTTGACTCACCATCATCGTAAAGTGGTTGGCACCTTCCACCTTCTCAATGATGAAATCCGCTCCCGGCAACAATGTCTCCCATCCGTCTGGACCAAAGTTCTGTCTCTTCTGCAGCATGAAGTGAGACTTGGCCACGACAGGAGGGTTTGGACCATCCATCACGGTCTCTGTAGCCCAGACCAGGCCCACAGTCGGCATCTTTGGCGCTCGCACCGGTCGTGCCTGGTATGGAAGCATGGCCTCCATCACGCGCAGGAAATGCGGGATGAGGTAAGTTGGTGGATGGCCGGTGCCAAAGAGGCCAAGCTTACCACAGTACTCGTAGAACTCGGCGGGCAGCGTACCAAGCTTGGAGGGAATAGGCGAGTCGATAATGATCAAGCTGTCGACGGCGTGACCCTCGGAAGTGAGCATGTACGCGCAGGCAAAGGCAAAGCCACCGCCGGCGCTCCAACCGCCGACATGATAGGGACCAGTGGGTTGGCGGCGCTTGATCTCGTTGCAGAAGCTGCGGACCATGGCCGTGGGGGTACACTTGAGCTCTTCGGGGTCACGAATGTAGGGGCAGTTCAGGCCAACGACCGCAATATCGTCGCCGAGCTTTGGAATCGTAATGTAAGACGTTGCAGAGCCGCTGCCATCGGGCATGAGGAACAACGTCTTATTGGCAAGCTTTGGGATGCCCTGAAGAATGACTGAGGTTGTCGACCGACACTCATCTGAAGCCGACCAATCCGGCGTGGGACCCTCCTCCGGCGGCGTAATGACCGTGGAAGCACCAGAGTCTTCGGCGCTGTCAGATGAGTCTCCGCTAACTCCTGGTGCGCCTTCGCTCAGAAAGGCCTTGAGGTCAGCCACGGTTGGGCAGTTGACAAAGATCGAGAAGTCGGGATCGAGGTCGATGGCAAGCTCTTCACGAAGGCGACTCTGAATAACCATAGAGCAGAGAGAGTCGACACCGATGTCGGCGAACACGCTGTCGTCAGAAAGATCCTCTTTGGCGATACCGCTTTCCTGCGCAACGATGTCTAAGGCCTCATTAACGACTGGCGCAGATGTAGAAACCTGCAGCGCGTTCTTCGACTCCAAGGCTCTAGCCGGGCCAACGTTGGCAGTGACGGTAATATTGGAAGCCGGTGCGTCGGGCGTAGCATGGTGGATAATACTGTCTTGGGTGTGCGCTGCAGTTTTTGCGAGTGGGACCGATTCAGCTACTGGAGGCTCGGTAAACCTCACGGAGTTCTCTTCCACGTGCTCCGGGACTGCCGGCTCGACCAAGCCGGGTTCTTCTGCATTGGCTGCTTCGGCTTCGTCCATCTGCTCCCCGTTGAGTTCGATGAGGAACGCCTTGAGCGACCTCACAGTCGGGCAATCGACGAAAATCGAAAATTCTGCACCGAGCTCCAGGAGCAGCTCTTCCCGCAGTCGGCTGCCAATGACCATGGAGCACAAGGAGTCCACGCCCATGTCCGCGAAGTTGCTATCGTCGGTGAGCTCTTCTTTCGCTACGCCGCTCTCCTCCGAGACAATGTTCAGAACATCATCGATCGACTTCGAAGTCTTGGCGGAGAGACCAGAGGCTTTCGGGATCTTGGGTTGTGATGGCGTCTTTGGTGCTGTCCCCTGCCTGGCCACGGTTTCAGCAGCTTGAGCATTCGCCGCTGCTGCGACAGCAACTGGTTGACTAGTTTCGCTGACAGACGAAGGCGCAATTTTACCGGCAGCGTGCTTGGGCGCACCCGACTCGGTGGGTAAGTGGCCTGGATAATGGGTCTCCGGACGTACCGCTGGCTTGTTCGCTGCTGGTTTCGCTGCGTTGGCAACTGGAGCCTTGCCCTTGGAGCCTGTCGCAAACGCGTCGGTGACTGCACTGCGGAACTTGCGAGGCATGCGGTGCACGATGACCTCCTTGAAGAAAGCCACGAGCTTACCGTCGTGCAAGACCGCTGTGTCGCCCTTGAACCAGTCGGTACCGTCAGCGGACATGCGAACGTAAAGCTCATACTTGCAGTCATAGGTCAAGGGAGCGTAGAGTTCAAGGCCATTCCAGCCGTGACTGATGAAGCATTCGTTGTCAAGGTCGACACACTCGCGAGCGTTTACGCAAAAGCCGGCCAACTGAGTGAACGCGTCGACACCGCCTGGGTGAGCGGCGAAGTTGCCCTTGGTCGCAATCGTAGCGAAGTTGACGAAGCAGGTCGCTTCGATGCTGGATTCGTCGACCACCACGTCATCCAGCAGCTTGTAATCGGCGCCAAATCCGGCAATCTTGGACATCAAACGATACCCGCTACGCTTGTTGTACTGGCACAGCTCGCCCTGTTCTGCACCAAAGCGCAGGCGCTTGATGCTGTTCAGATAATCTGGCAACTTCGTAGTTACCTGTCGGTACAGTGTGCGGTCCGCAAAACGGATGACTCCGAACCCGTACCGTGTGGTGCTTCTGCCTTTGGCCTGCTTCGCCGTCAGTGGTATGCTCAGTTGAGACTCGGTGGGCTCAACGTACATCGACTGCGTTGAACACGAATTTGCCTTGAGTAATTGTCTGCGGCTGACCTCGTTCGAAGGACGCAGTGAAGGTCAAGCGCAGGTTCTGTCCTGCGCGGCCAGTCGGTACGAGGACTTTGTCTCCAGCCAAATCACCGACATTGACGATGACATCGCGGTTCGGACATAGTCTGGCAACGGTATACGTGCCAACAGTGTACGCAATATCCGCGAACCTGCATGGCTTACGTTAGTGCTGCTTTCTTTCAATGCATATTCAGTGGGCATAAGACACGAACCAGCTGGGAGTCGTGAATGGTACATCGTTGACCACATGACCACGGGCGAGCTCACGTAAATCTTCGCGTCCCAAATCTCCCTCCACCACAATGCGAATAGAGTCGGCTTCGATCGTCTCTTCACTAAGGCTGTGCACAGTACTGGTCAGAGGTGCAGGCGGGGCCGGAGGCAGCTTGAGAGCTGTCTCCTTGGAAGGTGCTTCAACTTTGACCGGCTCATGTGCAGGCGGAGGCAACGCGGCAGCCTTCTTGTTATCCGTGTTGCTCACGTTCTGCAAAGCGAACGGCTTGTGTATGCACCAATCATTCTCGTAGGCGATCCAGTAGCTCTTTAGATCCCAAGCGTAAGCGGGCAGCTCAAGCACCTTGTGCGCCGACTTGAAAGCCTGGTGATAGACGGTCCAGTCCAGCTCAGCGCCAGAGCCATACAAGCTGCCGAGCAGGTTGGTCAGGTTGGGCCAGACGTCTCTGCTGCGCTCAAGCACAGCCATCGATCTGAGGTCGGCGCCGAGCGTGTTGCGAATCATGCCGCAGACCACCGGGTGCGGCCCAATCTCAATGCTTATGCACGACTTCACGTCCACGATACCGCTCTTCAGGCCGGCTTGCAGCGCGGATACCATGTCGACGGTCTCTCGACAGTGCCTTTGCAAGTAAGTCGCACTGAACACGCCCTCTTTGTCGACCACGGCACCAGTGAGCGGGTCTAAGACGGTGATGGTCGGCTTACGGAAGGTCACACCGCTTGCAATGATGCTGAAAGGCTTCAGAATTGGATCCACTTGAGCCGAGTGGAAGGCGTACGGAACCTTCAACATTGTGCTCTTTATTCCGTTGCTCGTCAAGGCTGCCTGAGCCTTGGCAATGCAGTCGCTCTTCCCGCTGATGACCGTGTCTTGTGGTCCGTTGGCGCAGGCTATCTCGAACTGCTGACCGGTCAACTGGCTATTGACGGTGCTCTCGGAGGCTTTGATGGCGAGCATGGCATGGGTACCACGAGCGCAAGACTGCTGGAATAGCTCAGCTCGTTTACCCACAAGGTAGATCGCGTCCGATGCTGTCAATACGCCAGAGGTGTACAGCGCGGCATACATGCCAAGGCTGTGTCCGGTGACAGCAACCGGCGACATGCCGAATGATCTTAGCAGATCGGCCAGCGCCATCTGAAGCGCAGTGGTTGCGAGCTGAACTGTGACGGCCGGGCTGCTTTCGACATCTGCATTGCAATCAACCAACAAGGGTAAGAACGAAGACAGGCCCAGAGCCTGTGCCATTCGGTCGTAGGCGTATAGACTACTGCGGAAGGACGGGAAGGCGTCATGCAGCTGTTTGCCTACTGCAACCCACATTGCACCTTGTCCGGTAAAAGCGAACAGCATCTTTGGCTTCGACTTCGGCCGGTTGCTTCCATCGCCGCGCTCAATCGCAGCGCTCAGGCGATCCGAGATCTCTTGCACTGTGGCCCCGGTAATGCTTATGCGGTGAATGTGGTGCTGGCGGCGCGCAGTGAGCGTATACGAGAGTTGAGCCAACTCCAATGTGCCCGTGTGCTGCTGTAGGTATTGCAGAAGCAGCTTAGCATTGTTTTTGAGAGATGCAGCAACGTGGCCCGAGACGGTAAGTACGTGGGACGTCCGAGGGTCGTCTTCAGATGCGACCTCTCTAGGTGGCGCCTCCTCGAGCAGCAGAGCCGTGTTGCCGCCGGCGGCACTGAAATTGTTAATGAGCGCTCGTCTCGGACCTCCTCGACGCTCCCATGGTGTTGGCTTGAAGGCGATATGGACATTGCGGGCCCCCAAATCGGGGTAGGTCCGGTTGATCTTGCTGCCAGGTTTGATACCACAATGCCTAGAAAGAAGTAGACGTTAGCGGGCTTCACGCAAGCTGAGATAGAATGACTCACGGCGGAATCATGTTGTTCTTCAGCATAAGGAGAACTTTCGTCAAGCTCGTGATACCAGAAACACCTTCGCCGTGGCCAATGTTGGCTTTCACTGTGCCAACATATAGCGGGTTCTCCGGCGTGCGTTGTTGCTCGTCTGGTGCGAAGACTTTCAACACGGACTCCATTTCAACAGCGTCTCCTACCTGCGTGCCGGTTCCGTGCATCTCAACGTAGCTGACGTCCGAGGCATTGACGGTAGCACTCGCAAGAACGGACTTCATGTTGTCCGCTTGTGCTCCAACATGAGGGCGTGTCATCGAGTCTGAAAGGGAGCTATGGTTGGTCTTTGTATCGAGGATAACCCCAAGGATAGGGTCGTTCTCTGCAATAGCGTCGTCCAGACGCTTTATGATCACCGTCGCCACGGCTTCACCGCGACAGTAGCCGTCAGCTTTGTCGTCGAAAGGCTTGCAGTTGCCAGTGCGGCTCAGGAAGAAGCCCTTGTCGAGCCCTGTATGGCCATCGGGATTGATACACTTAGACGCGCTTGATTAGTCTCGCAAGATGAAGCCATTGGAAAAATCAAGATCGACAACGCACCATGTTCGTGCCGCCTGCAACGGCTGTGTCGCAGTCACCTCGCCAGAGGGAATTGCACGCCAGATGGATGGCAGCCAAGCTCGAGGAGCAAGCAGTGTCGTTGCTGTAGCTGGGCCCACAGAACTCGAAGCAAAAGTTAATACGGCCAGGCACGAAAGCTCGATTGCCCCCGGTGATGAAGTATGTATCGATGAATTGACCGCTGTTGCATTCCAAGTAGTCATTCGAAGTAATGCCGTGGAATACTCCAACACGGGTGCGCTGGGACGACGCAGTCTTGTCGGCTACGAAACCGGATTGCTCTAAAGCCTCGTAGGTCGTCATAAGCGCCATGCGCTGAGCAGGATCAATTTGCGGCGCCTGCGTTGATTAGACAAGGCTACTGCAACTTCTTAGAATCACAAAGCCTACCTCCTTGGGTGATATGCTGAAGAAACGTGGATCAAACTGGTCAGCATAGTCAAGCCAACAGCCCCATTTGCAGCCAGCGAGATTGTGTCCTGGTTCACGTTAGAAGTGTCCCGAATGCGCGAATAGCTACGACCTACCCTTTCCGTCGGCAGTCACGTGTGTCTTCCAATTCCACCGCTGGACTGGCACCTCTTTGCAAACGTCGAGTCCTTGATATAACAAGTCCCAGAAATCTGCAGGACTAGGTGCTTCCGGGAACCTACCGGACATGCCGACAATGGCAAGTTTCGCACGGCTCTGAGGCAGTTGCTGCAGCGGATGCTCATGCAAAGCTTCCAATCTCTCAACCGAGACATTTGCTATCTCTTTAAGAGCGGCAGACATGTTCTGCTCCAGGTTTGTGGCGATTGGCGATATGACTATGGTAGAGGTTCCGCTTGAGCTTACCAGCGACGAGAAGTTGGCCACTACCTTGTCCCACCGGATGGGCTCCAGCAGACATTCGCACAGTGCCTTCTCCAGCAATGCAGTAAGGCCTCCGCCCCATGCAAAGACTCCTGTTGCGCCAGAGATGACTGGCAATTTGACGTTGAAATCTTGGAATTGCGACAGGTTAGTAGACGACATGATGATGCGTACATCCTCCATGGAATAGAGGTGTGAGACATGAGCAGGCAAATATATCGGGATAGGCTTCGACTTGCAATTGCCGAAAAACACATCCTTCCGCAGAAGCTTCAGCGTTGACGGCGGACCGCTGATCGTCAAGGCCTTCCCCGAGTAGGCAGTAATGCTCGGTCTTGCTAATGGAGAAAGCGCCTATTCACGTATCAGTAGTGTGCTAAGGTAGACGTTCTGAAGTACCCACCTTCTCCCGTGAGAACTTCTCGAGAGCGGCGGCAGCGGCTGGCTCGTCGACTCCGAAGTACAGAACGGACCATGGTTCCTGCTCGCTAGAAACGCTCGAATAGATACGATCACGCACGTCAATAGCATGCAAGCCGAGGCGAAGTGCCAATTGCACAGTATGCACCGCCGCTGGAAGCAGCTCGGAGAGGGAACCGGAGGATGCAATGGCAGCTGCAGCGAGGGCACCTGTGCAAAGCCCAACGAGATAGGTAGAGCCCTGGGTTGGGTAGAGACGTCCGGGCTCATCATAAAAGCTGCTGGATTGTCAGAACAAGTGAACCGACGTTTGTGACAGCACGTGCCTGATGACTGCGCCTAGTTGGGTGAGCGAATGCAAAGCCACCTGGAACGCCGGGCTCAGATGTCCCTCTGTGTATTTCTGCAGCAAGTCTGCGAGGCTCGCGCTGCGTGCCTTCTCTGCCTTCACCGGTCCCAGCCACTGTTGTGCCTGTGCTCTGATTACATAGTGAGCTTGTTCGAAGAACGCGTTGAGCACCGGCTTCGTCTTGATGGCAAGGAGTTTACGGAGATCAGGTACGAAGTCGTACGTCTGATCTCCAAAGAGAAAGACATGTGCTGACGGGCTCATTGCAAATGCGCATCCGTCTCATGGGTAGTGACTGCAGGA
Organism: Baudoinia panamericana UAMH 10762; assembly: GCF_000338955.1. Lineage (NCBI taxonomy): Eukaryota > Fungi > Ascomycota > Dothideomycetes > Mycosphaerellales > Teratosphaeriaceae > Baudoinia > Baudoinia panamericana. The sequence continues at coordinate 187,622 of NW_006911257.1, forward strand.
GAGAATGATGATGGTGATGATGGTCAGTATAAGGCGTGCCTTACAGTTTTTCGAATGTACTAATGTCTTGCACGTGGCTGCCATACTACAGGCAAATAGCCCGGCGAGCGTGACGTCCCGGTATGCGAAGGCAGGGCATCATGGACAACAGCATGGCTGCAGTAATACATGGTGCAATCGGCCGATGCTCTGTAAGCGACAGCCAACGTCGACCGCTGAACGATAGTAGCAACTTATCCGGGAGCATGAGTGAGGCTCAGGGTGGGAATCCTTCGTTGCATTCATGCCTTCGCTGTCCGGGCTGAAGACCGCACTTACGGCTGATATGCCCAGAGCGCGTGCACGTCGGCCAGTGTGACAGTCCACTGCCGAAGAATCACTAGGGTCACAACCCGAGTTTTGGCCTTTTGATGCGAATATACGCGAAGTTGCGAAGGATGTTGCGTCTGCAACAGGCTTGAAAGTCCGCATCGGCTTAGTCACTATCACGTGCTACGCCTTGGGACACCGGAGCAAATAGGAATGCTCGACATAAGTTCTACATTGCAAGTTGTATGGTCGAAGTGCAAATCAATGAATCCTCTATCAATGCTGCAATGCCCAAGTCGTACAATCAACCCGTCATCATGCCATCCCCTCCACCAGACTCTGCAAGACCTTGCTGCCAGTAGCCGAAGCAACCTCTTCTACATACTCCCGATTTGCCGAAAAGAGCTTGCCCGTCAGGTTTGGTATCCATCTACTCTCAAGTCGCTGTAGATCAATATCGTGCTCTTTGATGTGACCCATAAGGTATTGCCGATACGTGTCGATGCCGCCACGTAGGTAGCTCGAGTGAAAGGGTACGTTGACGCCTAGCAACGGCACCGTGGCGACTCCACGCGCAATCTCAATTGGTGCATTCAGATCATGCATCGCTGGTATGAAGCGTCGCACAGCTTGTGTAAGGTCGTCATCGACTGGCCCATGCTTGGCTGGACGTCCGGCAATGGCATCGCACGCCTTCGATAAGAGCCACAATGCGCGGAGCTAGGATCATCTCAGCACGAACCCATTAAATACCTTCGCTACGATACTTACGTGGCCAGCGCAGACGTACTGCTGCTCGCGAATATTGAAGTTGACAATCTCCAGCAGTAGACCGGTCTGGTCGCCGATACAACGCACAACGGCCTCCAGTTGCGCTTGCTTGAAGCCTGCAGGTTTGTCAGTCATAGTGAGGTGCAGAGGGAGGAAATATATACCCTTGTGAACCTTGGTCGGGTTCACCGCAAGCATAGAGAAGTCTGTCGAGCCAGCATCGTTGGTGCCGATCTGATTTTGCATCACCAGTCCACGATAGAAGGTCAAGCTAAGCAGATTTTCTAGCGTCATGAAGCCGCTGCAATTCAGCAGTGCGCTGTATTCGCCGAGTGAATGACCAGCGTACATGGCATTGGTTTGCACCAAACCGCGCGCCTGCAAGGATGCCATTTCAGCGCTGTTGAGCAGACTAATAGCCGGCTGCGCGAACTGCGTACAAAACAGAACGCCGTTGGGGTCCTCGAACGTGATACATTTGGAGGCTGCTGTAAGGCCACTAACGACGGGCGCAGAGACATACTCGGTGCCAACGAGAACTTGTTTCGTCAGAGCAAGGTAGTTGTCCCGAATCGCACGTCCCCTGGCGGTGCGGAAATGAATCGTGAGCTGCTTCGGATTCCTGCGGACAATGTCGAGCAGCGAGAAACCGTAAAGCTCGAACAGATGTCGATCGCCTCGGTCCCAGGTCGAGCGTGCAGCGTCATCAGTATCGTATAGCATCATGCCCATTCCCTTGACTTGGCTGCCTTGGCCCGTGAAGATGTACGCAGTGGGCGCCTGTTCTATTTCAGCTTGCGCGTCCAAGACCTTTGTATCGGTGATGTTTATGAATGCCTGGACGTGGAGCACCATTGATCCAGATCGCATGCCAGTATGCTCGATCTTGATCCGCAAAAAGTCCCCACCTCGCACAACGTCCTCGAACGTGGTGTACCATTTACGGAAGCGCGACGGATCCCCGTCAGCTAACTTCTCCTCAACCAGCCTTCGCACGACGGCCGATGTATACATGCCATGGATTATAGGTTCAGAGAGGCCTGCAAAGCCTGCAAAGCAATGATGCACATGGATTGGGTTGAAATCTCCAGACACGGCGGCATAGTCGGCGCCGAGATCGTAGACACGCAACGTAATACCAGCAGAATCTTGCCAGCCAGCATGTTCCAATTCGCGCGGGGCTTCGTGTAGGGAGCCATGTCGGTCCAGGAAGTCAGTGACCACATTGCCGGAGCAGCCTTGTCCGTTGAAGAAGACCGTTCCGACCAGGTTGTCGGCAGACCCTGATGCCACGGTGTAAACCGACCCTGTCACCTCCAACTCAAAGTCATCTGTTGACCGGATGCAGGTCTTGTGCGACTTTATCTCGAAGCGGAGGGTGGTCCCCAACTCAAGAAGCTTGCCCGCCTCGGCTCGCCACCATTTGCGACTAACAAGAGCGGCATGGATCTTAGACGAGGATACCACAAGCTCGTAACGGACGCACGGTTCTCTTTGGAAGTCCGCCACGTCGGATATCTGAGTACCGCGTAGAAAGAAATGCGAGATAACAGTCATCACCGATTCACCATCTCGGACGAGGCTCACGGTGATCTCCACGAGCTTGCCACTGCGCTGGGTCGTGACAGACGTCGCTTCGGCACGGGCCTGGAGGATATTGCCAACAGCCAGAGGCTGTACGCCTTTAGCGTATTCGAATGAGTTGGAACGGTGCAGGAGCCTAGACAAGTCGGCCCCGAGTCGGCTCGTAACGTCTGACAGAGCGGTACACATTGCCCTCCAAGCAGCGACAATCGCCAGATCCATGGGTGCCATCGACATATAGCCCACCGCAATTTGGTGGCTTCCAAATGCTCGTGCTATCATAGCAGCGAAACTCTGGACAAGCTCAGGGCGTAGGGTAGTCGTTTCTTGTACAGACTGGAGTTCTTTCGAGATGTTATGCGACGTGTCGTTCTCGGTGTTCCAGCAGACCGCGTAACAAGTCCTTAGCGACGCCCTCTCGGATGCCGCTGAGGCGTATAGAACAGCCTGGCCGCCAGCGCGCACACAACTGATTTCCAAGCTAAGTGTCCAAGGTTCTGCGCCTGCGCGGCAAGGCCCGTTCATTGCGAAGGTTATGTGGTTGCCGTCACTCGAAGACAAAGCATAGGCATGGTAGGGCTCACCAGTCACCACATCCTGACTAACAATCAGCAACCTCGCACCGCTGTTCGGTAGGAGGCGGACAACGACCGTGTCGCCTTTGCGAGGACGAAACGCTGAGGCCATCCGATTCGGCCCTCGTCCAGTGGTATATGAGACGTACGTAGCAGTCAGGCAAGTCATTAGCCAGTGATCGTTGGGTATCTCAAGCGCCTGGAGGAGGTGCGGTCGCTGCTCAGCGGTCAAGCCTGCTTTGAGAGTGCCCCGCATCACCATACCACTGGTGGTCATCTCTGATTGAGTATCGATGGAATCAAGCTCTTGCGAGAGACAGCTCCGTTGAGTGCTCCGGGGAGATGGGGCGCAGTTCAGGCTTTGGGGCCCAGACAGGGCCACGGCAAGATCGTTGTGAATCATGTCTAAGATGTCGGCTGCTGACTCTGAGGCTGACGTTGAGTAGCGCGCGGCCACTGGACCGTGTATAATGCACACACGCTGTGGGTCCTGATCCGGTGCAGCCTCAAGCTTTTCCGCTTGCCAGAGCGAGTCCTTCTTGAACCAGCTCTCGAAGTTCTCGTCAAGGGTGAAGATGAAGTTTGGCGGTTTCTGACCCCTGCGGCGACACAGCGCGAGGAAGTAGGCGGCATCCTCAGGATACAGTAGGTCGGTGATCGCAGTCGGACATACTGTCAGAAAGTCGTTGAGCATCTCAAAGGGTGTCACCTGCCGATTCAGATCGAAATCGGCGATGCCGAATCGCTCCAACACTCGCTCAGTGAAGTCTAAGAAGAAGGTTTGATAAGAGTGATGGATCCACTCCTGCTGCTGATGCATAAACATCAAGGCTATGATGCGCTGTAGGCAAGCTGCGTATGTCATGTCCGGAACCTCTAGCACTTGGCCAGCAGGGCCCATGGCGAACCACGGCTTTGCGTAGTCCCGGTTTAGCCGTCCGATGATCTCCGGGCGACGAGCTTTAAGTGCCTGCAAGCGCTTCTCTGTGTCTTTGATGGAGAATAGGGTCTGGTCCAGATCATGCCAAAGCATTACAGCTCGGTTGGCAATCTTATGGATCGGCTGGCCCATTTCTGAGGAGACCTGGGACTCGTTAGAAGGAATTGACTCTAGTTTCATTGAGGGCAAAACACACCGTGATCACGCCACCAGCGTCACCGTCGTACGTACGGTACCACTCTGTGTCTGAGACACCTGCTGTGGAAACGATGAGCTCCTTGACTGCATGTGAGGTCTCTGCTTCTCGAGCTACCATCATACGGCTTCCCAGCAATGCGCCGTCAAACGGCATGCGAGCGTATCCCAGAGCTTCTGACCACTCGCCAGTGAAGTATGGGAGCATGCCGGCCGCGTCTCCAAATCCGCCGCCTACGACGAGGATGATATTGTCGTGGCTCCTGATAGCAGCGTATGTCTTGATAATCGCAGAATGCATGTCTTCGTATGAATGATGGCCTCCAGCGCGGCCACCTGTCCATTGAAGGATGATTGGAAAGGTGCTTGCAGCTTCCGCAATGGCTAGGACTTGCTCGATTGAAGCTCGGGACGAGGGCTTAAATGAGATGTGCTTCAGACCCATGGTTTCGATGTACTCCTTGGCAATCTCTGGAGACGGCACGCCGGCTCCTATAGTCAGACCTTCAATTGGACAGCCCTCTGATTGCATTGTGCGTAGCAAAGGCACTTGCCACGCAATCGCTTTCGGACTTGCGTAAATCAGATTGCATGTGATGCCACGAGACACCGGCAAGGTGGCAGCGAGCTGTTGTAGAGCTTTTCGGAGATCGGAGGCCTGAGAATAGCCGCCACACGCCAGTTCAACGTGGTATCCGGCGTTGAGCACACTACTCACAAAGGAGGGCGACACAGTGGTAGGGGTCATTCCAGCGCACATAACCGCAGGTAGTCCGAGCATATTGGTGAGGCGTGTTCGAATGGACATGTGGCCTTGGTCATCCTTGATTACCGTCGGACTGAATTGCGAGGCCCAGTTGGACGACACGGTCATCTGGCGGCCACTCAGTAGCTCGGAGCGATTCCCATACAAGAGGCTTAAAGGTCCAAGGTCTGCGACGGAGATAATACGGACGCCGGAGCCGTTCAAGCGATCGTACAGAAGCATGCTTGTGCGACTCGGACCAAAGTCCAGTATGTGTGAATTTTGAGACCGTGTGAGTGCACGCGGCCAATCCACAGTTTTGTGCATAATCATCTGGATGAGCGAGGGCACCAGGCTCTGTGGTTCTGAATGCCTCAGATCCTCACCATCAACGGTGCCATACACAGGTATGGCCATGATGTGGGCCTTGAAAAGAGTGGCCCCAAACGCCTGTGTGAGTGCCTCCGCGGCATCCTGAAGGTGAGCACTGTGGAATGCGGCGGAAATAGGTAGAGATTGGGTGTCAATGACTGGTCGCCGTTTTGGAAAGGGAATCTTACTTTGATCGAGGTCAACTGGTGCGCTTCGTTGTTGTAGTACGATCTCCAGTCGGTCTAGCATTGGAGTCGGCCCGGAAACGACAAAAGAGTCGTCTGAATTGTGTAGAGCGATGAAGACTTTCTCTGCGTCCGTCAGGTATTCGTTGCATTCTTTCACGATCTTGGCAAGCTCGGAATGTTTCAAGCCTCTGATGCTTAGCATGGCGCTGTTGTGCTCTCCTGCAGCCGCATCAACGGCAGAAGCACTGAACAGCTTATCGCTTCTCGGGGTGGCGCGCTCTGCATACAGGCCGATCTGACGCAGCAGTATCATAGCATCCGATACGACTGCAGATAACGAGTCCCATGACTCTGCGCCCGCAATAGCAGCGGCGACGACGATGCCTTGAGAGTGACCAGTCGCGCCACTTAGGTGATCACGTAGCTGTCCAGGATGGAGATCTGCAAGCATGCAGAGCGTAGCATACTGAGCGAAGCCGAGGAGGCCATTGAGGGGAAGGCTGAATGGTGCTGTTGCAATTATGTGGGCCTGGGGTGCTGAGGTGGCGTCCTTGAGCCATCTTAGGAGGTCAAAGCCGTCCTGGGAGAGGTGGCTGGGCTTGTTGCTTGCAGTGTTGGACAAGAGAGCCGCAGCCCCTGTTTCGATCAGGCGAGAAACTTCGCCAGATGCTGCTACATAAATTGTACGAAGCGTGTCCAGGCATGTTGCGTTATGGGTACCTTGGCCCCCAAAGACTGCCAAAAGCGAGGCCTTGTTGTCCCGAGCAGCCTTCAGAATGGCCGACTCAGCCAGTTCGATGCGACGGCCCATGATCACCTCGCAGTGGTGGAGCAGGCAGACCGTCAACACATGGACGAGCAGCCGGTATGATAAGATTATTACGAGTCATCGCACCGAGATCGTATCACTGGAGGGTCCACACAAGGCACCCTGCCGGACGCCGACAAGAGGCTGACATGGCCGTCCACCTCAGCGCCGGCTGGAACGCGTATTGGCCAGATACGTGCCGTAAGCAAGCTTCGGCCACCAGAGGGGACCTTGTTGCAGGATCAGCCGAGCAACATGGGCAACTGTTCACTCGCTCACCGATGGATACCTGCGTGTCAACTTCAACCTAAGCCTGGATACTCCATCATCTGTAAAGTCCCAGCTTCGCTTCACCTACATCGCTGTTCTTGTAAGGCCCGTGATTGAGAAAGCGGCACTCTTGTGTTCGCATTGAGAACAGCAGCAGAAGCACATGTAGGCGCACAACAGTGAGGGTGATCAAGTCGGTTCCTTCTGCGGCCAATCGCTTGCCCGACTGTGGAGTCGACACGAGTCATGGCAGAGCGGCAGCACGTCGCTTACTTGCTCCTTGTTGAGCTGCTCGCGTAGGTTATAGACATTGTACTTATCGTGCACCCTCACACCACTGACACCATGCAGACATCAATTTGCCTTTCCGGTACAATGGATCGACACGCAGGACGTACTCCTGGACCCCCGCCGGCGCGTCCAACGGATTGTCGAGCTGGGTCCTGGCTCGACGCTTGCGAACATGGCAAGGCGGACGCACAAAGCAGGCAATCAGTTTGCGGACACCCTGCTCGGCCTGAGTCGCTTGTTCATGTCCTGCGTAACTGGTACGTTACGTGCATGTTACGCCCAGTCACCACGCTAACTTTCCTCTCTAGACGTGTCACAAGTCCGGTATCATTACCAAGATGTTACCGAAGATGGGTCAAACGATACCGCTGTCGTCGCCAAAGACTCAAAAGATGTGCCATCTAATGTGGTTGTGGCAAAGATGGAACAGGCGGCACCTGTTGCAGCTCCCGCAGTGGCAGTCGCTGCCAGTAGCATCGCCGACGTGCCAATCCCTGCTCTCCACATGGTTGCTGCGTTGATCTCGTTCAAATTACGCAAATCAATGGACGAGCTCAACACGAAGCAGTCCATTAAAGAGCTTTCCTCGGGTGAGTCTTGAAGTCAACTTGTTCGTTTCCGCGCTAACATACATCGTCTTCAAGGCAAATCCACATTGCAGAATGAGCTCATCGGCGATGTTGGCGAGCAATTTGGCGCCGTGCCGGACGGGGCGGAAGACATGCCACTCGCTGCTCTTGCTGATGCTTTGGAGCCATCTAACTCCGGCCAGCTGGGTAAGAAAGGCTCTACCAACATTGGACGATGGGTCGCTGCCGTGATGCCGCCGAAGTTCGCTCTCAGTGCGATTCGCGAATACCTCCACAGCACTTACGGACTTGGCCAGTCTCGGCAAACCTCCGTGTTGCTGTTCGCTATGACGCATACTATCGCATCCGCGACTGCCCGCGCAAGCTCAGTGGACCATGCAATGTCGATTCTGGACGAGGCAGTCCAGAAATATGCCCATTTCTGTGGTCTCTCCTTGCAAAAAGCTGTAGCATCTTCGGCGTCACAATCAACTGCCGTTGTCATGGACCCGAAAGTCATTGATGATCTCACACAAACCCAGAAGCAGCTGGCTCATGCGCAGTACAAAGCACTTGCCAAGTACCTCGGCCTCGAGGGCGCGGATATGGACAATACCGACGGGACCAGCAGCTTGATGGCTAATTTTCATCAGAGGCTGGCTTTGTGGCACGCTGAGTTCGGGCCAGACTTCGAAGAAGGTCTGAAGCCAATTTTCCGACCGCTGCACTTGCGACGTTACGATTTCTGCTGGAACCAGAGCCGGAACGATATCTGTCGACTTTACTTCGATTGCTTCCAAGTTATGACATCCGCACAACTTTCTTACATCAAAACGGAAACTCTTCCCATACTTGCAAGCAAAGCAGATGCAACCACGATGAACCTACTCAGCAGATTGATATTGCACGCAAGCTTGGGTAGCTCTTCGGCGACATTCGTGACCGTTGGACGAACTCTGCAAAGCATGATAGGCGCTCGACTATCGCAAGCGTCTTGTCACGTCTTTACAACCGCACCAGTCGCGCCGCGAACACTCGTTCTGTCCGACGGTGCAGTTACGTACTCTGAGGTTCCACGTACGCTCAACGGAGCAACAGTGACTTATTCGCAGATACTACGAGCCGGCGAACATGCTGTAATCAAGACACAGGTCGAAGGTCACTGGAGCAGCAATAAGCGGCTGACCGATCAGTTCTTCAGTGTTGTTGATCAAGCACAAGGAACTGGGCTAAGCTTCGCGGGTAAGGTCGTGCTCGTCACTGGTGCCGGACGAGGGTCGATTGGTTCCGAGCTAGTGAAGACCCTCCTGGGCTCCGGTGCAAGGGTCATTGTCACCACGAGCCGTTCGATTGCAAGTGTCCAGGCCTTCTACCGGCGAATGTACAGCGACCACGCATCACGGGGAGCCGAGCTCTTCCTCTTACCATTCAACCAAGCAAGCTTGCAGGACTGTGAGGCGCTTGCACAGCACATCTACAACGCGGATGGCCTGGGACTCGACATCGATGTGATCATACCCTTTGCCGCAATGCCTGAAGGTGCTGCGGACATCGACCAACTTAGCTGGAAGTCGGAGCTAGCCCACCGTCTAATGCTGACGAATCTGCTCCGTCTCCTCGGTTTTCTTGTCCAGCAAAAGTCACGCCTGAGCGTACAAAACCAACCATCTCAGGTCCTGTTACCACTTTCACCGAATCACGGGACGTTTGGCGGCGATGGCTTGTACTCCGAGTCGAAGCTAGGCCTCGAAGGCCTACTGAATCGCTTTGCTTCCGAGTCCTGGCACGACAAGCTCTCCATCTGCGGCGTCATAATTGGGTGGACCCGAGGTACCGGCCTCATGGAAGGCAATGATCTGATTTCCGAGGCAATCGAATCTCATGGCGTCCTGACGTTTTCGCAAGCAGAGATGGCGCTCAATATCCTCGCAGTCTGTACCGGGGATGTCGCTTCCCGCTGCGAGGACGAGGCTTTGGTCGCTGACTTCTCTGGAGGCCTTGGCCGTGTTAACAACCTCAAATCGCTTACGAATGACGCGCGAACAGCCCTCAAAGAGCAACAACAGATTAGCAAGGCGATCTACGCCGAAGATGCTCGAGAATCTGGACTGACCAGCCAACCAAAGCCTGAGAATGAGAATAGTAGAAAAAGGGGTCGTCGTCGAGGGAGACTGGAGATGCAGTTCCCGGCTCTTCCGAAGAGCAACCATCACCTCCAATCACTCGGTCTTCTGGACATGGTCGATCTGCGTTCGACAGCTGTCATTGTCGGGTTTTCTGAACTGGGTCCTTGGGGATCGGCACGCACTCGTTGGGAGATGGAGTCGAAGAGGGAGTTCTCACTGAATGGATACATCGAACTTGCTTGGTTCATGGGTCTTACCCGGCACGTGGATGGACCACTCAAAGGTGGAAATCACTACGTCGGCTGGGTCGATAGCGGCAGCGGAGAACCCGTCCACGATGAGGAGATCCCACACCGTTATAGTGAGAAGATGCTTCAACACGCAGGAATTCGTATGATCGAGTCGGAATTACTTGGGGGCTATGATCCGCTGAAGAAAGAGTTTTTGCAAGAAATATCACTGGACGCTGACTCGCCAGAGTTCGAGTGCACCACGTCTGCGGCCGAGGCTCTAAAATTACGACATGGAGATAGCATCATTCTCACTACGTCAGAGGGCTCAGAGACAGCGCGATGCACGCTCAAAGCTGGATCCCGGATCTTCGTACCTAAAACCGTCCCACTAGCATACAGTGTCGTTGCTGGCTTGATACCCACCGGCTGGAGTGCCGTGCGGTACGGCGTGTCAGAGGACATCGTACGCCAGGTTGATGCGGTCACTTTGTACACCATATGCTGCGTTGCAGAGGCTTTCTATTCAGCCGGGATAGAGCATCCACAGGAGGTGTTCAAATACATCCATCTCTCGGAGCTCGGTAACATGTTGGGTACATCCCTTGGCGGCACTGACAAACTGCGCGAGATGATGCACGACGTGCGTCTTGACAAGGATATCCAAGGCGACGTGCTGCAAGAAACGAACCTTAACACACCTGCCGCTTGGGTCAACATGCTGCTTCTTGGAGCTTCAGGTCCAATCAAGACACCTGTTGGAGCCTGCGCCACAGCTTTGGAGTCTATGGACATGGCTATCGACTCGATCACGACCGGCAAGACGAAGCTGTGTCTGGTAGGTGGCTCCGATAACTTCCAAGAAGACGAGTCCTACGCTTTCTCCACAATGAAAGCTACTGTCAACGCTGCGCAGCAGTTTGCCGAAGGACGTACGCCACGCGAGTTCTCTCGACCTACCGCGGACACCAGAGCCGGCTTTCTCGAGGCGCAAGGCTGTGGCGTGCAGATTGTGTGCAATGCGGAGCTAGCAATTGAGATGGGCTTGCCGATTTATGCCGTGATTGCTGGTACAACAATGGCAGCGGACCAAATCAGCCGATCAGTACCCGCGCCGGGCAAGGGGCTCCTTACCTTCGCCAGAGAGGACGACGCGAGCTCACCAATGCTGGATCTCAAGTACAGAAGAGCGCAGATGCAAATGGCGATCTCTCGCGCTTCTTCGGACAGCGACAACACCACCGATACAGGATTCACTACGCCTGGCTCAGGGACTTCTACACCGCTGAGCATAGTGTCTGTCGACTCTTCAAGCCCCGATAAAGACGCAGCCAAGCAATCCGAGACGTTCGGTCTGGTGTCAGCTGTAAAACACAAGCAAGCGCATTTGCCACAAATAGATCCACGTCGCCTCGAGGCTACCGTCCGCCGAATCCGACGCCAGTGGGGTAATGACTTCCGTGCAGACAACCCACGCATTTCGCCAATGCGTGCGGCACTCGCTGTCTGGGGTCTTACTATTGACGACCTTGATATTGTGTCTCTGCACGGAACATCAACCAAGGCGAATGACATCAATGAACCGGAAACGATTAATACTCAGATGACACACCTGAACAGGAACAGCGTTCCGTTGCTGAGCATCTGCCAGAAAGCTGTGACTGGCCATCCGAAGGCCCCGGCTGCTGCTTGGATGCTGAACGGCTGCCTCCAGTCAATGTGTTCCGGCATCGTGCCAGGGAATCCAAATTGCGACAACATTGACCGGGTCTTGCAGAAATATCAACATCTAGCTTTTCCCACCGAGTCTCTACAACTTCCGGAGATCAAAGCCTTTCTGCTCAACTCATTTGGGTTTGGACAGAAGGGTGCTCAAATGGTCGGGGTCAATCCTAAATACCTCTTTGCCACATTGGAAGCAACAGCATTCGAAACGTATGCCTCAAAATGCCGAAACCGTCAGCGGCTCGCCAATCGTGCATTTGCAAAGGCCGTCCTGACCAACTCCATCGTCAAAGCTCAGACCTCGCCGCCTTACCGTAAGGAGGATGCCATGCACGTGCTCATGGACCCGATGGCACGAGCGGAACTTGATACCGAAGCTGGAGCCTACGTGTATAAGATACGGCCCCCGCCTATCGCCGGCGCCCTTCTCCCGGAGATGCATCAGTGGGCGGAGACCCAAGAAGAACGTATTACGGTCGAGCACGCAAAGTCTAGTAGCAAGCGTCTTCCGCCAGTGGCGACGTATGCGGCGCCCGCCGTTGATCCACTAGTCATCATTTCACCGGGTTCGGAGATGCCTACACCGTTTGGTAATGTCCAACAACGACCCTTACTCGAGTTTGCACTTGGGAAACCGGCCACTGAGCGTCCGGTGGCCTCGCCTTTGCAGAACATCGCTGCCAGCCTCGCTCTTGCTAGAGAGCCCACACCGGCCGAGCTCGAGCCCGCTGACTCAACACCGATTAGCACCTCCGCGGCGCAAGCTCTGAGCGCCTTGGTCGAGACTGTGCCTCGTGGTGCTTCAATAGGTGGTGTAGGTGTGGACTGGGAAGATCTTACGAGTTTCACTTCAGACGCAAACCCGACTTTTCTGGACCGCAACTACACAAAAGCAGAGCGAGAGCACGCAACACATGCGCGCGATCCACACGCATATTACGTGAGTCGTTGGTGTGCGAAAGAGGCTGTTTTCAAGTGCCTGGCAGTGAAGTCGCAAGGTGCTGGCTTCGCAATGGAAGCTATAGAGATTGTAAATGATGAGAAGGGAGTGCCCGGCGTCAAGGTAAGACAAGTTGCATTGCAAGCAGAATAACGCTGCTAACCAGGGCTATAGCTACATGGTGCGGCGCTTGAGCAGGCTCAGGAGGCAAAGTACAGCCACATTCTACTCAGTATCTCGTACGGCAACGATACGGTTATTGCAGTGGCGGTCTCACAACGTGCGGCGCAGTCGCAACATCGGGACAGCTCGAGTGAGAAGGTTCGAGCATCATTAGCAGAAGAAGAACTTTCAACTGCATCGAAGGACGGGGGGCCACTAAGAGGTGCTTCTCGCCGGTTGTTGCCAAGCGGGTTAATGGGCAGTAAGAAGGTGAAGGCAACGGCTATGCGTATTCTTGGTAAATAATAGACCACAGCCGGCGCTTGAATATGGTACGTGTTTGTTGTTTGTCACTTGCTGGGATCTTGTGCCATCTCTTGCTCACAGTGCTACCATTTCGTAACCCCAGTCTGCTGGTCTCGGTTCGGTCGTGATGATCATTTCCGCAGACTTTCAATACTGTTACTCTTCTCATTGCCCCGCGACCAGCACATAGAGTGCATTGTGCGAAATGTTCTGATCATCTCTCCATGTTTCTAACCCGATGCGACCGCGCGCGCGCCACGGGATTTCACAATGAGGACAACGGCAGAGTTGATGTGTGAGGCCCGAGCGCCGTTCGCTCACCGAAGCTCACTCTGCGCACCCTTGACGGGGAACGAACCCACTCAACAACATATGCCTGCCATTCGGGTCGGACTGATCGCGTTCAACCCGAGTGATAAGGTAGGTACGGAGGAAATGAAAGAAACACGACCGTTAACCATGGCTCCACTGCGCCCGTCACTCAAAAGAAGGCTTAGCTATCTTGACATCTCTTCCACATCCGTGGTACTGTACCTCCTCGTCCGTTACTTCTTGTTAGATTTGCGAAGGCTCCATGATGTCCTCCTCGCCCGTTCCTGAACGGATGATGCGTAGCGTGGACGAGCCCAAATCCGAGATGTCAGACGAGTCACCCGCAAGCTCGCAAGTGGTTGCGCACAAGAACGAAGGCAGTGACGAGTCCGGAGCACTCACTGACGAGGAAGACGCGGCAGAGAAGCTCAACATCATGCCCTTCGGCGTGAAGCTGATCTGCACAGTGGCTGCGCTGATGCTCGGAGTCTTGTGCATGGCGCTCGACAATACCATCATCGCAGTCGCCATTCCTCGAATAACAGATACCTTCGGCAACCTCAACGATGTCGGCTGGTATGCTTCAGCATATTTGCTTCCTGGCTGCGGTATGGCAATCCTCATGCACAGTCCCGATCTCGCTGACTATGGTGGCTCGGACAGCTTTCCAACTGCTGGCTGGGAAGCTGTACACTTATCTCAGCATCAAATGGGTGTTCCTGACGGCGCTTTTCATTTTCGAGGTTGGTTCTCTGGTCTGCGGTGTTGCGCCAACTTCGACGGCGCTCATTGTCGGACGAGCCATTGCCGGTCTCGGTAGCGCGGGCATTTTCAGCGGTGCGATGGTCACGATTGCGCATATCGTCGAGCTTGAGAAGCGGCCGGTCTACTTCTCTCTTATTGGCGGTGTCTACGGTCTTGCTTCAGTCATTGGACCGCTAGTGAGTAGGAAGAGTTCCAAGTAAGCACACTCGACGTCCAGCTGATTGCGGGTAGATTGGTGGCGCTTTCACCGATAAGGTGACATGGAGGCGAGTTCACGTGGACCTATGCCACCCGCTGACATTTTTAGCTGACTGATGATTAGGTGGTGCTTCTACGTCAATTTGCCGATCGGCGCAGTCACTGCTATCCTTCTAGTGGTTTTCCTTCGCCTTAAGCCGCATGACAAAAGCACTCGGATACCGCTGCGTGCCCTTTTGTGGAAACTGGACCCGATCGGCAGCACGATCTTCGTACCTTCGATCGTCTGCGTGATCCTCGCTCTACAGATGGGCGGCGTCACCTACGCCTGGTCCAATGGTCGCATCATCGCCTTGTGGGTGGTATTTGCGGTCACTCTGATCGCATTTTGTATCCTACAATGGGTTCTTCGCGAAAATGCGACGGTGCCGCTGCGTATCGCTCGGCAGCGTTCCATAGCTTTCGCCTCGTTGTTTGGTTTCTGCATTGGAGCTTCTTTCTTCATCTTCATATACTTCGTTCCTATCTGGGTAAGTAGGACCTCAAGTTTGTGGACAGAGGAAGTTACCGCTAACCGACCGCCAGTTCCAAGCCATTAAGGGCACCAGTGCGGTGCAAGCTGGTATCTACACCCTACCATTGATCCTTGCTGAGATCCTCGGAATCGGTCTGTCCGGCGGCCTTGTCACTAACCTGGGGTACTTTGCGCCTTTCTTCATTGGCAGCTCGGTGATCATGTCCATTGGCGCTGGTTTGATGATGTTGTTCGATGTCAACACGTCCACCGGCCGCTGGGTCGGGTACCAATTTCTGTACGGCTTTGGTGTTGGCCTCGGTTTCCAACAGGGCGGCGTGGCCGCACAGGCTGCGCTGCCGTTTAAAGACGTGGCCGTCGGCACGACTGTCGTACTCTTTCTACAAATCTTGGGTGGCTCACTGTTCGTATCAGTGGCGCAGAATTTATTCACAACTCACTTGATCAAGAATATGTAAGTCATCGCTCCTCAAAACGGCATTTCTCGGACTTGACTAACGTGCGGTCACAGCCTTGCTCTGGGTCTTGCCGACCTGAACCCTGCAGACATCGTGGCTGCAGGTGCGACAGGGATACGAAGTCTTGTTAGTGAGGCCGAGCTCCCAGCGGTACTAGGTGCCTACAACAAGGCTCTTGTGACCGTTTTCGAAGTTGGTACCATTACTGCCGCAATCAGCATCCTCGGTGCAGTTGGAGTGGAGTGGAGGAGCATCAAGGCGGAGAAGAAGCCGGTCATAGCAGCCGAGGAGCCGATTGTTGCATGATCGTATGCTTGGAGGGCAAGAAGTGGTTACATTAGTTCCGGTTTTGCAAGTTACCGCACATGGCCGAGATGAGAGTCTGGCAGGTTCGTAGGCAGCAACTGAAACGCGCTTTCGGACTGTATGTTGTGAAGACAATGTGGAGCGTATCCATCGGTGTTAAGATCGTCCAATCTAAGGCAGGCGTACTATAACGAGTGCTGTTATAGCTCTATCGTATCGTACCTTGAGAGCCTGGAGAGCAGCAGGACTAGGAGGGCCGAGTTTGCTGCGCAATAAAGGCTTTCGCCTCACTTTAACGTAGTCGCTTCCTCCACTCCCACAGACCTGCACCCTTATACGCTCAATCCACCAGAGTGACCAAGCTGACAATGCTGTAGTGCAGGTGGAGAATGCACTCCCGAGCAGGAGAGCAATAAGATGTGGTCTAGAGGAAGTCGCGCTGCTAATGCATCTCATATCTCTGCGAGATGCGGTGACTCCCGAACATCATAGGGTACAAGGGAACAGCGACCTCACCATTCTGAACACTAGTTCTAACCCGAACCCTAACCCTGCTACTCATGTATCACGTGTCGAAATGCTTTGCGCCCCCGATGGGCGGTTTCTTCTGACATGGAAACGGTTGCACCTTAATTCCGTAACCTGCTATTCTACGTATCGAGGTCAAAGTCAGATGGAGATCGCATTCACTTTCTATATATGAACGGCCTATGCTCTCAGATAGTTGTTAGCCGTCGGAGCACCCTACTCCTGTTCACATGTGGCAGATCTTTTCCGCGATTTCACTTACGGTGGGCTCAAGGTCGGCATGGCATTCACCGGCCGCTCGGTGATCGAACCTCAAGAGCCTCAACGAAATGCCCAGCTCCTTGTCGCGCATGATCGGCCGTGCCCAAGTGACCCTAATACGTGGGGTCGCAGTAGGTCCTTACCAATGGCGCAAAGATGTCCGCTCTTAGTCGTTCTGGCGTGTTGTCGAGGTTAATTTGGAAGAGGGCCTTCACCAGCACAGGAACACGGCTCAACCTGCCGTTGATCACGTGCATACGAGGACTCACACGACCCAGGTTGGAACGAAGAGGAAAGGTCGCGACGACGGTCGCTCCGAGGAGGCACATCGTAACCACCATGACCGCCGCATATGTGATGCAGCCCATGTTCTACGTTAGTATCCTCCTGGGAGCCTGGACCTTGAAGTGCGGTCTCATGGTCATCTTTCAAGACCGGTTGTTTTATCTCTCGTGGCTGCCGCCCGCTGCTTGGAGGGACACTGTCGACGACGTTGCAACACAGTGTCGGCCTGTAGAATGGGAGACTACTCGCATCCAAGCTGCTGATGGCGTCCATTTGGCAGTTTGCGTTGGTCGCATGCCACAAGGCTTGTCAAGCGCAAAGCATGTCTCATCTCCTCAGGCGATTGATCAAGGTATGGCGACCTCGAAGGTCCGTACGGTAATCTGCTACTTCCCAGGAAACGGAGGCTCAATGCCCGAGCGCTTGCCCGGTGTTTCGCGGGTCTTACAGGCACTCAACGAGCAGAGTCCGCCTACACATGAGTACGTCGTTGCAGCTCAAGCATACAGAGGCTACTGGCAATCTGAAGGGCGGCCCTCAAAAGCAGCTCTGGAGAAGGATGCACAGCACTTCATCGACTGGGCATTCGCAAACTTCGCCGCGCCGGACGTGAAGCTTCAGATTGTGCTTTGGGGCCACAGTCTAGGCTCTGCCGTCGCCAACACGGCAGCGGCAGGCTATGTCACTCGATCCGGCCCAAGCGGCGTGACGCCGACACTAAGCGCTGTCGTCTTGGAGACACCGTCCACCAGTACTCAAGACTTGTTAACTGCCCTTACACCACAATGGTGGCTGCCATATCGATATATGTGGCGGTACCTCTGGTGGAACAACTGGCAGACGGCGAAAGCCCTTGAGGTGATGGCGGATCACAGAGACGTTACCCAGCATGCGTTACCGCCCATCCTCTTGCTGTGTGCTGAAAAGGACGATATCATTTCTGATGGTGCACCAACACGGCTCCGAGAGATCGCAGAACGGCTTCGTATGCGAGTTAAGAAGGTTGTGGTGTCAGGTGCGAATCATGGGACTGCTTCGATTATTGGACGCAGCGCGTTAGTAGACTTCATCCTGGATGCAACGCCGTGAGCAATTGGGAGTAGAAGACATCCGGCGCATATAGCATCGCCAAGTCTGCTGCATCGACGACTTAGTAGGGCTCGAATAGACAGTCGGGCTAAGAATGCGCCACTTCCAGCGTCCAGATGCTTATTCGCACCTCCGTAGTCGTCTTGCTCGGCCGAGAGACGTGCATATACATCAAGATATTCCAAAGCTTGTCATTAAATGGGCCTTCGCAGGCAACAATGTGTATATACCTATGACCTATCCACGCCAGTATGCAGTCAAGTCACACCAGTCATCAGCATCATCGTGCAAGCATTAGCCTCACTTCCTTTGCAAGTCGAGAGAAACGTTCTCTTAGGCCAGCTTCCACTGCGTCCAGTGAGACCGCATCCTCGCACAACTTATGCCGCGGCACAATCTCTGGAGCCGTCACCGTTTGACCAAGCGCGGCACCTTCTCCACTTACGGACCCCACTCTTGACGGCGAGGCCGATGATTGAGAATCGGTACTTGACATCGCCTGTGACCGTTCGCGGAATCTCAACAAGCTCGCAAGCCCTTCTATAAGATGTAGCACTCGGTGCAGCTCGCCGAACACTCTGGTAGCCTGCGTAGCCAGGGCGACATCTCTGTCGCCACCGAGCACCATGCCATCACCGACATGCACGGGAGTCTGTGGAACTGGCTGGACATCGGTTGCTGACGCAATGGCCGAGTAACTACTCATGACGTCCTGTGCGACAGTTAGCCAATGCTTCAAGAATGGATTGTCTGCAACACCGACCAAGGCCACGCAAGCGAGCTGTTGTACAAGCTCGTCGGATTCAAGAACGCAAGTACATTCCAGCACTGCGGATGTTATCTCCAATGTGGTTCGAGTGCTGTTCAGATCATCTCTGTATTGTGGAAGGACACCAAAACCGTTGATATCCGGGACTGAGGGTAGCTTTGAAAAGAACATAATGTTAAAAAGCTGGTTGCGGCAACTGCCTCGACCCTGAGCAGCTTCTCGACAAAGCCCATGCTTTATCGTGTCACTGGCGACGTCGGCGGACACGATATCTGAATCTGGCATGGAGATGTCCGACATGCTTCTAATCTTTCCTCGCGACACGTCCGACACGTGATGTGAAGAAGGTATTTGTGCGATGACCAAGGGTGGCGACATCAGCGCTGAGCTGGTCGGAGCAAAGCTGAAGCTGTCAAGCACATCGAAATCGTTCGATGGTGCATTCATCGTCTCTGAGAACGGGTCCATTGACATGGCTGCTGAGGATTCAGAAAGCATTGGTGTCGACGGCCAGGTCGTGAAGTCATCAAACAATTGCAAGACGTTGGAATTGAGGCTGTTCAAGAAGTCGTCTGGTTGTGTAGCAGCGGTGAGGTCTGGAGATCCAAGCATGTGATTCTCAAAGCCGGCCATACTGGAGCGTGCAGTCTGCCTGGGCGTCGACTCCCTAGAGACTTGCAACGATGCGTCTGCAGAATTCGAGGTGTTCGACGTGCGGTCAGCCGTCGTGGGACGAACCTGTCGTCTTCCTGCTCGGTGCGAGAACTCGTACACGCATTGCAACGAGCGTTGCTCGCAACGGGAGCAGTCCGGCTTCTGCTTCCCACACTTGACCTTGGACGAGGAACATTCTGTGCAGCTTTCACGAAGCTTACGCTTGTTGACCTTGGCTGTTGACCGGAGAGGAGGGAACGGGTCCATGGCGAGCGGGATCTGGCAGCCACCTCACCTACCGAAGGACGAGCAAGCCGGCATATATCGTGGGGGGTTGCGTCAAGCACCGGAACGTAGAGCAGCCGCAGCGCAGGGACATCACTTGTCGAAGACGGCGGTAACCGTAATTCAACAGAGCGGTACCTTACACCCACACTCCGGCCGGGACAGCAACCAATTCCAAAAACTCTAGTCCTGTCGCCGATATGTAGCTTGCAGGGCACGAACGCTAAGCACTTAGCCGTGGTCAAGTTATGATTAAGGTCACACTAGCAGCGCCATCACAAATTCGTCAGCAAAGCCGTTGGCATAGCCCAGGCTGGTGGAGAAGTCAGCAGTAATGACCCTTTGCGCTTGCACGAGTGCACAGGATGGACGTAACTCCAGCGCCCACGCAGGCTGTATGGGAACGCTTGGAATCATGCAGCAGCCTGGAACACATGACTGAGTGGCCGGACACTAAAGCGGACGGCTCTCGCTTGGATCCACTTCCTCTGCCACGCCGCCACTCCACCCTCAATGAGTGGTGCAACACGATGCACAACACGTCTGGCATGCGGTTGATGTTCGCTAAATTCCCAGATTGGCGAAGATAGCCTGCAATGTTGGGGTGGATGGAAAGGTCGGCAAAGGAGCATGAAGGTTTGGCCGTGCCAACAGTGGGTCGTATTGGACTCACGTCAGCAGCGCCATTCCTGACGGCCAGCGCGGCGACAGGCAGTTATAGATAGCGCTGGAATCAGCTTCACGGTGTACAAGGCTGACGGATGCGTATGGAACGATTGGGTTCATTCGGTGCGCTGATCTTTAATGAGGCTGATGTTCTTTGTGTAAGCGTCAGCCGGACGTCGTGCGACCAAAAGATTCTGACTGTACTGTCAGGTAAGCTACGGTCTGAAGCCTTCCGGGTCGCGCCGTCGCCCTTTGCCATTGATAGATCCCGCTTGCACAAGCATTATCGCAGTTCTTTCATTGGCCACTCAGTGAATCCTGGTCGGGCATGCCGCTAAGGGACGGCAAGCTCGCAATCACGACCTTACCTCATGCATCGGCAGAAACGGGCCTGCATAACGGGGAGCCGAATCCTTCTCACCACTTTCGAGGTCATTGACGAGCTCACGCACTGTCGCAAGCTTCAATAGAACAGAGAAAGACAAGATGTACAGTGGTAATGCGGGCCACTGCCGCTTGCTCTTCAGATTATCGCTTGCCGAAATCTTAGGACCTCCCGTTTCCGCCGTTGACCGTGTTGGCTAGAACTCCATTGGTATGATGGCGCTGATACTTCACCTCCAAGCTGGATAATGCGCTTCCTGGCGACTTTTCTACGTTAACAATCTCCAAGTGACCTTCCGCATCGGCGATCGAACCAAGCATGGCGTGCCATTCTGGGAGCTCGCGCTCGATTGTGTTGAAGCATTGCTTCATGACGAGGTCGCGATACCTCTCTAACGCTTCATCAAGAATGCCACAGCTGCCGGGTAATGGGATCACAGTCTCGACGACGAGGATGCGCGCATTCGCGTTCGCTTTCACCGCTGGCAGCAGACAGGCAAGCACTCGCTTGACCTCAGCCGCAGGCCTCGTGTGCAAGCTCATGCGTAGTAGATAGACACTGGCGTTAGTCACAGGCTGCATTTTAAACACAGTGTGCACAGCCAATTCTATGCGGCTGCGGATGGCTCCTGTTTGTGCTCGCAGGAATGCCCGGCTGTGTTCAATCTGCTCCGCCGAATCCTGTACTAGGAAGCGAAGCTTGGGATATGCTTCAGCAAGTGCAACGCTGACGCTGCCTGGGGCGCCAGCAACCTGCATATCATGCATCAGTATGTGCGCGTTACGTTATCAAAATGCAAGTGGAATCTCTCATCTGGGGCTCAGCTTACATGGACCACCAATGCTTCCCCGAGCTTTGCCCAGTCAAAGTCGGCAATCAAATGGCGTAAAGTGGTGCCTTCGCTCTCGGCCACGCTTTTCATGTACGCTGAGAAGATCTTTGAAAGATCCGGAGAGCGCGTGATGAAGTCAAATGTTGTCAACGGCGTCGAAAAGGCTACGTTCGTCGCCGTCTCATTGGGTTTTTGCGAATCTCCATATCGCTCAGTCGTTTGGGCCATGTTCGAAGCTAGGGGCATGTAATACTCGTCCATGAACTTGATCCAGCCAAGGTAGCCAGGCTGGTCGACGAATTTTCGGGATACAGCATTATGAGCGACCTCTCCGAGCACCGGCTCGCAGAAACAACCACTTGTAATGGCCATTCGCAGGATGCTACGAAGCTGACGCTCGGGAGTAGTAACAATGCTGGCAAGGCGGTCGTACGGCACTGAGCCCTGAAGCGGGATCGCAGCGAAGACCTGAAAGTGTGCGAGCCATTTCACGCAAGCAAGATACTGGTACTGAGCAAGGAATTAGAAAGATGCTGCAGTTTGCTTGTCGCTGTAAGGCGCTCACCTGCACTGCCAGCGTTGGAAGGTACTCGGTAGGCTCGGCGGCTATTTGTTGGATTGCCTTGGCCGCAGACAGCAGACGTTGTCGCGCTTCACGAACGTACCGTGGTGCGGAACTTGGGATGGTGACGGCTGGTGCTGTTGCGTCGCCGGTGGGATGAGCTTCGTGCTCTAGCACGCAGTAACCTTCTATGATCTTTGCGGCACCACTAATATCGTTGGCAAGGAGCTCCAGTGGCGCCAGGTTTTCCGCCGACTGACCGTTTGCCATTCTGGCAGACAATTGAATGTATGATGTCCTAGAATGGTCGGCCTGTCTCTTTGGACGCAGAAGTGGTTGTAAACAACCTCCTTCGGACGTCAGACAGATCCTGCGATGCGTGCTTCAATGTCGGGATACTGTGTGTACACCGTGCCGGCCAGCGAGCATGCCGTGCATCTCGAGATCGCTACCTCGCAGGCCTAGCGTCGCGGAGCTTAAGTTAGCCGCAGCTGACTTATTGTTATGGTGGAGCTATTTGTAACATTCGCTGTCCGAGACAATTCACCTGGCTTGCATGCAAGGTGATGGACACTCTTGCTGCACCATCGCCAAACATGTCCGGAAGCGTGCATTGCAGCAGTCGTCAGCAATTCCAACTTGCATACCATCTGCTGTGCGAGCAAGTTACGTTAGGGAGCTTAGAACACGTCCCGTCAATGTGCGGTTGAATGAACAAGCTTCGCCGAACTCGAATTCGGTCTGCAGGAAGCTAGTCTGGGATCTGCATAATGCCATGGGAGCGCAGTGCAATCGTTCGTTGACCAAAGTGTAGCCGTGTGTGCGAAGGGTGCGAAGGGAGCGAAGCTGCTTTAGTGTACTCCAATGCGATTCCTCTGTCTTCATGGCTCTGGCGCAAGCGGTGCGATATTCAAATCTCAAACCGGTAAGCCCGTCGTCGTAAATTGGTACGTTCATGCGGTGCTGAACGTGGACAGCACCCTTTCGCGCAAAGCTCCCTTGCGGTGAGCATGAGTTTGACTTCATCGATGCGCCTCACTCTTCACCGGCCGGACCAGCGATCGCACCCTTTTTCGCACCGCCATATTACTCGTTCTTGAAGTCATATCAGCGAGACGACGTTCAATGGACACTTGACTGGTTGAGACGGCACATCAAGGCCCAGTCAGAGCGTTACGATGCCGCGCTTTGCTTCTCCCAGGGTTGCGCGGTACTGGCCAGCCTGATACTGAACGACAATAACGAGCGGCCAGAAGAGCCTCCGCTGTTTCGAGCCGCGATGTTCATATGCGGAGGCGCTCCGCTCCCAGTGCTCGCTGACCTTGGCTTCACGGTCTCGGCGGCGGCGTGGGAGCTGAATGATGCCACTGGAAAGGAGCTATGGCAGCGCTCCAACTCGCTGGATGAGATCGTAGCTGCCAGGCGCGCACAGAATGGTCACACGGGACTTGGTGCAGGATGGTCGAACGGCAGAACCAGCGATACCGGATCATATTCCGTCGCCGAGTGCGGTGTTTCAGAGGCTGGATGGATCACGGAAATCAACTCGCTTGAGGATGTCTTTGGGCTTGACTTGACACAGCTTCCGTCCAGTTGGCAGATCCAAGTTCCTTCGGTCCATGTGGTTGGCTCGCAAGACCCGAGACGACCAAACGGGATCCAGCTTGCTGCCCTGTCACCACCAAAGCAACGGCTTGTGTACGATCATGGCGGCGCGCATGACATACCGAGACGAACCCAAGTCTCCCAGGACCTCGCTACGGCGGTGCAATGGCTGTCCAAACATCTCGAGTAGTAATGACCCGGCGGCGAGGTGTTGCTGAGACTTAATCTCCGACCCGTACGTTTAACTGGCGCCGGTAGTCGGAGCGGTCGATAGTGAACTGTAACCACGTCGTAACGTAGTAGACAGCTTACCTTATACGGCAGTACCATCAATCTGTATGTTTCATGCCAATATCACATCCAGTATGGCATTTTGTGACAAGATCTACCTCATGCACAAGCACAAGCGTCGATGTGTGCTGGAGTGCTCGTGTCAGGCATGTGTTCGAAAGGAAAGAGCGACTGGAATCTATCATAATGGAAACCGGCAACGGATAGTTGTACTGCCGAGAGCCGAGAGCGACGCCGTAAAGTAGTCCCGGCTCTATGGCTGCTTCTTCATCCGTTGACTTGGACTGCCTCCGCTATTGTCTCGTTGCTTGTGTAAGCTTGCAGCCGGATAATGTCTTGACGGGCCTAAACATAGGTTTTAGAAGCGAGACTGGAGTGAACATTCTACCCTTTCAGATAGGCAGACGGCCAGCAACTGCTCGCTGTAGTACACATCTGGTATCCGCACGCTGTATTGCCCCCTTTCTCGGAACACAGACGAGGACTACATGTAGTACGCTGCGCCCGGATAAGATCCTCACGAACCACCATGGAGAGCTCAACGCCGACCACGATGCGAGCTTGGCAGTATACAGATATCTATGCCACAGACGGCCTTGAGAAGCATCTCAACCTGAACACAGTATCCCTACCAGAGCCGAAGCCTAACCAGCACCTCGTGAAGGTGCTATATGTGTGTCTCAACCCAGTAGATTACAAAGCGGCGGAAGTCCCATTCATGTCGCGGTTCTTCATCCCGAAACCAGGTGCATACGAGCTGCTGTGCTATAGAAATGACGACTACTGACGTGCCATCAAGCAACACCGGGTCTGGATTGGGCCGGGCGTATTGTGAAGCCAGCTGCAGGCTCTACATTTAAGGCTGGCGACCTGGTCTTTGGCGTTTCCGCCACAAGCCCCTTCGTTGGGGGCATGCTCCGGGAGTATGCAACCGCCGAACTCAATGGCACAGTAGCTGCACCGGAGGGAGTCAGTGCCAGAGACCTAGCGACGTTGGGCGTGGCTAGCATAACATCAAGCCAGTCAATCCTTCCCTACGTCAAGTCCGGGGATCGTATCTTCATCAACGGCGGCTCCGGGGGCGTGGGCACGTTAGGAATTCAGCTCGCCAAGCAGGCCGGTTGCCATGTGACGACCACTTGCTCTACGCCCAATGTTGAGCTGTGCAAGAGTCTTGGGGCGGACGTTGTGATTGATTACACGACACAGGATGTCCTAGAGCAGCTCAAAGCCGGAGGGCAGCAGTACTCGCATATTGTTGATAACGTCCGCTCGGACTGGAATCTGTATTGGAGGTCTGCTGAATACACCAAGCCTGGTGCGAAGTTTGTTTTTATTGGCGACACACCCACTCCAAGCTTAATTTGGAACGTGGCCATGGCGAACCTTCTTCCCGGATTTCTAGGCGGAGCTGGCCGAACGTTCGTGATGGTCTTCGCACAAGTGGCGAACGCCGATCTGGAAAGGGTGGCGATGTCAGTAAGGGCTGGCACCATACAGCCTGTAATAGATTCCGAGTTCGCGTTCGAAGAAATTGAGAAAGCCATAAAAAGGCAAAAGACCGGTACGCAAATTGATGACCATGAACATCACGCTATGTCGCAGACAGAACACTGACGGTCATGATTAATGCCATATAGGCAGGGCGAGGGGCAAGATCCTCATCAATGTTGCGACAGAAACGTGAACGAAGAGGCTCGGTCAGATCGACAGTGGAGGAACAGAGCAGGGTGTTATGTCTTTCATAGAGTAGTGCTGATTGGTCTATCATAAGGTCCGAAGCACGCCATCTCGATGACTTCTTCACAGACTCCGCTCCAGTACTCAAAGATGCCCGCCATGCCGAAGGTCCACGGAGTTGAAGTTGATGCTGACATTTGCTTCCTCGCCTTAAACGGTGGTTATGGGATTCGTGAATGCAGCGAGAGCCTTTGTCGACGCACGGCACTGCCACAATGGCGGTGTTGATTGCAAGAGATTTCGCAGGGTCGACTTGTTGTTTGGTTTCACAACCGATGGAGTATGTTGTGTCGTCGCGATTTGACTGCCAACTCAATCAGCGATATGCTGCGGCGATTGAAGAGGCTATACGTACTTGGGAGGTGCTTGTGGAGAGGGTCTCCTATACCTTAAATTTGTCTTGAATTTCCTGGTTCGTACTGCAGGCTTTGTCTCCGCGCGGTTCCGCTCTGATAATATGAACATAGGTTTTGTTCCACAGAAATACTTATAGCTACCAACAGAGCAGAAGACCGGCGTCAGCGTCATGGTCTCGTGCGCATTTGCTACAATACAGCATATTTGCACCGTCATTGGCGCGCTAGGCGTCTGTATAGTGCAGTCTTACTCCGCGTTCGGACCCCATCACGATCAAAACTTGCTGGGGCGCGAGGCCCCGATGCTAGCTAGAGTGCGATGGCGGCACTACGTCACAGTAAAGTGGTAGAGGCTGTTGCGAACGCAAAGTAGTCGACCAGCTAAGGTGTCAATGGTCACGCGGACATAGGGCGATCAAGACTCTAAAGTGGCGCTCCCAGCCTTGAGCAATGACGTCTGACTGGAGGCGTCGGCCGGGGCCTCGAGCTGGTATGACTGGTAAGCGAGCAGTTACCCAAAGCGGTTGTAGTCTGTCCACCTTGCAACGGCGATCGTGAGGATAATATTCGTAGTCATTGATACCTATTCACTGCCGGCAAGGCGTTGGTATGTGCATCTGTGTTGACTGGAGAGGAGCGTCGTTAAGCATTTGATGAACGATCAATCTGTCAAACTAAACGTAGAGCGTCCATGTTCTTTCCCACCTTATGGAATTGCAGCACTCTCAGTATGCTTCAGTAGCTCCTGCCTCCGCATAGTGCGTGATCTAGAGCATCTATTCTATGAGCGTTGACGAAATGTCTCTATCAACACCATGGCTGGAGAAAGGAAGCCAAGATTGAAGGTCAAAACTGGGTGCCGGACTTGCAAGTGAGTTGTATTAGTGTCAAACACTCCGTTGGTAGCACGCCGTTGAGCTCATCCGCAAAGTAGAATACGCAAGGTAAAATGTGGAGAAGAACGTCCAGCCTGCTACCGCTGCGTCAGCACTGGGCGGACATGCGATGGATACGGGATCTGGCAGGATGTGCAGCCGAAATCCATCTCGATCGTTGCACGCGCGAAGGCCACGACAGCAATGCCGAGCAATAGCGCACTCTTGCCCACAGTCCCTACGGCGAAGACGAACGAGCTTGTCTACCTCGAGTGGTTCATGAACAAGACCACGATCAAACTCCCCGGGATCTATAAGTGGCCCTTCTGGCGGACGCTTGTACTTCAAGCTGGAAGCAGCGAGCCCGCGGTACTGCATGCGCTGCTGGCACTGAGCTCAGCGCACAGAGCAGAGAGCCAGCACGAACGACTTCGAAACGCTGTAGACGAAGCCTTCAACGCTGAAGAACAGTTCAGTCTGAGCCGCTACTGTCGAGCAATCACTGAGCTGCAGCCGCATCTCGCGGCAGGAGATAAGGCATCGGTGCGGGTTGCGCTCATTACTTGTGCCATCTTCACCTGCATCGAGTTCCTGCAAGGACGCTACCAGACGGGCCTCGAGCATTTACGGAGTGGCTTGAAGCTGTTGTGTACAGTTAACCTTTATTCGCTAAGCTCGGCCTCGGACACCGTTGATGAATGGCTGCTGGAGACTTTTGCAAGACTAAGCCTGCAAGTCGCTCTTTTCGATCCTAGCTTCGAGCGTATTCCGGAGATCTTCCAGAACCTATGGACCGATCGTGCATCATTCGAGTCGGTACCACAAGCACGGCGTAATCTGGACTGCCTTCTCCAAGCGTCTCTCGGTCCGCGGAACACGATCTCTGTAAATGCCGCCGAAAGTCACGACAACTTCAGGGGGATTAGGCCTCAAAGTCGTGAACAGCTCGAAGCAGAGCTGGCATCGTGGCACGTCGCATACAGTACCTTTCACGGGAACTTGCGGTCTGAGCATGATCCGCAGGAGTTCTTTGCGTCTCTTATGCTACAGCCCTACCATGCCATGGCGGTCATTTCGGCCGGTACACATCTAGATAGCGGGTACAGCGATGAGATGGCATACGACAGGTACCTACCCCAATTCGTCAGCATGATCCGACAATCGATCAGTCTGCTTCGGGCTGTCAAGCCTATACGGCATTACACCGATCACCTGGAGGTCTGTCATTTCTCTATAGACATCGGCTGGATCCCGCAGTTGTACTTCACCGCGTTGAAGTGCAGGAATAATCGCGTCAGACTGCACGCCCTCAAGCTGTTGTCTCTGCACCGCAGTCGAGAAGGCGTTTGGGACACGCTACTGGCTTCGGCCGTTGCCCGGGAAGTGATCCAGCTTGAGGAGGGCGACTTTTACCATTACTGGTCGGCGAGTGATGGCTTCTCCATCATGGATGATCCGGGCCAGTCCGATAGTGATTCGAAAATGCCCGTTTTGCCACCGTCACGGCGCGTGCAACAGGTGCAGGTTGTCCTTCCCAATGGGCCGTCAGACACGATGAGATTGACCTGCATGCGACCTACGCGAGACGGTGGCTTAGAACTTCTCAAGCGGGAACACGACCCTCGCTCTGGACAATGGATGTCGCTGGAACGTAAGGGGACGAGTGAGTCTACCTTGTCGGTATGCAGCATACCAAGTGTCGCGTCTGCGTAGCGTAGTACGAGCTTGGCGCAGTCAACTGCGCATTCACTTCATTGCAGTCATGTAGAGGCACAAGCCTAGTCCATACCGTGAGGTTGGAAACGAAACCTTTAACAGTACTCATTCGTACCCGCCATTTGAACGTCGTACTAACCGCGATGTATTGTGCTGAACATTCCGCTCAGGCGGGCCGTATGACGCCTATTTCTTGGGGCTTGCGAGTTTGTCTATGGAGCTCGTAGCTAGCGCACCATAGTCGCGTGGACTAGTGGCTGCACCTGCAGCTTTACCTGCTGACCATCATCTCTCCAGCCGTCCCGGTGACGATATTCTCACCTCGCCGTGCCCCAGACCAGCAGAACGCATGAGTGCGATGGCGAGAGCAAAGTAGTCGACCTTGAATAACAACCATAGACCACGTGCAATAGACAATGCGCTCCTTCGCCGTCTACATCGCGTGGGCAGCCAGTCTGCTCACCATCGCCAATGCTTCGACGCTGACTCCGCCTGTGCTGCCACTCATCGTGCGCAACCCATATCTCTCCGCATGGCTGGCCAATGCACGAGATGTACCGTGGAGCAAATGGCCCATCTTCTACACCGGCCAGTCGATCGGCCTTTCGGTCTTGGCACATGTGCCGGCCACCAACACCGTCTACCCTCTCCTCGGTCGCCCGCAGGACTCGCTGGGTAGTTCCGGCGACGGCTACAACGTCTCGTTCTGTCAGTACCTTGGCGCGCAGTATGATGCCTCGACGACCAACCTCAGCTACTCCATTCCCTCCGCGCATGCCGGCGGGGCCGACGTGGAGTTGATCCTTTCTTTCCTCTCGCCTATCACGCCAACGTCTACCCTACGACAGGCCATTCCAGCTGGCTATGTTACAGTCTATGTCAAAGGTGACTTTGATTTGGACATCTACATCGATCTCAACGGACAGTGGGTAAGCGGTAACCGCGGCAGCGATATCGTTTGGTCCTTGCAAGAAACCAATTTCGAGGATGCCAAGCACCTCAAGACCTGGCAGGTGAAGAAGAAGGACGAGGAAGTGTTCGTCGAATACAACGACTTTGCCGAATGGGGCGCCCTACACTTTACGGGACCGGCGGATGCGCACCACGAGGCTGGTACCTCAGGTGTGCTGAGACAGCGCTTCAGCAAGACCGGACATCTGCACAACACAGTGGACAATGCTTTCAGGGGTATTATGGACGAGGAACCTGTGTTTGCTTTCAGTAAGCGCTTCAATCTCTCTTCGAACAGCACCTTTGGAAGCTCGAACGCGAGTAAGGAGGACAGCGCGTTGTTCACCATCTCCCACCTCCAGAATCCAGTCACGCAATACGCCTCTGCTCGAGGATTGACGCAGATGCGGCCGCTTTGGATGTCCTACTTCTCCTCTCCAACCGCGCTGATTACCTACCACTACCTGGACTTTAACTCCGCTTCGGCGCTTGCGGCCAACTACTCGCTGCAACTCTCCCGTGACGCTTATGTTTCAGGCAGCTCCAATTACGCCGACATCGTCTCTCTCTCTGCCCGCCAAGTCTTGGGTGCGACATCCTTCTCCGGCACCCCAGACAACCCGATCCTCTTCCTGAAAGAGATCTCGTCGAACGGCAACTGCCAAACAGTCGATGTCATCTTCCCTGCCTTCCCATTCTTCCTGTACACTAATCCGCGCTGGCTCGCTTATTTGCTCGAGCCGCTGATAGAGCACATGCTGAGCGGACAGTATCCGAACATGTACACGATGCATGACCTGGGCACGCACTTCCCGAACATGACGGGTCATGCAGACGGGAACGATGAGTACATGCCAGTGGAGGAGTGTGGAGACATGCTCATTATGGGCCTGGCGTTGGTGAACAGCCTTCTTCATGGCGACGGCCGGAATGCGCAGAGTCTGTGGAGCGCGGAAGGTGGCGTGCCTAGGCTGTCGCACGATCTTGATGCCGACACCGAAGACGAAAGTGTCAGTCCGTTTGCGCTGCCGACTCGGCTGGAGACGAGAGATGGCGTGTTTGGCTTAGATGATCAGTTTGGCGGCAAAGTGGTTGGTGCGAGCCAGGCCAAGAAGTGGCTGTCGAAGTCTTATAAGCTCTGGAAGCAGTGGACTTCGTACCTAGTGGAGTACTCGCTCGAACCACACAATCAGCTCTGCACGGATGACTTCGCTGGATGGTTGGCGCTGCAGACCAACCTCGCGCTAAAAGGGATCATCGGCATCAAGGCTATGAGCGAGCTGGCGGGGATAGTAGGCGAGACGGCTGACGCCAAGCACTACCGCAACATTAGCGAGGTGTACGTTAAGAAGTGGGAGAAGATGGGCATGAGCCGTGACGGCGGACGGGCCAAGCTGGCCTACGATTGGTACGGCAGCTGGACGACACTGTACTCCCTCTACGCCGACGCACTACTCTGCTTCCATCCATCAAGCGACTACAGCAAACCGCGACCTGACGATGTCCAACATGACGGGCAGCAACTGCTGCAGCCATCTGTAAGCAGATCCATCAATGACTCGGCCAACTTCATCCCCGACCACATCTACACCACCCAATCCCGCTGGTACACCACAGTCATGCAGAAGTACGGCCTACCCCTCGACAGCCGCCATCTCTACACCAAAACCGACTGGGAGTTCCAGGCTGCCGCCGTAGCGTCACGCGCCACTCGAACGGAGATTCTGGATCGGGTGGCCAAGTGGTTGAACGAGACGAATACGGATTTGCCGTTTACGGATCTGCATGAGACGGAGGGGGAGGGTGCGTTTCCGGGGCCGAACTTCTATGCGAGACCCGTCGTGGGGAGTCATTTTGCGTTCTTGACGTTGGAGAGGGCTTGTCAAGGGAGAGGGGCGGGGGCTTTTGGGTATGATGTATGAAGGCAGGCTGCTGGAGGCTTGCTGTGTGCAGTGGTATGAGATGGAAAGCCTTACGGCCGATCTGTGCAGCAATGCATGAGGGGTGGCGCTGCTCCCATGTGATGTCCGGCATTTGTATGAGCACATGAGATAGCATTACGACCTTCACGCTGTCTGAACTTGCCTGTCTAAACGCCTGACCGTACGGTGTTCTTTCTGCTCTCAAGTCCACGTAGATCGTACACCATCCGGCCATTGGCTTGGGTTCGTGCACGGACCGCCCAACTCCGATCCGCCCTCACTTCGCAGCTTGAGCTCTACACGCACTAAGTTGTCGCGGCGCCTTTCCTTGATAACTCAGGATCCTGTGCGTGTCGCAATCATGTCGTCCGGATACGGCTTGACCGGCGGTACGTCTCAGCAACTTCCGCCCAAGCAGGGAATGACCAAATTGCAAGCACTCCACCGCTGACTTGGACTGGTACAGGTCCCTCCCGCTGCTTCCCCTTCTGGCAAGAAGTCCTCGCCTGCTACGTCGTCAACACCACCATGGAGGACGACTCAGGCAAGGCCAAGTGCAAACCCGCGCTAGACGATTACTACGAGTGCTTACACCACAAGAAAGAGGTGCGCACAACCTTACCCTCCAGCTCACCCTGCCCAGAGCCCCAGGGGTCGCTATAATCTGTACTAAAGGTGTGTCTGTGTATCTAGTACCGCAAAGTCGTAGCCATGCAAGCTGCATACCGACGGCGCGAGACCGAGACGGCGCGAGATCAGGCACCGAGTGCGGGCGAGATACGGAGCTTGGGACTGCTGGATAAGAAGGATGAGGAGGTTAATATCAAGCATGGCAGGCTATTGCCGACGTATGGGAGCAATCTGAGCAAGGGGCCGATAAGTACTGTGGAGCGGGTGGCTACGCAGGGGACGTAGGTGGTGCGGCTTGTGGGAGTGGGAGTGGATGGCGTTTGGCTGGGTGTAAACACTATTGAAAGAAGACGACGAGAGGTTTATAGGGCAGCCGCCTGGTACCCACACTTGACACATGGTCATGAAACGACCACAGTGCTCCCGAGCTGATATCAGGGTGTGGCTCACAATAGGAAGATAAGGTATAAAGGACTACTTTACGTGCCAATGCACGAAGTCTACGGGTCCGCCGAAAGGGAAGGAGCTGGCAACTGATCGTCACTGCCTACCTTGCAGCACGCCTTGGCGGGTTACAAGGCTACCCATTTACAGTCGACCCCTGGGTTGTGTATCAGAGCTACTCCCCTGAAGGAGGTCGACTGTACGGAGATTTTACAATACGCTTGCAAAGACCTCGTGTATTGCAGTGTGGCTGCTATATGACTTCTACGCCGCGATTCCCGAAGAAAAGCCGACACTGTAACCGACATCAGCCATAGGCTATGTCGCATTTCCTGTGTGGTCGTACCAAATGTGTCTATCATCACCTGAAGCTGATCTCGCGCACCGCACGAACGTTCTACACCACCACTGGATCAATGGAACTTGCAGCAGACCAAGCCATATACGTGTGAAATCTCAATGGAAATCGTGACATAGCACATAGCTTGTTTTACACCTACGCTCAAACGCCTTTTGCCGGCGACGTCCAGTCAGCCTACTCATCCCATTCTTCATTCAAATCATCGATCAATCTGTTCTCCGCATCGCTGTCTCGCCCCCTCCCTCTGCCCGACCCGGACCCGCCGAGGCCGCCATTAACGCGCGTATAACCCCTTCGCGAAGGCAAGAAGCGCGCACAGGAGGATGTGAGTATGATGAAGATATCCTGAGTACTCCATTAGCAAGTCTAGTGCTCCACAGACTTGTAGCGGCGACGACTCACCCTCACAAACCCGAAACACCCAGCCCAGAGATTATAGTTTGGCATCTGCCTCCAACCCCTCTGCTGCAACACCACACGGCTGTACACACAGCCACCGACCACATACACAATCACCGCGATCAGCACAATCACTCCGAACACACCGGCGGGTGACAGACTCTGCTTCGCAACCTCAATCCCACCACAGGCTGCTGACGAGCGCGCTTCGAACATGTACGTGCATTCGTCCGGACTCGCGCCGACGAAGGACAGGGAGAGGAGCGGGTTGAGCGGCTCTCTGTCGCAGAGGAAGGAGACGATTGTGTTTTTCCGACGAGTGACTGGAGTTGGGTTTGGCTTTTTGGTGGAAGGTTTCTTGGGTTCGCGTTCGTCCGCGTCGTCGTCGTCGTCGTCGTCGTCATCATCAGGGTCATCATCGATGATTTCGCGGGGTGAGTGTAAGTCTTGGACATAGTGGGCGTTCTTCATCGTGTCGCACGGCGAGCCATCGGTGTAATTTAGCACGAGTTTGCGGCCATGGAACACTGGGGCGGTGTTCATTTGTCTGCGCGTCGACATTTATCAGCGTCCGTACACTTCCACTGTCCACTCTCGACGCATGAGTCAACTCACCCAATGCTAAACACCTTCCCGCCCAACTTATAATATGCGCTCACGTTCCGCCACGCATCCTTCCTCAACCCATCCACATCCTCCAACTCCTCCACCACCGGCCCGCAAAAGTTCATGCTGAAGTTGTACCCCAAGCCCCATCCCGTCGTGTTCCAGCTGTAGTCGCGCGGGTGCTTGGATTTGCTCAGTGTCGGGTCTTCGATGTGCAGTGGGTTGAGGTCGAAGAAGGCGTGCGAGGTCGGGCTGCGGATGGTGCAGGGTTTGGGGATGTCGGAGGATTTGGGCGTGGTGGCCGCGGAGACTAGGAGGGTGGTGGAGGTGGAGGTTAGGCCAAGGTAGACGGCGAGGGAGTAGAAGAGGAGCATTGTGGAGGTGTCGGGAGATGGATGCGCGTACGCTGCGCTGGAGTACCGCTGCTCCGGCGATGTCGATATCTGTCGTTGTCGAAGGCGGATGTTCGTGGAGATGAGAACAGGAGGAGGGTTTCTTACCTACGTAACTGTCTCGAAAGTCTCCCTTTGCTTATGCACTCTTCGGGATGGCCCGCTTGGTTTGGAACCTTCGTGCCTCCAACCAAGCCTTCCGCACCTACACCCCGTTATATACATACATATATATGTGATCTCCTAACAACCAGCAATGGCAACCAAACGCCCCCACTCCGCCATCCACCCCTCCCGCCGTGAACAAGTCCCACAAGATGAACAACCGCGCCGCAAACGCCAAAAGCCTGACCACATCCACGGCAAAAGCTTCAAAAAAGCCCACACCGTCCACGAATTGAGAACGCACATCCGCTCGCTCAAGCGCTTGCTAGAGCACAACGACGATCTCCCCGCAGATGTACGAGTGGAAAAGGAGCGAGCGCTGCAGACCGCGCAGCATGAACTGGCGGAGACGGAGCGGGCGAAGGAGCGCAGCGATATGATTGGGAAGTGGCACAAGGTGCGGTTCTTTGAGCGGCAGAAGGCATCGAAGAGGTTGAAGAGGGCGCGGAGGGCGGTGGCGGAGTGTGAGGACCTGGCGGGGAAGGTGGAGTTGGAGGCGAGGGTGGAGGAGGCGGAGGTGGATGTCAATTATGCCATGTACTTTCCGTTGGGGATGGAGTATGTGCCGCTGTTTCCGAAGCGGAGGAGGAGGAGTGAAGGCGCAGAAGGCGGAGAGGGGGATGGTGGGCAGGGAGTAGGGGGCGATGAGGAGCGGCAGGGTGATCAAAAAGTGTGGCAGCTCGTCAGGCGATGTATGGAGGATGGACAATTAGAGGCGCTGCGGAACGGCAAGCTTACGGGGAGCCGTGCTGAAGGTGATGCAGGGTCGGTGGTGACGACGCATAAGAAGAGAGCGAAAGAAAAGCGACGTGCTCCCAATGTGGTCGTTGAGGGCAACCGGCGAGAGCGTAGAAGCGCTCTAGCAGCTCACGCGGACAGTGAAGCCGAAAGCGAAGGTGGGTTCTTCGAGTGAAAACGTTGACTAGGTCTTGAAATGCTATGTTTGCTGCCGCCAGATCGTGGTTCAAACCTAGGCTCGGAGCAACAATCTACGAATACCACACCACCAGCGCACGTCCTTCGCTTCTGCCCTACAACGCAACCGTAGTAGATGGCCTACTTGAGCCCACACATGCACCTACAATCAGGTACAGCACACATATCGTACTCATCGAACCACGCCTTCGCATGATCGGCATGAAAACCATGCCCACAACTCGCGCAAAAGCACATAAGCTTCACCATTCTATTATCTTTCTGCTTCGCCAACTCCCTCACACCACCCCGAGTGCCAGGGTCAGGTATGCCCAGCCACATCAAGCAGATGGCACAACGCGGCAGATGGCGCCCGCACGTCTTGCACACGGTGCCCGCGTGCGCAGCCGGGCCCGGAATTCGCACGCCACTTGGTGTGGTTGCCGGCTTGCCTCTGCGACCAACGAGCGGCGCACTGCAATGGTTGCACCGCAGCGTCAGCTGTGGAGCAGGGGGCTCGATCAATGACCTGCGATCCCTGCCCTTTGCGAGTCGGTTATGCTGGACGGTGAACTTGGTTCGCTCATTAAAAGCCTGCCAAGCCTGCATCTGCATGAAGTACGTCTCCTTCCACATTTCCCATCGAACGTCGTCTACGTATCTCGGGTTCGTGAAGGCTGTCGCAAGGACGGCAGTCTGGAGGTCGTTGGTCTTGACGATGTACGACTGGAAGAGGTCCATGGCTCGCTCGCCAAGGCCGGTGAGAAGAATGCCTTCAAGGTCGCCATTGCGGATCGCTCGTGCCGTCTCTGTTTGCAAGAAGCCGCTCAGCTCTGTGTCGTTAAGGTACTTGAGACCCAACGCAACGCGGTAGCCGAGGTGGAGGTAGCTCGTCTTCATGACGTCTCGCCAGTCGCCTGTCGTTAAGTATGTGAGTAGAGCTTTGAGAGCAGGGTCGTCGGTGTCTGCGGCCATCCAGAGACACATCTCGCGTTGCTCATTGTTGATGGTGTCGGAGGCGAGAAGGGCGCCAAGACCAATGTTCGGTATGGTTTTACTGCGGATAAGCGTACGGAGCAGGTTGAGAGCGATGTGCTTGTAGTCGTGAAGCACGGCCTGGACGATGGCGAGATAGTGTAGGCCGCGGTCGATAAGCTGTTGGCATTCTGTGGAAACAACGTGTTAGCGGTGTCACAGATATTCCTGGGAATGGCAATTGCATACCCTCTTCCAGCGTATCCGTGGTGAACTTCCAGCCGCAGAGGGCGAGGCATAGCTGACGATGTTCTGGGAAGCTCGTTTGCTCGCCCTCAAAGTCCGGTATTTCTCTGGAGCTGTTTAGGCCAACGATCGCATCACTGACTGAAAGCTTGGACGGTAACAATGTTCGTCTTGCAACATTACCAACATCCTCAGACCACAGCCCTGACACACCAACAAAGCTCAGGTCGAGGGCGTCATACACCATGCCATCGTCGGCAGCCTGCTGTCTAAACCGACGGACAGTCTCCCACAGCCGCTCAAGCTGAAAGTTTCCGGCGACCATGTTCGCATTCTCTTGGCAATCGAAGAGATAGCCACGCTTGCATCTTTCGCGTTGCAGCGTTTCAGAAGTCAGAAGTTCTTTCACGGGCGGCGAGTTCATGTCATACCTCACACTCGCGTCGCTATTATTATGGGCTGAACTGCTGGAGTCAGGGTCGTAGTTGAGTGGACCAAAGTCCTCGGCGCTACTGAGGCAAGTCGGATGAGCCGGTGTAGTAGCGGGCACGACAGGTGCAGTCCTAGGCTCTAAGACAGAAACATCTTTGCATGTAACAGCGAGGTCTTGTCGTGCTGTAATCTCAGCATGAGTCTGACTTTTCGAAGCTTGCAACAGCTCTACCGTTCGGGAAGGTCGCAAAATGATCATCTGTTGGGTTACATCCGATTGCACAGCATCCAACCAGTCAAAGGCAATAACGCGAGATTCTTTGCCTTTCCCAAGACGTTCATCATGCCAAGGCGCCTCCAGCACTCGAGACTGGGATACATAACGGTTGGTGCGCCACAGCGTGCCTCCGTAAGGGTTGGAGGGAAGGTACTCTGACGACTGAGAAGTAGTAGTTTTACCTTCGACCATGTCGATCACTTTCAGCTCGCCAGTACTACTGCAGAGCGCCAGTCGGCCACGGCGCAGGCCGGAGTAACGAAGACTCCAAATGGTAGTTGGCACGGAAACGTCGACAGCGGGTGAGAAATTGAACACGGCACCGCTGCTCGAGCCAGACGAGGCTGCTGACGGTGACATCCACCGCTTGTCCCATACTGTGACCGAAGGATCGCCTGTTGACCCAGCCGAAGCAAAGTAATTCTCATCGAGCGGATCGATGGCAATGTTGTTGACATTGCGTGTCGATGCCTGCAGACTGCTACTATTGTTCCCACTGCCGAAGTAACCGTCCCGAAGATCGTAAAGGCGTATAAAAGACCGCTGGGTTGAGGCCACGATCTCCTGCGGCGAACCTGGGAAAAAGCGGACGCTTGACACCAGTTCTGCGGCGCAGAGTCGTCTGACAGGCTCTGGTGCGTCGGAAAGACCATTATTGATGTCGTAAATGTTCAAGCAAACGTCTGAGCGAGTCTTGTCCAGAGCCACGGCGAGTAGACTCTCGCCACTCAAGGCCACCGAGTTACACTTCCGCTGTTGCTTGACTTTGAACTCGGCCACGGTCTTGGACGTGGCCTTCTCTTCGCCCAAGCGAATGATACTGGCATGGCCGGACACATAGCCCAGTGCAACGAGAGACTCATTGACGGGAGACCAGGCGAAAGCGCCAATGTGCAGTAGGTTGGTGCATCGGGTGACGATGTGATAGGCAATGGTGGTCTCGCCACGGCTGTCAACTTCATTCAGCGTCAAGCTCGAGTCTCCGACATCGAGCAGCAAAAACCGCTGCCTATCGCCAGTCGAGTGTGGCGACCATCGCACTGCCGCTTCCATGAGATGGGCAGCCGGGCGACCTGACGGCACACATAACGCTCGTCGGAGGTTTGCACACCCTGGCCTGCCTTATCCCATACTGCCTGTGCTGGGGAGAACTCGAACGCTTGTTGGTCAAAGCAGCAACATACAGACAAATGCATTCACATCGATGGACTGGAGTTCACGTTCATGTTGGGTAGGGCGGCGCAAACGCCACCGTGGCGCGTTCTGTGGAGCGACGTCAACCCGCACATGCAGCCAACAGGTCGGGCCAACAAGGCTACATCGACAGCACACCGTTGTAGATAAGCTGGGTTTGCTCCATTTGTCAAGGCAAGTACAGCATTCATGTTCCTTACTGTCGACCAGCGATGTCTGCCAAAGCTCCGCCACCGCCTTTACCTCCACGCGAGAGCAGCAGTATGCCACAATCTCCCTTAGACGCGCCTCCTCCTTATAACCCACCGTCTCCCGCATCAACAGTCTCGGCAGGACTATGGAGCTCCCAGGACCCTCGTTCTTCATCCATGCAAAGTCTGTTACCCGAGTATACCGAACACGACGGTGGTCGTCGAAGGTTACTGCTCATCTATATCCACGGCTTTATGGGCGATGAGATGTCCTTTCGGTCTTTCCCGGCACATCTACACCATTTGCTGACTGTTTTGCTGTCGGATACGCATGTTGTGCACACCAAGGTCTACCCTCGCTATCGTTCGAAGCGCAACATCTCTTTTGCGCGAGATGACTTCAGCCGGTGGCTTGAACCTCACGAGGATTGGCAGACCGACGTTGTGCTTCTAGGCCACAGCATGGGTGGCCTTCTAGCGGCAGAGATTGCCCTTATGCCATCTCCAGATCCGGCAAGTCGGGCACTGAAGCATCGAATACTGGGCACTATCAACTTCGATGTGCCGTTCTTGGGTATGCATCCCGGAGTAGTTCGCTCAGGTCTATCGAGCATATTCATGCCCGCGGAAGAGACTCACGAGGACAAGTTCTCACCAACGCTATCACCGGTTTCGACAACCAACAGCATATCTGCTTCCGCAATGGCTTCTGCGGAACAGCTCCCTGACGCTCTATGGAGGCCAGAAGAAAACGATCCCACTTACAACCCGTCATTTCAGAACGATGTTGTTCTACCCATTCGAAAAGGGTGGAAGAGCGCTTGGCACTTCATCAACAAGCACTCATCTAACCTGACCGAGCTGGGAAATGCGACTAAGAAGTTGATTTCTTCGCATATGGAATTCGGCGGAGCGATGGCCAATTACGACGAACTTAATCGACGCTACGTGAGGATACGAGCGCTCGAGGAGGATGATGCAGCGATAAGGAAGTCTGTTGTCGCGGAAGGGCCGGCACCGCCACGGGTACGCTTCGTGAATTATTACACCGCCAGCACTGGCAGGCCGAAGAAGGTGAAGCCCATAGAGGCAAGCAAATCTCAGGAATTGGTGGCGGACGAGGGTGCTGCACACAACAATGCTACTTCGCTGGTGAGTAAGAACGCAGCGTTGACCGACGGTAACAAGCCAGCAAGTCCTCGCATATCCCTTGAGGAGTGTCGAGATGACGGCAGCATCATTGAGAAGCCAATCGCCGAAGACTCTGACACACTGGAGGAGGAGCAATGGGGCGATGCAGCGGAGACACTTACAATACAAGATCCGCGGCCAGTGTCCGATGATGAGACCGACGCGGATATAAGCAGCGAGCCAACGGCAGATTTGTCTCCCATCGCGTCCGTCGATCAAGAGTCAACATTGCCACCAATTCCGGAGTTACCACCCGCGCCTCCGCCGCTTGATGTGTCGTACATACAAGACGCATCTACGCGGAAACTGGTCGAAAAGGAACACTCCCGAGCGCTCAAAGCTCACGAACAAGCGATGAAGAATCGCGAGAAAGCTATCCGTGACCGAGCGAGGCTTGCCGAGAAGGTGCGAGCACAATCGCAGAAGGACGCACAGAAAGTGCAGAAGGATGCCAAGAAGGCGCAAAAGGATGAGCTGAAAGCCGACCAAAAGGCTCATGAGCAAAGACTCGCAGAGGAGCGAAAGCAGGGCAAGCAGCCTATGACGCAGCAGCAGAAAGAAGAATTGAGGCTGCAGCAGGAGACAGCACGTATGGAAGCAGAGGCGCGACGGCTTAGAGGCGAGCCAGAACCGAGAACTGTCGAAGACTCTAATACTGTATTGACAGCGTCAGAAACGAGCGGTGACCGAACCCTGCAAAGCAGTAAATCTGCCATGTCTGCCCGGGACACTGCCCCTTCCATTCTGAGTAGGACTACTACAGGTACATCCTCAATGCAGCCTTCTGCCGAGCATAGCCAACAGCAGCAACACGATCGCAAATTCTGCATGCTCCCGCCCAAGGACGCTTCAGGTCAGCGAGATCCTTGCTGGGTCCGCATCTTCATGGAGAACGTGGATGAAGTGGGTGCGCACTGTGGACTTTTCTTCATAGATGAGCGCTACGAAAGGCTTGTCGGAGACGTCGCGGAAAGAATCGAAGGCTGGGTGTTTGAGGCTATCAGCCAAGGCGTGGCGAGCAGCGAGAAGAGCTAAGCAGCAGTGCTCTGACGACCCGTTTGTACACGATTTCCCGGCATCATTTGTTGAGCCGACTTCTACCAAGCGACGCTCAAGCGCTGACCTCATGAGACAACCCTGTGAAATCATCGTGAACAAAACCCAGGACCTCAATGTCTTTTGGCAGTAGTGGGTCAGCTTTGATCAAGGCGACGTCTTCTCTGACACTGGCCTCAGCACTGCAAGCATGTCAGACTGACCGACCATTGTGTCCTACGATGCGGTGAACATACTCAGCAAAGCCACCAAAGTCCGTCTCATCAATTTGAGCAGCTACATCCGACCCAGCACCCAGCCTATCCTTGAGTCTGCGTTGCACTACATGATTGTCGTGGAAGTTGTTGGGTCCCAAACCGCAATCCGCGTGATGAATGACGGCGATGGCTCCTAACCCTCCAGACAAGAGAGAAGCTAGGGCCTCCATAGAGCGGAGTGCGTCCTTCGCGCGACCGCCGGCGTTACGGATGATCGCCACATTGGCGGTGAGGTTCCAGAGATCCTTTGGATCAGCGCGAGGATCGAGGCAGGAGAGGATGATGATCCCTTTCTGCTCTGGAAACTCCTTGAAGGAGAACGTGCCCTTGAAGTTCTTCTTGTATTGTCTATTTGGTTTGGCTTATCAGCCAAGTAAAGATAGCTTTTAAGTCCGGCTCGCTGGTTACGTACTCGTTGCCCTTGGCAAGTTGACGGACTAGATCAGCAGACATTCTGTCTGGGAAGTGTGTTCTTGGAGGCGCTAATTGCTAGTCGGCGTGGATTGTTCGTTTGAATCGGCGTTACCGACTGACCAGAAGACATGCCTTCCGGGATATGTACCTTTATACGCATTCATCGACTGCTTCCAAGCTGCCAACAGTGTGTCCCGGCGTTGTTGCTGACGCAGCACTGACTGTCGGCGTCACATTCAGCTGTCGGTGTCTTCTTTGAGAATCGATCAATAATCGGCACAGCTTGACTCATCAAGTTTGTTGTCTGCGTAAGCATGTTGACTGGCGTGGTTGTAGACGCAATTGTAGCGCTTCAGCAGCCTTCGGCTGCAATGCAAGGAGACGTGGGCATGGATTGCCTGAAGCTACATTCGTGTAGCGTGATACCTGCCAGGGAAGGTACAACCCATCATCGCGGATAATGTGCAGGACTTGACCAATACTATGTGGAAGGCTTGCAGTGGTTCCGAGTGAAGTGACGTCGCGAAGGCTAGTGAGTAATCAACTCGGCTGTATGTAGGGCTCATCCTTCTAGCATATCTGGCGTTGTCAGCAGCGCAGATCGAACCCTGCAGGTGGCAGACTGAATACGTATAGTTGGACAAGCAAAGATTCCGTTTGTACGTGTCCGACAGCCAGCAATGTGCATCGACTTTTGACGTGCCCGCCTACACTCTCAGCAATATTCACATCTACGATCTGGCGCTCTTGGTCGCTGAATAACATGTAACGTTGCGCTCATCATGTGTCCCAGTAACACAATCGTAGTGTCGTGCGCTCATTGTTCTGTTAACCCACTCTGAGGTGCGCGTTACCATGAAAAAGCCTCTTCAAAAAAGTCCATCTCCGTCATTTCGCACCGATCTCTCATAGCCTTCCTCACATCATCACTCAGGCTACCTGTGCCACAAACACTGATTGCCATAGCGCCGACCTGCTGCGCTTGCTCTTTGTCAATCAACGCCCCAACATCCGGCTTGCCTGGAAACATCTGCACACTTGCACTCGGCGAGTGGATCTCCCTGGTGCTCCGCGGCCGAGTAACAAATAGCAGGATCTTGAGAATATCGCGCCGTTTGCTCATGCCGAGAATCTGCGTCATCCACGGCCTGATCCATTCAAGGTGCTCTGGAGACTGAATGATCCAGACCAGGATGACTCTGCGGGTTGCACATGTGCCGTTGGCATATGCACCGACCAGATCGCGCACGTGAGGGACTTGATGGGTGATGCCAACCCCAGCAGCGAAGAGCATTACAGTGCCATACGACTGGAAGCTCTGATCGCCGTATGGACCCTCCACGAAAGCTGTCGTATTGAACCTTCCTTGCGGCGATTTCTCTGCTTTGCGGTACATGGCATCGGTAAAGCCGGTCCGGCGGCGGACAATGAGAGACATAGAGGTGGGCTTGCCAGCGGTGTATATATCGAAACGGTTCATTGGCAGGCCCTTCTCCGTATGGAATTCATCCTCGTTGCTCCAGGCAAGTGAGAACGGATGGCTAGTCCACAGACCGACGGTTGGCATATACAGGAAGATATGCTGACCGGGTCGAAATTTCCACGGCCTGGCCATGCGGAGAGTGATTCTCACAGCATCTCCTGGCAGCGCTTCCACTTCAGCTTTGGTAACGCCTCTGCCGGTGTTGTTGCGGACAAGACTGTACACCCGTAGCACTCGTTCAATGACCCAGCATGTGATGGCAACCTGCACAAAGACGTGCAGAGTGGTCAGATGCTTCGTATGGACCCAAGTTGCAGCGATAGCTACAATACCGAGCAGAATGTGGATGTGCAGAAACGTTTCGTAGAATGCGTGCCGCACGATAGACGGTGTCAGCAGGAGTATGGTCGCAAGCGTGCAGGCTCCGATTGTACCGGTCATGATAAGTTGGCTGCTAGCCATAGCCGCTTTGATCATCGCCCAGCCTTTGTGGGATCCCGACGTAGCGATCATTCCGGCCATCCAAAAACTGGCGTGCGTAACAGCCTCGAGGACTACGATGCGGCCAATCCATCGATGGAGAAGGTTGTAGGTGTCAAAGGTGATGTCGAGAAGCCAGAGTAAGGGGTTGTTGCGGCCTGCCAGTAGGATCAATGGTATCATATTTAGCACCGCAAGGACTCCGGTGCGGTTGCGGCCCTCCACGTAAAACGCATGCTTGTCATGCCAGTTGATTGTAACAGCGCAGAGGATAAAGTTGAGTGCAAGATACCCGACTACGACGATAGTCTGCAGTCGGGTCGGTAGTGTGCCAATGTTGGTCGCGGCTGAAAGTCTGAACTCCCGTGTGCCTTGTCCAGAAGAGCGGCGCATGTACCAGGTGGCGCTTCAGCTTCGCCAGTCTCTCGTTGGGAATGCTGAAGTAGCTCTGCCTGCCCTCGCTGGAGATGCTGTGGTTGAGGTTAGCAAGGCGCCGTAGATGCTTCAGTAGTGTGTTGGTCCAGCGATTGACGAAAAGAACAGCAACGATAGCGAGCCAGATGCACCCGAGGACTCTGGCAAGGCGTATGTTCTCAATGTCTGCTGCTGTGGGCTGGGCCACAGCCGCTGCATGACCGCTGGTGGTTGAAGAGCTGGCATGAGATATTGTAGTGCTATTCTGCGCGAATACGAGTGGAAGTATCACCGCAAGTAGCGCTAGTTTGATCATTATCCTGGTTATGGTGAACGTGATCCTGCGTCCTCCGTCGCTCTCAACTAAACTTTTATCAGAGTAGTCGCTGGCTGTAGTCACCGACTTGCTGAGAACCGCCAGCACGCGCCGAGTCTCTAGTTGCTGTGAATGAGTGTATGGCTGCCTGCAGCGACTGTGAAGGCGGATCGACCAGCGAAGCCTACGCAGTGAGCGTCTACCTTTTGTCAAAGGATAATGCCTCTGTGAGCCAGCTTTGTCCCGCAAATGAGCGTCAAGGACTACAAAGGCCAAGAGAGTGAGAGATTCAGATACATTGTGCGCTTCTTGCACGCGAGGGTGGAGCGTCGTCAATATGTGGCACTTCGGAATGCGGATGAACAGGGCAGGTTTCAGGAAAGGTGTAACAATCACTTCGATAGTACAATACTACCTTGTCCTTGCCATGTAGCTGCGGTCAACATCATCCCACACGTGCAGGCGCGTACATAGCCTTTGTCTCGAACTATAGTCGTCTCGTAGCACATGGGGTCGT
Organism: Baudoinia panamericana UAMH 10762; assembly: GCF_000338955.1. Taxonomy (NCBI): domain Eukaryota; kingdom Fungi; phylum Ascomycota; class Dothideomycetes; order Mycosphaerellales; family Teratosphaeriaceae; genus Baudoinia; species Baudoinia panamericana. The sequence goes on from NW_006911257.1 coordinate 232,429, forward strand.
AGGGAGTGGATAGGCGCTTGGGTGGTCGAGAGCGCGTACATGCGGGAAGTCTCCTGCAGCATAGCAGACTATCCCAGGCGGGTCACGGGAGGATATGTTGCATCAGGTTGATAGGCTCCCAGGCTACTGCTTGATCTGCGAGACAATGGTTGTCCAATAGCGCGTGTTTCAGGTACACAAGCGCTTCACATCTGTCGGAGAGCTGATACCCCACAGCAGACTCCACATTGATTGTTTGCCAACTTCAGTGGAAACACGACTTGCGACTTATCCTAGTAACCGAAGCATCTCTCAAGAAAACTGTCATCAAAGACTAGAACAACAAGATGTACGTAGGGAGAAACAGATGTACAGATGCTGCTAGCCAATTCCGTTACACTCTTACTGCCTTATATTCGAGGGTTACTACTAGCCTCTTCTATCCGTACCACATATTATAGTAAATCTATCTCACCAAATGCGACAGCGAGCGTCAAAAAGATATAGTATTTATTAGCACCCAAAAGCAAAAGAAGCTTCAAGCTGCATCGGCCGGGACTGTTTAACTGTTAATAATACTCCTATCGAGCTCAAATTGACTTAGTTAAACCTACATCGAACCCGGGGCTAGCCGAGATCACTCAAATGGCAACGGCTAATTTTACCACTAAACCACCGATGCTTGTTAGAAGGGTAAACAGCAATAGATAAATATATACCCTTCAAAAAGCATGTATCCTAAAATTCTAGAGCCGGCTGTATCCCGTGACTATAATACCTTAGTGATCGAGACTTTGCAGAGCTAAGGGTATAATAGTACAAGTCTAATACATCGACCCTAGAGAATAAATAAGTAAAATGCTTCTTAGCCTAGACGAAGGATCTTATAGAAAGCCTTCTCCGCTCTAACCGTCTCCGTACGTGCTCTGCAGCGGTTACTATAGTAGAAGTAATAAAATCAGCCGTTGCTATTTAAGTGATCTCGTCTACCCCCGGGTTCGATGTAGGTTTAACTAAGTCAATTTGAGCTCGATAGGAGTATTATTAACAGTTAAACAGTCCCGGCCGATGCAGCCTGAAGCTTCTTTTGCTTTTGGGTGTTAGTAAAGACGAATGCGAAGACGGAAAGAATGGTGGGTAGGATGATAGGTTCATTTACAGAAGCGCTGTTGCAAGAAAAATTGTCATAGTGGTTGGATCTCATAGCGGAGGCACGATGGATACTTGATGATATTGGAGATGTTTCCGTTTTGCCTTGGCTGCTTAGGTGCGAAGCACTACTAGGAAAGATGAAACATGCAGTCAGCCACGAAGCGTGGTACGCAGTTTGTCGGAGCAGAGAGACAGACGCTGGTTGCACTGGCCGGGACGGCTTGGACTGCGACTTTCCATGGATTTTCGTGAACAGAAGATTGTCCTGCTACTAAGAGTATTTGGGCATGATCACACAGCAGTGCACGCTTCTGTCGCGGCCTGGAACGAAGCGACGCACTCACAGTAAGCGCTTAAATAGGATTACCCGGATCGTTCTGAACAACGACGACCGGGTTTAGTGACTAGGTCGACTACAAAAAGCATCGTCTGCTAAGCCAAGCTGGATCTTGCAGCATACAACAAGTGACAGGAATGACCCAGCGTGGCTCAATCCGTGCTGCCAAGAAATAGAAATACTTCGATCAATGCCTGGAGCCATCGACACCACAGAACTCAGCTAATTCATGTGGAACCAGCGCCTCCTCCGCGCCCGTGCTTGCTCCTATGCCCTGTGCCCGGAGGCTTGCCGCGGCCGCGATGCGGATTGTTGCCACGCCCGCGACCAGTCTGACCTCCGCCTCCAACACCACGCCAGCTGTCGCCACTGGAGCCGGCTGGAGTGCCGGCGACACCGGTAAGCTTCACCCTGCGGGCTTCCCTCTGCTCAATCATCTCCCCACTCTCCAGGCCTGGGTACTCCTTTATGATGGCTCTCTCCAGGTCGAGCCGGTTCTTGAGCAACTCATGCGCAAGGCCGAGACGGGTTTCGAACGCGAAGGTGGCCGTGTCCGGGAAGAGGTTGTGGGGCGGGGGGTTGGAACGGCTCCAATTGATCGGCTTGGCTTCGACAGCCTTGTCGTCGACGAACTTGACGCGATACTTTGTGACGAGCCATCTCGGCGGACTGCTCTCACCGAACGGAAAGCTAGCGTCGTTGATACCTGGCGGGTAGAAGAGCCGATAGTACCAGAAGCTTCCCAGCTGTGCCGAGGCGAAGAACACCGCGCGCGCATAAGCGATGAAGTCGCGCCATTCTGCCTCGAACCTGATTGGCGACACAGAGTATAACCGAAAGTGCTTGGTGTCGGCTAACGCGACAATGATGGACTGCACGCGGGTAGCAGTGCCCGCCTTGTTAGCAGCGGTCCATTCTGCTAGCTTGGAGGCGTCGCTGAAGCGGACGCATGGGCCCGTAAGCTGAACCTCAAAGCCGAAGAGTCCATCTTCCCTCGCAAGCTGAACGACACCTGTATCGTTCGGCAGATCCTTCTTGACGAGGTCATCCTTGCCTACGCCGAACGTCAACCCCAGGCCGGGAGAGCCATCCTCGCGGACCTTCTTGAGCTGGTCAAAGAAACAAATCCAGCTGATGTTCACAGGCACGGTATCGTTAGATGCCTTGCCTGAAACATTCTTCTTCGGCACACGTGCGACAGTCACTCTTATGTCGATGAACGGCCGCTGCGTTTCGACATTGAGTATGTACCGAACGCACCTGGGATCGATGCCACCAGTCTCGATCATATCCGGGTTTGGTATTACGCTGCCGGATCCCCAGAGATGTCCGCCGTTATCATCAAGGAACGAGATGTACGCAAAGCGTGCCAGATGGCAGCTCCTTTTGGAACTAGCATCGCCGCCCTTGAGCGGGAAGCTGGCCCTGTCTTTACCGCGATACGCATGCGGACCCGAATGGACGGGCGCCAGCGAGAACTCCTTCTTCTTGTCGATGGCGAGAAACTGCGGGTAGAGCACAGCCGCGTTTGGCTCCTTGAAGTGCATCTCCTTCGGAAGCTTGTCATGGTCCATGATGCGGTATTCGACGACTGGCACCTCCGGCTGGTTGCGCTTGTACTTCGCGTCGATCGCAGCCTTGGCCCGGTTGTATGAGGCGGCGAAGCCCTTCGCTACGGCCGACAGAGTGCCTGCGACCTCATTAGGCGCACCTGTGGATGGTACGCCTGCGGTCAGCTGGCTCATCGTGTCCAAGCCATCTGCCGAAGCAGTTGGAGCTTGCTTCTCCGCAGAAGGAGAAGGAGGGGGCAAATCCGGAGAAGGGTTTGATTGAGACTATCGCATGGAGAAGTCAGCTACGGCTTCAACATTCACGGTGGAGTCTCATCATTTTACTTACCATGAAGAATAAGTACCGCCTCCGGGGAGACGAAACGGTGCCTAAAAGCACAGGTGTCAGCGCGTATCATCAGGTAAGCGGCGGTGGAGGCAAATCTTACACCGCAGTGACTAACGACAGATATCCACCAAGACCCGTTTGGCGGGAGGCTGCGCCAACCGCCTGGGTACTTGGGAGAGGAGGTTGGAGTGCTTGTAGCTCTTCTGAGAATAGCGCTGTGGCGCGGCGAACCGGCGAGAGCGTACACGATCCAACTGGGTGCCCGTCAACCGAAGTATCCGGGGCCACTACACAATCGTTAGCATGATATTCTCCATCATATGACGACGCCTCCGCATCGTATAGGTGCATACCTGAACAATAACCTGCCTGAAGGAGAAAAGGAGGAGAACGGGCGAAGATTTTGCTACAACAGGCAGCGAGCGCGACGGCGGCCGATCCCGGCTTGGCGACAGCGGCACGATGGCGACGACGACGACAACATGACGTACGTTCACGACTGCGAACCGGTAAGGTTGCCAATTCACAGATGCGAAGCGGGAGATATTCAATACGCATACAGTATCTACCTCTCAATACTTGGAGGGCTCCAGGATCGCGTTGCCGTACGTCTCTTCGTGTGAGAATGTTGGTAGAACCATGTCTATTACCTCTGAAGGGGATTAGCTAATCAGTCGGGTGACCAGCGTGAGCTTACGCCACGGGGACATACAGAACGATCGCTCCTTCCTCCCCGTTATTACAGTTTACGCCACCCGATGATTGTTAGCGAGAGTGTATCCGGCCGCAATGTCACCGACAGACTTGCGGTGCCGTTTATTTCGAACAGCAAACGCTTCTGCGACCAACATGCACCCTCCCTTGATGCCGCTATCTCAAATGCACTCTAGTTTCAATACTGCTTAACCTCTTTATCGCTGAGCGGTACTGACTATGCGGTGAATGCGTCAGTCTTTACCGCGCCATTGGCGGGTTAATGTCCTAACGGAGAGGGTATATATTGTGTCATTCGAAGCATACGGTTGTCGACAGTATTTTAACTGGAGAAAGTAAGTGAGATCCGCCAAGCCGCGGACCAATGTGCCCAACAGACTCAGAGAATCCTACCCAAGGTATTATATAGGCGTTTGATTGTGTTTAACTTCGCAGAGCATGCCATGAACCGCGCTGGTTTGGATTGGGAGTGTACATGAAGTCCGCGAACGGGTACTCACGGGTACTCCCGCCAAAACACACGCTAACACGCCTCGTGGAGGTATTGGGGTGACAATCGATTTAAAGGACAATTTCAATCAAGATTTCGTAAGGCCAAACTCGGGCAGTCCAAAGTATTGCTAACCTACTAGCGCTGAGGGATGTACAACCTGATCTCCATGCAGTCCTTGCTGCGTTTCGTCTAGTGATATGACGGGGTGACCAGCTTCTGCACCTCCGGGACATCCTTCGATAACGACGCCACGATCTCATCCCAAACCTTGCGCTGATATTCTTGACCTTTATCGCCTCGCAGCAAAACCGCCGGTCTAGGACATCGTCAGCTCCATCACGAAGAATTTTGCAATGTATTGCACTCACGGCTGAACCTCATCATCCCTCCAAAAGCGGCCGTGAGCCTTCTCCGCCTCGGCAACGCCACTAATGTACGTCCTCGCACCCTCTTCGGTCGAGCGCTGGAGCAGTGAGGCGATGGCCAGCACTGGCCGCAGCGCCCAATTCTTCTCAATCTCCCTCGACAAGGATGACTTGGTGAATCCAGGACACACGGTTACTATGTACACGTCCGGCTTTGAAGCGGAGACTGGCTTGGCAAGCTCACAGAGGCCGGCCTGAGCGTACTGCACGAAGAGCTTTGACGTGTCGTACTGCCCGCTGAATGCATACCCCTTCTCCGAGTTGTAGGCGTTCAGTATATCGCTTTCCGCTTTCAGTGACGTGAGGTATGTATGGTTCGAGGAACTGACGAGCTCCAGCACAGGTGTGGATGCATTACTCTTGCTAGCTCTGAGTTTCGGCAGGAGAAGCAAGCTCAAGAGAACGGTCGAGAGAAGATTGACTTGCAGTGTTTGCTCCCAGCCATGTTTTGACTGCTCGTACTTGGTCAGAAGAACACCAGCGTTCAACACTGCGACATCAAGATGGTTGAGCTCGGTCTCCACTCTGTTTGTGAAAGCCTTGATACTACCGTAGTCAGCCATGTCGAGCGTCCAGATGTCGACGCAGCCGCGGCGTCCCGTCCGGGCTTCGATCGCTTCCTTGGCTTGCTTGCCTTTGGCCACGGATCGAACGCCGAAGACAACACGGTCTGCTCCAAGTTGGACGAACTTTAGCGCAGCTTCGAAGCCAAGACCGGACTGTGCAAGGTTAGCAGTAGCTATGCGTTTCCGCTGGAGAGCTCGCGCACGCTTGCACCGGTAATGAGCACATTACGGCCTTTAAATGAAGGCTTGGTATCTTTGGGAGGATTGTACTTCATGCGGATAAGGTCGGATAGTGGAGACATGGCAGGGAGCAGGTGAAGGAAAGCTCGAGCAGTACGAAAGCGAGTGTTTGGTGGTGTGCAGTGGGCAACGACGACAGCTGTGTAGGATCCCAGCGAGGCTGTACCGTGAGACTATATGTAACTCACATGCCGTGAGCCCGCTCGGCATACATTCCTAACGCCGGTTTCGATCGTGGCATGGAGATGCCAGGACCTCAGAGGCGTGCATACGGTGGAACGGTGTTAATGCCAGCAATCTCCAGCTCAAGTTCGGCTTGGTCTGATGTGGTATGTGCCTTGTAAAAGAGCGCGTCGTTGGCGGGTGGTTGCTTGACGACGCGAGATCGAAACGGTTAGCGTGCAATCTGCATGCCGTATCAGGCTTAGTTCGATTTGCGTTCTTGCGTCCTATCGTACAACACCGACTTACTACCGTCCATCTGGTGCAGCCTAGGACTTTCAACATGAATGCACAAATGCCCGGACCTCACAGCTCTGCGAGACACAAACCCTGCCCATGCCAACTGTCTACCGTGGCCGGCTGAGCAAAGCATGTGCCGAGTGCAGAGCGAAGGCCACCAGGGTACACTATACCCCACACCCATCAGTGAGCGCTTCTGACTCTGTTGCGGAGCTGACATGTCTCCAGTGTGACACGGCGAGGCCATCATGCGGGCAATGCCGGAGAACTGGCCGGGTGTGCACAGGCTACCAGGACCTCGAGACACTCCGTGTGCTTGACCAGACAAAAGATGTGACGCGGAAGGGGTATGCGAAAGCTAAGCATGCACTGGTAGGGAGGACTGAAGATCCCGTCGTTGTTATGCTTCCTTCGGACTCCCTCGCCGTCAGCGCACCGAAGGTCTTCCCGCAGCCGAAGTACCTTCTACGTAACGCAGCAACAAGCGCCTTCTTCGCCGAGTATGTCAGCATTTGTCAAGGGCCCGTGAAAACAGACTTCGACTTTGTACTGTCTGTATACGACAAATCTAAACCGCATGGAATGCTCTCGAATGCTGTCGCCGCGTTGGGCACCTTGGTGGTGGCGAAGCGAAACAGCGATCCGACAATCTGGACAGCTGCTGCAGTAGAGCATGCATGCACCCTAAAGCAGATTCGAAGCTCTCTGGAGGATGCGGTTGTGGCTATTCGGGATGAAACGCTTGCGACAGTGTCTCTTCTCGCACTGCATGAGGTCTGTCATTGCTATCCCTGTGCCCAGATGCGATCAAAGCTGACTAAACATTAGGGTCTCTCAGTCGGGTTCCCCTACCACAGTCCCTGGATCGCGGTACACTTGGAGGGAGCAGCAAGACTATTGCATCTACGCGGACACAGCCAATTGCGAACCGGTAGTGGCAGGCGCCTTTTCCTAAGGTTGACGTCCATGGTCGTACGTATCAACAATGAACAAGCTCACAGGCCTGCTCTCTCTGGCTGACGTTGTTCGTAGATCTCGAGTTCTCTTCACTGCCGGAAAGCCCTGCCAAGTGTACTGTCGCAGATGCTTTCGTTCGCTCAACAGTTCTGCCGGCCGGACGAGCGTGTTGCCGTCCAGCTCTTCGAACTTGGCGGAAGACTGTGTGAGTTACTCGAACAGCATGTACCGCCCCGAGTCGAGGACGAAGCGCTGTTACTCGAATTTGCGGAGCTGGCGAAGCTGCTTGAAGCTTGGACGGACCGCCTGACGCCTAGCTATGCTGTTGAGACGGTCAGTTCGACGTGGCCTAACAGGTTTTCCTACCGGGGCCAGCATGACGAATATAGCAACCATGTGGCTGCGGCAGTGTGGTGCAAGTACCGATGCATGCTGATCCTAGCGTATGAGGAGACGCGAAGGCTTGCAAAGCACATGCAGTCACTGGAAGTTCATCATGTCGGCCATCATGATCTTCGCTACCTGAGAGTCCATGCTACTGCGCGCATCAAGGCGTCGTCGGAAGACATATGTCGTAGCGTTCAGTACGTTGTGTCGGGCAGTGACACTATGCTCTCGAAAAGCGAGCGCGAAAGGGACAGGACCGTGAGTATGTACGCTGCCACAGCTGTACTGCAACCTCTGCAAATCGCTGCCAGAGCTAGTCCGGAGATCCGACAATGGATCAGCGAGCGTGTAATGTGGATCAGAGCGGAGACTTCGGTCTAGCAGGTCAGCTCTACAATGCTTGCTCAGTGCCTGACTTACGATCGTGCCCGAATGCAAATCTTCACTGCCTTCACGTTACTGCTCTCACACTTGACCTTCCCAGCCTCACCCCTCAAGCGTACGTTACAAAGAACTTCACGCTTTTCCCAAGCCGCTCATAAATCGGACTAATTGTACCTTGCAACCCACGCCAACTGTTCTGACCAACACCTTGCTGGAACAGCCTATATGTTCCGGAAGGGGAAAAGCTGCTGCCTCCCCAGGAACCCTGTGGTCCATGTCCCCACCCAGTTGGCCCGCTAGAGCTACTAGCACCAGTACCAGTACTGTACTCAAGATGGCAATATGGCACAAAGTCCGCACCGGAGATAGCTAGCCCCAGGAGGTCGCCTTGCTGCACAGTGGCATTGGAAGTTACTGGTACGTTGGCGACGTCGAAGACGTAGGAGAGACTGGTCCGGTTGAAGGTGGCTGTGCCCATGGTTGTGTATTTGTATCTCCAATGCCATGTCAGCGGAGATTACTCATCGCTCCTTGTGTGGCAAACAACTCACTCAGGCGCAATGAGATCGCTATAACTGTCAAACCTGAAGACGGTCAAAGACAGCGGTACGGTCTGCACGCTCGCAGCAATGTTGACGGAGACACTGCTAATGGTGCCGGCCTTGGCCGCCGTCCATGTCTGGTAAAGAACAAATTGATCCGAGTCGCAGACGTAGTCATACTGAAACACGATTAGTACCGCTCATGGACAGTGGTTAGTCGTCACACGCCTGCCTACCTCAGCAGATAACGGCGTAGCTTGTCCGGCCATGGTAGCGTTGCCGGATGCAACGGTGCCATTTCCAGCCTGAAAGTCGACCGTAAATTGAGCCTTAGCGGCGCAATTCAGGTCTTGAACTGAGCCATCTCCGTTGAACTGCAACGGCTGGAAGATATGCCCGCCGAAGCCGACTCTTGGGCCTCCGGGCACGGAAGTCGAGTGCCAAATATACGTCGTCTGGCCGGTGCTAGGGTTCACAAGCGGTAGCACGCCCTCTACTTGTCCATTGCACGAGTAGCCTGCAATGATCTGTCTCATCCATGGTCCTTGTATGCTGGCTGAACGATATACCAAACCAATGGATCCGTTACAGTATCCGCAGGTGTTCGAGGCCACTATGTAGTATATCCCATTCCGCATAAAGATGTCCGGAGACTCGGCCTCCTGATCAATGAGGTCATCGGCGACGGAGACCACAGGATAGCTGATCTCTGTGGTATTCTCCAGGTTGGACGTCAGCTGGCTGGCATGCAGCGTCTGGAAGATAGGAGGCCAGAGGGATCCTGCCCGTGGATCACGGAAGTTGAGCGCCGAGAAGACTATATAACCGGTGTTGTTTAAGATCTCCACAGTGAAGTCGGCGGGCTGAAGACCATTGAATTGCGGGTCGATCGCAGCCGGCGAGCTCAAGAAAAAGAACGGTCCAGATGGGGTTGAAGAAGTAGCCACAGGATAACCACTCGAGCCAGCATTGGCCCAGAGAATATACAACTGGGTGATGGGATTGAAGACGATATGTGGACGACCGCAGCCGCCCAGGTCGTTGCAAGGTGTATTGCTGTATGGGTCGAACAGGAAGCCTTCGTATTTCCTGAATGAACATCAATTGACGACAAATCGAATAGGGATCCGCATATAGTACCAATTAATCAGATCCACCGAGCTATAGGACTTGATACCGAATGCCACACCCTCGATCGCGAAGCTGTTGCCATAAAGATAGTAAACGCCATTAAAATTGCTGATCTTGCTGCCATAGGCGTCAATCTGATTACCGTCTACATCGAAGAGCAGGCGAATGTTGTTGGTAAACTTGACCTGAGCTGCATCGCAGACAGCGGCGAGGGATGCTAAAAGTACGCTCAATCTCATGATGGCTCGCGTACAGTTTCAAGGAAGACGGACGGCAGAGTAGGCATGGAAGAGGGGCAGTGGTTTTATATGACAGTTGCACCAGTGCTGTCAGACTGGTCCGTCGCTTGTGTATACCATCCGATCCTTTGAGACTCGGAAGCGACGTCAAGGCGTATGAGGCGCCGTCTGCGGAGCACTGCAGTAATGGGAGGCGGTCACGAACCTTAAGAGCATGCTCGGTGGATCTCACACCGGTGCCTGCAGCGCATGAAGCTGTGGAGAATGCTAGATGGCGCACACGAGAAGGTGAGGCAGATCTTTGCGGCACTTAGGGCTTCTCGGTTGTTTCGGAGATAGTATCGACAACGATCACGTTTTCACGTGTCGCATCCGAGCTCGACTAGAAGAGAGAGGGGCGTCCGTGCTCAAGTTCTGTTTCTCGAGTCGCGACGTGACGGCAGCCGATGTTTCAATACGTTCATCGGTTGGCTGCAGCAATGGGAACAACCAAGGACAGCAACACCGCCTTCGTCAGACCAGCACAGATGGACCGACACCATTCTCATGGACGATCCGTGCTCGGCGAGGTGTCGCCAAACGTGAAGACGGCTATGGCGCCCACAAGCATGCTGCAGGGAAACAAACCATCGATGGGCAGCCCGCTGAAGCGCACGTTCAATGCCATGGCGGAGAATGACGCTGGCTTCACGTACCTCAAGAAGCGGAAGATGTCGGACGACACGGCTCTAAGCCCCATAGACGGAATACACGCCCCTACGCGTTCTATCTTCGACGCAAAGACGAAGCCTGCAGTGGACATAGTAGGCTTTCCGCAGCAGGAACCGTCGCTTGCAAATCTAACAGTATGGCGCCATGTTCACCGTATCATCATTTTAAGGTCTGGTCACTGACATCGTACAGGGTCTTGTACCGGTACCAACCATTGAGGAGCCATGTCTCACTGAGCCAAATACACCGTCTGATGGCGGAGACGGCACGCAGGACTCATCGGTCGAGAGGCGGTCCTTTTCCTCACTGATCAATTACGACCCGTCTTCGCAGCCTTCCAAAACCCTCCTCGAGTCTGTCTCCCGAGCGGAGATGCTTAAGCTGCGCCTGCGGGTAGCACTGTACAAAGTCCGGACGAACCAAGTGGATATACCTTTCGAGAAACTACGTGCCGACACGCCAGAGAGTCTGGCAAGTCGAGCAGTGGAAGAAGCGGTGGCTGAGCTGCGGAGAGAAGCTCAAGAAAGACTGTCGCTTCAGCGCCCGCCCGTGTCAAAGCTGCTCCCTGGGCCTGTACTTTTGCCGACGGCGTACAGCAGCCGCACCATCTTCGAGCCGTTGCTTGCTGCGGAATTGCAGCATGATGCAGGATCTCGATCACCACTGCGAGGCACGCAGCCGCACGGCAGCCAGCAAAGTCGGACGCCGCAGACTGCAGGGAGGCGGATGCTGTATGATGAAGCAGAACTTACGAGCAGTGGCATCAAGGGGAGGGTTGCGGAGGGTCTTCTGGGTCTGCGCAACGCTGTTTGAGGTGCGATCAGTGCTGTGCATCAAATGTCCGTGACATCTTCGCTGTCTGCCCGACTAGCCGCTAGACTTCTCTGCTGTCATGGTGAGCTGTTGTATAGCTAGGAAGTAGACTTGCCCGAGGGGACATAGCTGCTATGCAAATGTTTACTCGCTTTCCAACATTATTTTCTCGGCGTCTGCTGCCAATACCGATAGGACGGCCTTTAGCCGAAGGCTCGGCTCCCAGCTCCGGAAAGGGAAGGTGCACAGGGCCCTTTCTAATCGCAGCTGTCGCAGCTTTTGGCCGAACCACCCAAATTGAGAAAGCGTCAACAGCTACCATGTTAGACTTAACATTCTCTATGCACACTTTGGCCGTGATTGACTCAGTGTTTGCTGCGAAAACCTAAGTAACACTGCAGGGAGGGAACTAAGTCCGATCAGTCCTTGACCGTAGTCAGTCCAACTTAATGCAACTCTGCTTCTACACTTTGCGTGCATTCCTAAGCCAGACTCATTACCAGTGTCATAGAGCGATTGATCAATCTGCAGCCCGTCCTTCTACTCCACCACGATGCCGGTAAAGATCCTCGAGGCCGAAGATGCGGACATGAAACGAGTTTTCGAATGCGCGGCATTGGCTTTCGACCGAAATGAGCCGTTCTTTGACATAATCTACCCCAAGCACTGGCTCGACACCGGACGAACGCAAGGTGGGGAGCGGATGTGTCAAATCAAGAACAGCGACCCACATACGACATTTCTGAAGGCTGTAGATGAGGAGAGTGGCGTGATCATGGTGAGTTTCTCCGTTCAGGAGCTCAGCGACTCGCGAGCATCCACCCTTGTAAACATGATCTTGGCCACTATACTTCAGATCAATGTAATACGACGGTACGTGTCAGACTGAGACCGTACGTTCATAGGGTATGGCCAAATGGAACGTCTACGCTCACAACACCTTACCGGACCTCTCAGCAGTCCAATACCGTGAGAACCTCTGGGACAGCGACGACGGAATGGCCTACGCGAGCACGTTGGTTAACGTCTTCCTCAAGGAGCGCAACGCGGCGATACGACAGTCGGGCGGTAACCTAGTAAGCCTGGATATCCTTGCCATCGACCCGAAGTATCAGAGGCGAGGCGTCGGCGATGCCTTGGTCAAATGGGGCACTGGTAAGGCGGACGAACTCGGAGTGCAGGCTGTCGTTGAGAGCAGCGTGTTTGGCAAAGGGTTGTATGAGAAGAACGGTTTCGTTTTCATTAAAGATGTGAAGGTGGAAGCACCTGAGCCGTGGCTAGGAAGGGATGCTGGGCAATTTGCTTGGCTGATCAGACCTAAGAAGTCATAGCATAGCCGAGCACCGTACGAATTGCACACCGCACAGCTGCACTGTTCGATCGACGTACGGAAGAGTGAAAGATAGCAAGAGATCGAAATGATGTACGCTATGCTATATCATCGTTTCGTTCGTCACAATGCCAAAAGGTCCAAGTGCTAGTGCTGGTACTAGACGGCAGCTTTTACCGCCCCGTCCACCTTAGCGTGACCGACACAGGCTGATTGCTCGCGGCATACAACTGTCCATGCGTAGTACCGGTCGGTACTGCAGCAGCGCCAAAAATGTCACTGCCGGCATACTGGAGAAGGTTGCCGTCAGCGTAGAAGGCCGAGCCTGTTGTGACAGTGGAAGCGCAAGTAAGATTGCCACCAGTCACAACAGCGCACAGACCCTTGCTCGTTTTGAGCGTGAAAGGGCCAGTGCCCGTGGTAGTGTTTGAGTTGTAAGTGGCAGGGGTACCGCCGCTGTTGTACCAAGTACCATCCGAGATCAGGTTGCCCGTCTGCGTGCCATCGCTCGTGATGACGTATATGTACCCAGGGCCAACGAAGGGTACAGCGGAGGCGCTGGCGCTGGCACTGGCGCTTGTCGAGGCAGGAGACACCGTGGCTGTCGCGGCAGTCGAGCTTGCGGAAGTCCTAAGGCCATTCACGTTAGCTCGTACTTCTGAAGCTCTGACAAGCATGATTACGACTTACGTGGTAGATGTGGCTGGGCAGCCAGCCTTCGGCAGATACTTCACGCCGGTGGCGGCACAACTGTTCGAGCCGGTTTGGTCGGTTGGGTAGAAGGTGCCAGTCTGGATAGAACCTTGAACATTGAAGTAGTACCAAACCTCGTCAAGCGCACCACCTGAGCATCCAAGGTAGACTGAATGACCACCGAAGTTGGCGGCGAGAGCGCTTGAAATCTGCGCGCTAGTGTAAGTTGTGGTGCAGCTTGGGGTGATGCCAGCGGCTGCAAGCCAGTCGTAGGTCGGTAGAGTCTGGTAGAGACCGACAGTTCGGTTGAAGAAGTCGGGGATCTCCTCGCCCGGTGTATAGCTGCTGTAGCAGTCCGTGTCGAAGGTCGACATGCAGGTACCGTGCTTACCCCATTCGTGCTCCCAGAAGCTCTCCGCAGTTCCACTGTTGCTGACCCAGTAGGTGTTCATGTAGTCGAGTAGATCCTGACGGCCGTAAGACTGAATGATCTGACTAATGTTGGTGTACTGACGAGACTCGTCGCAGTACTGAGCGTAGCTGCCATCACAGTTGTCCGGCCAGAGACCATGAATGGTCCATGAGGTGTTAGGTCCAGCAGCAGCCGGTGGAGTGTCCCAGAATTGTGTCTGAAGAATCAGACCACCCGGAGCTTCGAAGCAGCACGTGTTGTCAATCGCCGTGGTGTTCTGGCAAGACAGCGGGAGGCCGGCCGGGCAGCTGAAGGCGTTGTAGGTGGCGGCAGGAGAAGTGCTAGAGGTGGAAGATGTGGCGGGTACGGCCGAGCTGCTGACGACTGGCGAAGAGCTGCTGACAACTGGCGAGGAGCTGACAACCGGTGACGAGCTGACAACCAGTGACGAGCTGACAACCAGTGACGAGCTGACAACCAGTGACGAGCTGACAACCGGTGACGAACTGACAACCGGTGACGAACTGATGACGGGCGAGCTGCTGACGATGGGCGAGCTGCTGGCGACGGGCGAGCTGCTGGCGACGGGCGAGCTGCTGACAATTGCCGAAGAGGTGACGGTCGGCAATGAGCTGCTCACAACTGGTGAAGAGCTGACGACCACCGGCGTCGAGCTGACAACCACCGGCGATGAGCTGCTGACCGGCGACGAGCTGCTGACGACGGCCGACGAGCTGCTTACGACTGGCGACGAGCTGCTGGCTGCCGGTGAGGAGCTGGTGACAACGATTGACGAGCTGCTCACGACTGGCGATGAACTGCTGGCAACTGATGAAGAACTGCTGCTTATAGACAAAGAGCTGCTTGTACTTCTGCTAGTGCTAGTCGTTAATGTTGGCGTCGGGCTCGAGGAAACAGACGTGCTCGAGCTGCTCGAGAAACGAGTTGATGTCGCAGTGGGTGTGCTGCTTGATGCTATCACAACGGTGGAGCTTGATCCCAGCGAGATAGTCGCAGTGGCGGAGCCTGTTACCGAAGCGGAGGTCGATCGAGACGAAGTACTGGTTGATGCCGGACAGAGTGCCGTTAGCGGGTGGTTGCCAGGGAGGATGACAAGGACGCCATTGATGATGCAAGTGATCTCACGGATGAGAGAAGCAATGGCAGGCATCTTGGCGGTGTTCAAATAGGTGAAAGAGAAACTGCCTGATTGATAGGCAAAGTTTGGGAGAGCGAAGTTACCACTTCTTGTATAGAAATGTCTTGCCTGCCAAGCAGCATGCAGAGCAAAAACGTGGGTGAAGAACCTTCTTCATTATTGCGTCGAGACCACAAGCGAAGAATAAAGGTACAAGTCCGCTTGCTTGGCTTGCAGCAGCAAGGTCGCATACGCGTTTTGGCGTCGCTCCAAATGAGAACACGACGATCCGCTGTGCTTCCTTGGGATGTTTGACCCTGATCGAAGGGTGTCGTCCGGATAGAGACTTTGCTTCTTTGGTGACGAAGATCCCAACATCCCGGAGTGATCGACTGACGGTTTAGATTGATTCTACAGAGAGCGACGAATGGCGTACAGCATCCCACCAGGCACGGCATAGTGTCCTGTTCCGGGGCTCGAGTATCCGGACCTGACGTCTCTTCGGTGGCGATGCCAAGTCCATGTTCTTCAGCTGCCGTCAGAAGGCAAGGGTCCAGCCGCAAAGGTCGACGGCGCTATATGTCAGTGCCTGCATTAGCAGTAGCCCTATAAGCTGTTCGAAGATGTTAGGACCAAGCCTTATGCAAAGCACTCCCACAGTCTTGGCGGCATGCACATATGGTTGGCTGAGAGAAGCTTGGAAAGCGGATCGAAAAGCGGGAGAAGAAAGACGGAAGAAGGCGTAGCTCTTGCCAAGCGGGCCGAGATAGCAGATGTTGAGTACTAGGACGCATCTTGTGGCGTATGGCTGCTTTGAGTGGCCGCTAATGGCAAATTGATGTGCTGCTGGAGGCTCTCAGCTTGGAAGACGCCATTGGCGGCGCGGACTTCCATGAAGATTCTCAAATTTCGGAGCGCTTCCACGTCGTGCTCCCGGCGCAGGAGATGATGGAATGCATGGACCGTCATCTCATCCAGCACTCCATAGATGGCAGAATGTACGATGGACGGCGTGGGTGGCGACGGATGTTGTGTCAAGATGCACGGAATTGGCAACGTACTAAAGTACCCAGCGTTCATGCGGGTCCGAGTGGTCTCCCGGTCTGCGGTTGGATACTTCCGTTCTCCACCATACAGTAACACTGGATCTTACCTATAGGTTAAGACGTGAAGCATCATCGGAACGAGCAAAAGAGCAATCTGAGCCGTGACGCTCGGCATGCACTTGCAGCGACAGTTACCAGGAATTGCACTGTGCCGTTACCTATGCGAAGAAGTGTGATGCTCTCTCTCAACGCCTTCTTGTACAATGAGCGCAAGCCCTTGGACTGACTTGACCGGGAGGCATTAAACAGCCACTTACGTTTGCTTCGAGACGTGCTGTTTGATGGCCCGGAAGCACGAGTTAAATGCCAGTTGACTCGTCTCTTCACATACTTACAGCAAAAGGGTTGATAATGCTAACCATATCTCAAGCCTCACTCTGTACGAGAGTCGCGCAATCTGCAGGTACCCTCGCACGGTAGTACTACTTCCCACTTCTTCCTCCAGAGTCGGATGTTGACGCGATGGCACAGGTCGATCAAGCGCAGCGCTCCGAGATGCTCTACTTCGGAGAGCCAGCAGGCAGAATCGCATTCGAGAAGTTCGCCAAGAAGTTCACCGGGTTGCCTACTGACGAAGCGGCGGTTGTGGATGCACTGAATTCAGTTGAGAAATTCTTCGAGGTTGCAGAATGACTGTTGCAGAATCGATCTTACATGGCTGGGAATCAGTTCACTCTTGTGGATATCTATTACATCCCGTTAATCCAGAGCCTCTTCGCTTGCGGGTATGAAGATGTCGTTATCAGTCGCAAAGCCGTGAAGGCTTGGTGGGTTCGTATCATGGACCGGCCAGCCATACAGAAGTTGTTTGCTGCTGACAAGGAGGCGATGGCGACTGCTGCGGGCAGAAAAGAGTAAACAGTGACGGATTCGGCGACTATGTGATTGAAATCAGGGGACATTGAACAAAACCTTGCTGTCATGTGGCTTGCGGACTATAGCTGGCAGCATCATTACCATACTCTCTTCCATAGACTACGGGAAACTCAAGCATGTCCGAGTATGTCCGATGGATGTGAGTATAAAGTAAATGTATCTGTCCTCGACCTTATCGAAAATGCGATTAGGCTTACGACGGCAATTCCCGCCGCCCACGCCAATTCCGAGGCTGTGATTGCTCCAGCTTACGAGGAATGACAGCATCTCTCACTCCGAGTCCACAAGCACACACGACCATGCGGTAGCCATCACCAGCCGATTGACGGGAAGTTCTTGCAAACGGCTCGTTGACCATGCGCGACCCATTCCCCATCCCCCCTCCGCCCGCGCTGGTCAGCGCCGTCAAGCCTCTCGCCGACTCGCTATCCTTATCCACCCTCCCCATCCACGCACACGAGGTCATCTTCGCGTTCGCCTTCTACACCTTCATCTGCACCGTCGTCTCCCCTTTGCTAGCCCGGACCTTCTGCAAGCAACGCTACGAGTCCTTCACCAAGCGCACGAGGGTGAACTGGGACGTGCATACCGTCTCCTTCTTCCAGGCATGCATCATCGACGCCTTCTCGCTGTACATCATCCTGAGCGACGGGGAGAGGAAGGCATGGCGCGATCCGGAGCGGTACGAGGATCGGATCTGGAGTTACAGCGGCATGGCGGGACTATGTCAGTCTTTCGCGCTGGGGTACTTCTTGTGGGACTTGGTGATCTGCGCATGGCGGATTGACATCTTCGGGTGGGGCATGCTGGCGCACGCGATCAGTGCCGTGTCGGTCTTCGCGTTGGGCTATGTTAGTACTGCCGCGCGACCATTGGTTTGCGTGATTGTGCCCGACTAACGTTGCATAGCGACCATTCCTCTGCTTCTACTGCCCAGTGTTCCTTCTCTACGAGCTCTCATCGCCATTCCTCAACATTCACTGGTTCTGCGACAAGCTTGAACTCACTGGGTCAATCTACCAAGCGATCAATGGCGTCTTCCTTGTGGGCACTTTCTTCTCCAGCCGGCTGGTGTGGGGTCTGTACAACTCGTACAACGTGTTCCACGACTTTTGGATCGCCTACCAGGCCGGCCACAGCTCCGGTGTTGGCCTGATGGGTGACGATGCTGCTATCCGGAACAGCATGTCTGGAGATATGAGCATCTACTACGAAGAGGCACGGCAGCAGCGAGCTTTCATGGGCGAGAAGGTTCTACCGCTGTGGCTACCTATAGTTTATCTCCTCTCTAACCTTACGCTGAACCTACTCAATGTGCGTATGCCAATTGCTTTGTAACCTCTGCCAGCGCTCACGATCAGCAGGTCTACTGGTTCGGCAAGATGATCGAAACGATCCGAAAGCGCTTCGACCCGCCTTTCGGCACCAAAGGGATCGGTCCGGACTTTGTGCACTACGAGCCGCAGGAGAAGATCGACCAGCTGCACAAGGAAGGTAAGGGTTCCGTTACGGCGGGCAGGCAGAAAGCCGAAGAAGCGTTGGGTCAACCGATCCAGATGGACGAGTCGATCGAGTTGCAGAGAGGTGTCTATGCCGACGGGCATAAGTCGGTTGAGGTATCAGGAACTACGAGGCGGAGCGCGCGGACGAGGAGAAAGGCTTGATGGAGAGGACTTACTTATTCGTACGGGCAGATGCAGTACACTGCGACATGATCGAAAATATAAAGTTCCAAGCGATCGAAACTCGGCCCGCGAACTCAGCGAATCTTATCCGGGGAAGGCGAGCAAGACTCTTCGCTCTCACAGCTGATGAAACAGAACTGAGCTAAACCCAGAGGCGCCTTCCGGCAACACGACAAAGTCCGTCACGTACTCAACGTCGACACAGTCACTGATACTCCCTCGTCACCCGCTCACACCACTCCCACAACCTCACCGCCTTCCCCTCCCCATGCTTCCCCATCTCTACCTCCGCCTGCACATCCGCCCTCGCCCCTCCCAACCTTCCCCACGGCCACACATACCCACCATTCGCCTCCGGTCGTCCAGCTTCCTCGCTCCAGCCCGCCCAGAGCTCCGTATACGCCCCAAAGATGGGCGGGTACAGCAACACGATGATGATAATGTACCAGAACAAGTTCATCCTAAGATGACGCCCGAGATCCGTATGCAGGTTACCCGGGTTGAAGGAATTAAAGATCACACCTGTATTGGAATGACGGACAGCGAATTGAGAGCCGAGGAAGAGATTCGCGACTTTCGTCTGTCCGTACGTCTGCTGCGGGTCGTGAGCGTCTTCGATCGGTGCGCCGTCTTCGGTCAGATCAATGCCGCCGGCTGGTCGTGCAGCGACATCGATGCCGATGGAGCCGGCGAAGGAGACGCGCACAGTACCGGGTGGCGACGTTCGGGCGGTTTCTTGCAGGATGGGTAGGAGCAACTTTGTCAGGAGGTAGGCGCCGAGGATGTTGGTTGCGGCTTGCAGTTCGTGCCCTTGGGCTGATTTGGAGCCGATTGGTGTGCTCATCACGCCGGCTAGCGGAGTCAGTAGGTAGAGAGAGCAAGATTGGTTGTGGGATGGCGACGTTACCATTGTTGATGAGGACATCGAGCCTTTTCTCCCTGTCCAAGAACGTCTGGACGGCGCCTTTGATGGTCGTCAGGTCGCTGAGGTCTAGCTTCATGAATTCGAGCCTGCCCTGGACGGAGGGTACTTCGGCCTTCATGTCGGTAATGGCTTTGGCCGCTTTAGCGTCACTCCGTCCGGCTATGTATACCGTGCCATTACGCTGGTACAAAATCCTGACTAATGCCAAACCGACGCCATTGTAGCCACCGGTGACGATGAACACGCGTCCAGTCTGATCTGGTAAGCTGTGCTCGGTCAAGGGTGGTTTGGGGATGAAGAAGGACTGTTGGAGGAAATGGGAGAAGGGAGACATTTTGTTGCAGAGGACAGGGCATACAGTGGCGGTATTGGAGATGTGTACCCGGTGCGGAAGTCCACTCATCTATCACCTCACATCGAGCAGCGGTACAGATGAATAATACGGCGCTTAGAATGGCATGAAGCAGCGCGGGATACTCACGCCCTTCCGTGTAAGCACTATTGGCGTGCAGTAGCAAGACTTGCATATCAGACTTGAACCAGTGTCAATCAGCGAACAAGATTAGCTGTGATGATGTGAGGTGAAGCCACTGGAGGGACAGCAAGACCGAGTCAGCCAATCGCGATGCTATGCGAACGGGAGGATGAAAACATGATTTGGCCGCACTTCGCAACGTTGCTGCAGTCAGCAAAGCTCCACGTTTGCACCCTAGAATTAGCTGGGGCAGGTACGACGCGGTCATGCCTTAGGCCCCCGATTTAGTCAGTTGAGCTTGGTCCAATGACGCCGGAAAAGCTAGTAAATTTTGGAGCTTCGATGGTGCACAGTGTAAACTGCTGTCGCTCACTCGATCCATCAATGCAACAATAACAGCAATGGCACGCGGTCGTTTCAGAGGCCGCGGAGGCGGCGGCGGTGGCGGACGTGGGCGGGGTCGTGGTAGAGGCGGTGGTGGTGGTGGCGGGGGACGGCAGTATGTCGATAACCGACAGTCGTTCGAAGACGTGAACAAGCACAATGAGAAGATGGAGCGCTTCTACAACACCATCGACATTGTACCGTCTGGAGCTGATCGGGATGCTTTCTGGGCCGCATTACGAACAGAATTGCCAAACTCGTTTCGCTTCACGGGCTCCAAGGGTCACGCACTCAGCGTTCGTCGGAACCTCGTCGAGCGCTTTTTTCCTGTCATCTCACAGATCAAGCATGAAGGGAAACCAGTCGCACTACCGCAGGTCATGCCATGGTATCCGGAGGGTCTGGCGTACAGTATGACGACGCCAAAGAATGTTATCAGGAAGTATGAGCCTTTCAAGGAGTTTCAGAAGTTTCTGGTCAGCGAGACTGGCGTTGGGAACATCAGTAGACAGGAGGCTGTCAGCATGATCCCACCGCTACTGCTGGATGTGCGGCCTGAACATACTGTGCTCGATCTTTGTGCGGCACCAGGCAGCAAGAGCGCCCAGCTGGTCGAGGCTGTGCATGCTGGCGAAGAGGAGCGAGTGGAGAAGGCTATCAAGAGAGCCAAAGGTGGCGAGAGCGTGGAAGGTGATGGTCTGGGACTGTTTGAGGAAGAGCAAGGCCGCTCTACAGGCTTGTTGATTGCGAACGACGTCAATTATCAACGCGCGCAGATGCTGGTTCACCAGGTCAAGCGGCTTAACTCGCCGAACTTGATCGTCATGAACCATGATGCGACGATGTTTCCTTCGATTGAGCTGCCGTCGACCTCAACGTCCGGCCAGCAGAAGAAGGGACGGTATCTGAAGTTCGATCGAATCCTAGCAGACGTACCATGCTCCGGTGACGGCACATGTCGCAAGAACCCATCCATTTGGAAGGAGTGGTCCCCGCAGAATGGCTTAGGTCTTTACATCACCCAAGTGCGCATCCTCACGCGAGCATTGCAGATGCTGAAGGTCGGTGGCCGTGTCGTCTACAGCACTTGTAGCATGAACCCGGTCGAAGACGAAGCGGTCGTTGCATCCGCGATTGAGCGCTGCGGCGGTGTGGCCAAGGTTAAGCTACTCGATTGCAGCAACGAGCTACCAGAGCTTGTGCGTTCCCGTGGACTTACAGACTGGTCCATTATGAGCCGTACCGGCCAGATCTACGAGTCATGGGCCGAGGCTGAGCAATATGAGCCGGATGGCAGCAAAGTTGCGCCGGGCATGTTTGCTCCGGAGGAAGCCGAGAACATCCCACTCCAGCACTGCATGCGAGTCTATCCGCATCAGCAAAACACAGGAGGCTTCTTCATTGCGGCACTGGAGAAGCTAAGCGAGATCCGGGCGAAGCCGGAGGCGGACAGCAAGTGCATGAACAAGCAGTGGGCCTTCAGTATCCCATCCGCCGACGGCGAGGGTGCAACGAACACTGCGTTTGGCGAGCTGATGGCTGACGTCAGGAGTGAACCTGTCGATGAGCATGGCCACCTCCACAAAGCTAACGGTGAGCCGGTGCATGGCGATGGCAATGTTTCTGCTGCACAGCGGCAGAACTCGCCAGACACTAACGGCGTGAAGCGGAAGGCGGAAGATGTGGAAGACGAGATCGACACCAAGAAGGTGAAGCTTGGTGATGAGCCTGACGATTCTACCGCTACAGCGGATACGTCACGTCGTGAACGCTGGCCCTTGCCACCCTCGGTCGCCATGGCCGTGAAAGCTGAAGGCGGCGAGCCAGGCTCGGATGTCGTGAAGCCCGAAGTCTCTTCTGACGACGCGCACATACAGCGTGAAGTCCAGGACGCAGCCGCCAATGCTCCCTTCGACTCATCGCTCCCCCGCCAAGCTCACCCTCTGCCAGCCAAGCCACCACTCACAGAACAGCAGTCGAAGCTGCAACAGCAACAGCAGCAGATCAAGCAAGAACAACCCTCACAACCAACCCACAACCCGCGTAAGCGCGGAGGCGACAACCAAGCCGCACTCGAAGCCTTCAAATACCTAACCCCCGACCACCCAGAACTACAAGGCATTTATGCTTTCTACCAACTCCACCCCTCGTTCCCCCGCACGCGCTTCCTCGTGCGCAACCCTGCCGGCGACCCAGTGAAGGGGATCTACTACTCGTCCGCCCTGGTCAAGGACATACTGACCCTGAACTCCGAAGGCAAAGGCATGAAGTTCGTGCACGCCGGCGTGAAGATGTTTATGAAGCAGGACGCGCAAGGGCAGGAGGGGGTGTGTCGATGGCGCATCCAGACGGAGGGGCTACCTATCATTGAGGGATGGGTGGGCGATGATCGCGTGGTAAGGTTGAGGCGGAAGAAGACATTGAGGAAGTTGTTGGTGGAGATGTTCCCCCGTGTCGGGAGGGTGAAGGGGGAAGGAGGGGCGGGGAAGGAGGGTTGGGAGGAGTTGGGCGAGATTGGGACGCAGGTGCGGGATATGGGGATGGGGTGTTGTGTGCTGCGGGTTGAGGCGAGTGGGGAGGAGGATGGGTTCAAGGAGGGAGAGGAGATGGCGTTGCCGGTTTGGAGGAGTTTGAATTCGGTCAACCTCATGTTGCCGAAGGAGGAGCGGAAGGCGATGTTGTTGCGGATTTTCGATGAGGATCCCGAGTTGATCAATCATTCTGAGCAGGGGAAGCAAGGGGGCCAGAGGAACTTGTCTGGGGAGCAGCCAAGCGCCAAAAGGCAGGAGGGAGTCAAGCGTGAAGATCAGGCTTCGGCAGTTAAGGAGGAGGATGCGGAGCGGAAGCCTGTCAAGAACGAGGGTGGGCAGACAGCCGGGTCTTCGTCGGCAGAGGGACTGACTAAGGAGTTCGAAGCGAGGCTGGAGCAGGCGGATGACTCTATGCCGGCCGATGACTTTACGTCTGGAGTTGGTACTGCGGAAGCGGTCACGGAGGCGGAACTTGACGGTTCCGCGCGTGCTTTGGAGGCGAGTGCGTTAGCGGAGAGGGATCGGATGGAAGCGGAGCGGTTGGAGGAGATGGAGGATGAGAATACGAAGATTGTGAATGCGATGCCGGAGAGGGATGGTGAGGGGGATGAGGCGAACACGACGGTTTGAAATTGAGTGTAGCAGTATGACAGTGACTCGGTGGGCCACGGCTGCAACGGTCTTAAGCGATTGTGTCTGCCAAGTCTGGCCTGAGTTTCCTTCTACTTCTTCCCTCGACCAACCACAGCAGGCGTAATGCGCTGACTGGCTTTAGACCGAACGCGGACGATGTTTACTATGCCAAACGCTACTCTGCTGAGGTATAAGTATGGCTCCACGTCCTGTTTTCCCTTCTCACCTTTTCTATCATACCACCGACCAAGCGTCTACGAACTGTTCATCGCGTTGCAATCACTTGCATCCACGGATCTTGTATCCCTCTCCCTCGCAAGGTCAGCAAGCCACTAGCAGACCATTCCGCAAGCATACCCACAACATGAACTCACACATTAAAACCAGATGCCTAATCCTCTCCGACACCCACGGCGAGGACGTGGACATACCCGCCTCCGAACGCTTCGACGTCGTGGTACACTGTGGCGACCTTACTGAAGAGTCCAAACTAGCGGAGTTTCGAGTAGCACTCAATACGCTTCGAGCAATTAACGCGCCTCTCAAACTAGTCATACCAGGCAATCATGACTTCACCCTGGACACGCCCAAGTTCAAACAGAAACTCGCCGACGCTGGTCTTGCCGCAGACGATGAACGTGTGAAGCGGGCGTATGGCGTGGAGGGAGAAGCGAAGGCGTTCTTCGAAACGGACGAAGCTCAAGCCGCTGGCATCAACCTACTAAATGAAGGTAGCAGCCGATTTATCCTGGCAAACGGGGGCGAACTGACCGTCTTCTCAAGTCCGTACACCCAGTCTTTGCACGCAGATTGGGGCTTCCAGTACCGTGTCGGCGAGGAACACGAGTGGGATATCGAACCGGGCACGGATATCGTTATGA
This sequence comes from Baudoinia panamericana UAMH 10762, assembly GCF_000338955.1. NCBI lineage: Eukaryota > Fungi > Ascomycota > Dothideomycetes > Mycosphaerellales > Teratosphaeriaceae > Baudoinia > Baudoinia panamericana. The sequence goes on from NW_006911257.1 coordinate 256,929, forward strand.
CGCATGGTCCGCCTCGGGGCGTACTGGACTATACCGACTCGCGGCAACGAGCTGGCGCTGCGGATCTTTTCGCCGCGATCGCCCGGGCGAGACCGAGGGTTCATTGTTTCGGGCATATTCACGAGGGCTGGGGTGCGAAGAAAGTGACTTGGCGCGATGGGGTGGCGGAGGAGAAGGTGTCGCATTTCACTGCCATCGATAATGACGGGTCTGGGGTTGTTGAGAATTTAGCTGGGATTAGGCCGAGGAGTTTCGATACGGTGGAGGAGGGTAAAGAGAAGGAAGGGAAGCTTGAGGGGTATAGGCGGAGGGGTTATTGCGTGGCGACTGCACCGGGGATGAATGGGAGAGAGACGCTGTTTGTTAATGCGGCGATTGAGGGGAGTGAGGGGTATCCGCGTCAGTTGCCGTGGCTGGTGGAAATGGATTTGCCGGTGCGGTGAGGTGAGGTGAGGTGAGGTGGATGGTTAGGGGAGGCGAACGGCGGCCAAGTTATGAGGAGGACATGCTGGAAACAGTGATCGGGTGAACGTGCAGCAGGACAGTATGCAAGAGCAATGAGCGCATTCCCAACCCCATTCAGTGCGGATGTGCTCCTGTTATCAGAACACATGCCTGTTACATAAGACATGCATTTGGGGATGCTTGTTGCGAGGCAACTCCACTCGCGCCTTCCCAGTTCACCAGAATGGTAGTCGCACCTGTATCCGCCACCTTCCCTGCAACAGAAGTGGAGGGGGGGTGGAAGCCTGGTTTCTGCTGCCTACAGCTTCGACTCCTTCACTCGTGCCACATCATCTCACATTACTCCACCGCATCGCTCACTCGCACGTCATCTGCCCAGCATGCCCTTCGACTTCGGACGTGGGGAAGCGCTGCCGCCCGCTCGTGGTGCCAAGTGCGAGGTATGCCAGCCATGAGCGGTAGACGCCGAATAGTGGTGCTGGGAAGAGTAGCTCACTCTCCACACTTCTAGTCACCCTTCCGCAGCTTCGCCCGTGATGCGGGTGCGGGTTTACTCGGATACCTCATCCAGCGCAGAGTGGCGCCCAGCTTCCTCCACGAGATCGACCACTTCCTCCGCGCTCACCCGGAGATCGCTGCGTACAACCCGGCGTTTGCGCGACTAATCAACCAGGTCCCGGTGCTGGCCGGGTACCGGTTCTTCATGAAGGGTTACACCAAGCCGGCGCGGTATTGCGATCAGGTCCGTACCTGCCCTGCTTGACAGACGGCGAGAGTAGAAGATGCTCTTTCATCGCAGACGCTGCTGACGACGTTAATTAATGCAGGCGCTGCCCAACATCAGCAATCTTCCACGAGATATGCCGCAATCGCAATGCGCTGTCCGCTTCGATTCTGAGATGAGGGACTTCTTTGAAGGCCACCAGTTCGCTCGTTCCCCATCCACTCCCACGGTGGAGCGATACACCGCTGATACTCTCACAGATACCGGACCGACATCCTCGCAATGATCGACAACCATGTCAATGCTCTTATTGCCGCGCATAGCCAAGGGCAGCATCTCACCTTTGATCAGCGGAAGCTCATGGTGTATGCCTGCTTCGGCAATGTCGCTGACGCGTACCGTTTCTACGAGTGTCAGTTCTTGTTAAAGCAGTAGTCCGAGTGATTGAGCTAAGTCATTTGCCAGATAATTACCAAACAGAGTGGCTGGAGCACCGCTACTTGCCCGAGCATGGTGTGTTCGCCAATCATATTCTTTTGCGAGGATGAACGTTAACGTTTCGCAGTCGTGCTCTCCGAAATCCCAAAAGAGCACGGCAGACTAATGCCATACCCCCATCAAATGTCCGGCCCCGACGAGCACTGCCCCGAAAACCGCCGCTCCTTCCCCGCCACTCGCGCCCGCATGGCACGAGCAAACGACGAAGGCGTCGACGTCCTCGAAGTCTTGCTCAAAGACTTCACTGCCCAACTCTGCCGTAATGGTCTCAACCGTACCGAAATCGAGCGTATGCGCGTCGAAGCGGTCCGGAATATCAACCATCAGCGTGAAATGGGCGGAGGCCGTGGTTTGGTGAATATGGTGATGAACCGCGCTACCATGACCCAACCGGCGACTTTCGGGCGACAGCAGAGGAAGAAAGTCCGGACCCGACTTTCTCAAATTGAGACATTGAAGAAGAGTTTGAGGCGGCTCAATGACCAAGAGGCTTCGCTCACTAGGGACTTGCAGAGGGCGGGGAGACTTGCCGCAGTAGTGGCCAAGAGACAGCGCGTGGAGAGTGAGCTGGTGGTCGAGGTGACGTCTCTTGCTATGAGTGCGGGAGAGATGGTGCCGAAGGAGGCGGGCCATTGGGTGAGGCTGTTTGGTAAGAAGCAGCAGGAGAAGCGGGAGCGGGCGGGCTGGCGGCTGGATGTGTTCTACGAGCTGGCGCGGTTTATGTGATGGTATTAGCGTTGCGTTGGCTGGCACGTGAGGTACTGGTGATGCGATGGTGGCACGAGAGGCGTTAGCGTACTGTGTGTGTGGCGCATCGTCTTGTTCCAAGAGCTATAGCGGGTTGTGTAAGTTCATCGGCGTCGTGTGGGCTAACGTACGGAGTTTGGCGCGAGAAGCCTGGAAGTGTTAGTGGACGCTTGATTGTACTTCCAGAGCGGCGCGCTTCATGTGAGCCGGCCAGTCCTTTTGTAAGCTAGTAGTTTCAGTAGGGAGGATGGGATGCTGTCAAGTCTATACAAACGGTATCTCACTGATTGGTATCCGCACACGTGAGATCAGCTACCCAACACGCTTACTTGATCAATGTAGCTCCGCAACGCCGACCGCTCAGAATGCCCCTCTGTCAATTTAGAACACGCTGATGTCTAGAACGATCGTCAGTCAAGAATACTTCCGATGATAGGAATGGCACTTACAATTGTTTATCCGGTCCTTCTGGTTCTGCGCGATGCACTCGGCGATCCACGTGATATTCCGGATCTCCTGCAAAGCACACCAATATCAGCAACACGAACACACGACTCAGCTCGGGTAGACAAGAGTCGTCGAAAGGGGAGGTACTCACCTGCTCCCTCAACTTCACCCACGCATACACAATGGCATGCGTGAACTGATACGTAAACGCCAACTTGGCAATCTCCATCTCCCGCTCATAAAACAAATCCTCCAAACTCTTCCCCTCATCCCCGGCCCCGATCCCGCCACTCTGATTCCCCAGTCCACCCCCACCCCCACCACTTCCACCACCCATGCCGGTCTGATCCATCATAGTCTTGTAATCGTACACCCCGTCCACCGCTATCCGCACGCCCTCGACATCCTCCGCGCGACTCAGCATCAGTGTTCCCTCTGGGTGCAAGCGGCCGAAGTTGGGGTACAATTTCTTGCGGTCTTGCTTGCTGAGTTCCGTGCCGAAGGAGTTCAGGGTGATATTGATGCTTCGGCGGTCCGCTTCGAACATGAGCGCCTCGCTCATCACTTCTTGCGTGGGTGTGCCCTTCAACCCGGGCTCTTCGTTCACGAAGCGGTAGAAATCCTCCAGGTAGTTCTTGTAGAGCGTATTCCGCACGATCTCGATGTTGAGTTCATCCAGGTCCTGGTGGCTTAGACTTCCTTTAAAGTACGGCGCGAGCGGGGTTTCGATCAACACGGAGTTGTACAACTCCTCCACGTTCGTCGCCACGCAGAGCACCGGCATCGTCTCGAACCAGCCCAACGGATGACACCGCTCCAACAACTCCCTCGTGTCGCGCTCATGCAACGTCCCCGTGATCAAGAGCGCGACATTGTCGATCATGTACGCATACGTCAGGTAGTCCATGAATTTCGCCAAGCTGCCCGTCGAGTTGGCCTGGACGTACCGGAACTCGGCGACGAGTTTGTCGAGGGTTTTGTCGGCGAGGGAGGAGGTGGAGGGGTTGGGGGGGAGGGTGGAGAGGAAGTCGCCGTAGGAGGGGCCGAGTTGGAGTTTGACGTCGTCGATGGACTCGCATTGGATGAGGTTGTTGTAGGAGGTCGAGGTGAGGAGTTGGTTGCGGTAGCCGCGGACGATGCCCTCGACGTAGCCGCCGCTGACGTTGTAGAAGCTGTGGCGTTGTGTTAGTTGGGTGTGGTGGGGTTGGAGGAGGTGGTGGTGGTGGTGTTACGTACAGGCCTTCCGCCATGGTCAGGAGGGAAGAGTGGAGGACGGAGGATGATGGAGAAGTGTGCGTATCGATGTCACCTGCGCATGCACTTGGTGAGCTTGAAGAGTGGCCAGGGTCCGTGCGCAGATATTGCTTTCGGTGGCGTCACGCCCTGACTCCATGTTCTTTCCTCTATTCATCTACTCATCGCCTCATCGCTAAGATACGACATAGCCCAAAGTAGACTTGTGATTCAAGGACTTAGAAAACTACTGGAAGGATAACGGCAATTGTGAGTAATGAAAACCGGCTAAGTATCACATGAACTTCTTACGCTTTTGCATCTCTCCCCTTTGCTGCATTGTAAGGCCTCAAACCCAAAAAGACCAGCATCTTCATTGAACTCGGAAACAGTCACTGATTCGGTCATGATAATACCGAGGCGCACATCGAGTGCAAGCCGCATCGCCCAACTACCCAGCGCCGATGCCGTGAACAGAAAAGGCCCATGACTGCGCCGTGACAAGTATGGTGGATACCCCTTAGCTGCGCCATAACCTTGTGTTCGTCGAAATAACTAACGCTAGTCGAGCTCCATAGCATGCGCAGAGCAGCCCGCATCCGTTTTCAGTGCTGCACTTTCCTGCGCGTGATACGCACTCTCCGGCATACTATGCGAAGATTCTATCACCCCATTCCCCTGCCACACTTGCTCACCGTTCGTCTCACCCAGGCCCGCCAGCACTGGATCTAACTCCGCAGAAAGATGGCCACCTGGAGCCGCAAGATGTAGCGCAGGCAGGAGTTTCAGGCGGGGAACCAGCTGCGCGGGTTCAGTTGTCACAAGTCTCGCTTCGTGGAGATCATGCGAGAAGATATAGTAGACCTGCTGCCCGCTGTACACATTCCGAGCTTCGACCAGATAGCCAGGCAACGCGCTGTTTTCGAACCAAACGACAACATCCTGTAAGCTTGGGTAGTGGTTCTGGATCCATTTGGAATAGGCTGCTTGGACAATCTGCGACGCTTCGTTGGCATCCATGCGCTTCCAGCTGATACCCAGAGTACGCGTGGCTTCGTCGATCAGTGGCTCGGTCGTCGCCTCCCGGATTTGCGGTGGCAGGACAAGCTGCGCTAAGTCGTCTGGACCGCTGGCGATCATGCTTTTGCGCTGCGATTTGCGACTTGATATTGATGGTCGCTTGTTGTGCGAGAACTGAAATTGCTTGCGCTCCGCGCGCTCTTCGACCCACGTACCAGATTGCGACTCCGCTGCTTGTTGGTAGCCTGGCTCATCTGGATACATGAGAGTCATGCCAGGTCCGTACACCGGTTTGCCACGCGGTTGAGGCATCTCACCGTTGATTGGAGTTACTATTGAGCCATCCTCGAGCGGTCCGTCCTCGTCCTCATCGAATATGTTGCCTCTGGACCGCTTACGGCCGGCAATCGAGCCTGGCGTTGCGGGGACGGAGTTAGACGTGGACGCGCTCGGTACTGGATTCATGCCATGGTCGGTGTTGATGTATTGCGCAAAGTAGTTGTTCGGGAAGTACCCGTTGGCCTGCATTGGCGGCATACCAGCGGACGACGGAGTGAATGTCCCATCCTGGATCGACATGGCGGTGAAGCGGAACGTGCCACTGAAGAAAGGGTCTGCCGGCAAGCACCATTCGCCTGAAGGCCAGTGATAGCTCGCTCAGAGCCTGCGACCCTCTATGCTTGCAGGACGATGCTGCGTGCTCTGTCTGCAATCCTCGGCGCAAAGTTGATCAGTCGCAACTACATGCGATGGAGGAATGTGCCGTATGTGAACGTTCAGCGCAAGCAAAAACGGTCCCCGGACTTGTGCTACGCTTTTAGAGAAGAATATACATGACGCGGAGTCTGTAGGTATGAAGTGCAGTTTCACTTCAACATCATGGAAGTTGTAGGAAGCCAAGGTGAAAGTGATGGAAGCCGCGACTCTTCACTTGCTCGCGCAGCCAATGGGATCTCGACCTGCAGCAAGCGTCAGTGTCAGGATTCGTTGCCGCCTCGCTTACAGACTGCGACTCCACAAGGACTCTGCGAGCGGTCGCCGCCCACGTGACACGCCTGTGCTGCGGTCATATGGTTATTATACCCTCCAGGCCTGTATACCGTGGTAGAGCATGCTCAAGACACACCTTCGTACGATCCTTGTGTGCAGAGGATGTGGACGGCAACGTTCGAAGTCACTGATCTTGCTTGCAGACCCCGCAATACAGAATAGGGCCGTCCCATCAATCCCGTAATGGCGTCAGGGCGCGTTTAACGATTGACGAATGCCGGACCTTCTCGCTCGCCATTGGAGCGCAATGCATCAGCTCCGACGGAAGCGCTGCAGATACACCGTGACATGCCTGTGGGGATGAAAATCATGTGATTGAAGTTGGACAGTCGAGGCTAGCGAGAATAGATGGCTGGGGTTTGAAGGCAGCAGCACGGGTCAGACGTTGTGCATAGAGAGCTGCAACGACTTGTGACAGCATTGTCACAGAACACACACGTGCGCTACATTTCGTCCGAGGGTATCGACTCGCAATATGAGTGAGCAAACAACGCTCAGTCCCCGGTATCAAGCTCCAAATCCAGCTGCACCCCATTACTCACTCCATAATCCTCCAACGTCAATTGATCCTTGAACGGCCGCTCTCCCTGCCGCTTCAGCATTATCTCATGGGGCTGTCTTCCAATATGCATCGCAACCATCGCCTTGAACGCCTTTACCGAGTCGGAAGCCAGACAAGGTATAGCAGCCTTGGTACCCAAGCGGTCATTAACATTCACAACAATCATCGGTTCATTGGATGGAGGCGGCGCCTTTGATTTGGGTGGCTTGCTAGGCTTGTCTGCAGCCTTCGGTCGGTCGCGCTTGTCACTGCTGGGTCGATCGTGAGGCCCTTCATCGCGGACTCTGTCGCTAGTTCTTTGAGGGCGATAGCTGTCGCTTTCGCGCTGTCGTGACGGGCGATCAGCTGACCTCTCCCCGTCTTCGTTTGCGTCCCGTCGCTCTCGCTTGTGCTCGTGCTCCCGGTAGTTGTCTCTTTTTGGCGATCGGTTACGATAGCCTCGATCTAGGTAGTCTGGTTCTCGACTGTCGCTATCCTCACGCGGTTTTTTCTCCTTCCATTTGAAGCCACCCATTTTCTGCTTCTTTACTTTAGGCTCTCGGGCTGGTGATGCCGAGCGATTGCGTTCTGCCATAACCCTGATGTGGCTTTGCGACTCACTGAGCGAACAATGAAGGCTACTGTTGGCCTGGTGGTGGGCTCGAATACAAAGTTGGCCTGAGGCGTCATTCGCCGAGGGGGCGAGGCGAGAGTCGGTGCAGAATAAGGCCAGCAATTCCCACTGGCACAAAACCCTTCGTGAAAAGTTGTCGGCGGTCTAAACAGCTTATGCTTTCGAACCTTCATACAATGCGATCGTCTGAATTCTACATCATCTCGAGGACAGGGTCACGCTAACTGTATGCTGCCTCACTGCGAATGTTGGATATGAAGGCTAGCAAGTGACCACTCCGACACAATAAGCCCAGCCACAGGAGGCATTGAGTCAAACCAAGACAGTGAAGAGTGAAGGTTTAGAGGTCTGTTCATACGGTTCAATCGCTGTCTTGTGCTATCCACGATGTTACAAATCGCCATTGGGGTATCATCTCACTCAAGCAGTACCTTATACACCCTTCCGTATTCGACCGCGGTCACTGCGATACACCGCGATTCCGTCGACTACCCTCGTGATTGTGAGCCATACTTCTCGCGCGAGAGTAGCGGCGGATCATTACGATGGAGTCTTTGTCAAACATCGGCGGCGGACGGTACGGCATCGTCCGTGTTCGCAAAGACTCCGTAGCCCAGTAGGCTCGTGGGTGAGCTCTGATAGTAGGTCTTGCGCACCTTCTTTGGTGGCATTCACTGGTCAGGCCGCACCTCGCTCACACTGACAGTCGGCTCATCTTTGGCTGCATCGCCCATTCTCCGCTCCTCCACCATCCTTCTAAGCATCTCATTTTTCCACTGCTCCTCCTCCTTCTTCAACCTCATCAACCTCCGCGCCATCTTACTGCGCTTGACTTTCAAGCGTGGCGTATCTGATGAATCACCCATCGCAGCTAATAAGGGACTTAGCACTGCTTCAGACTCCGAGTCCGAAGTCAAAGGCGACGATGGCTGGCTTGACACCCTATCCAGGTCCATACATTGCCGTATCAGGTCTTCGATCCCATTCCGTGTAGCAACGGCTTTCGGCTGCATAAGCTCGTAGAAGTCGTCATTGTATAATGGATCTTGCTCGAGTGCACGCTCTAATGACTCCAAGAAGAAGATGAAACTCGGCAGAGTCGGGCCGTCAAGAGTGAAAGGGTAGTGCACGTCGCTTAGTAGACATGCGGCGTAAAGAAGGCGGACGGTGAACTCGCTGTCCAAGCTATGGTCAACAACACACGCCGGGCACCCTCTGGTGTAACACCACTCGCGCTCCCGTTCCGAAGACAGAAAGCATTGGAGCCAGACAAAGGCACTTCGAGCCTGTTCGGTGAAGGCGTACTCCAGATCTTCAAGCTTGCTGGCACGGGTAACCTGGGCTGCCACGGAGCATGCTTTGTCGAAGAGTTCCACTATCGGTACTAGAAGGGCATGGAGCACGTCGCGGATAATGAGCCACTCATCTGGATCTTCCGACTCCGCAGGAGTATGTGACTCGCAAAGCCTGTAAGATCGGTCAGGGAACGGTGAAATACAATGATACGCTGTTAGACTTACTCAAATGTGTATTGCTGCGCAAGATGTTGTTGAAGAATGTTGAAACCCTGTGATTGGCCCAACGCTTCCACGTCGCTTACTCTCAGCAAGAACGGTGAGGCAATTGGCGGCGACGAATACACGGCTGCAGGCATGATGTCGTCAATATGTTGCTCTTCTCCCGATGTCGCAGGCATTAAAATGGTCACAGTCGTCGTATGCAAAAGTTCGTCAGATATCTTGTCATGATCTGCGTAGGCGCATCGTCCTTCTTATTGCGCGGTGCCACACTAGACTTCTTAGCGAGAAATAGTGGTATGGAGATGGCCCGGTGGTGGCGGTATTATGGAGATGGCAGGATCCACAACGGTCAAGACACTGGGTAAACGCTTGGGAAGGTGTTGGAGCCGAGGATAGAGGATGGCAGGAGTCTGCCGGTCGGCGAGTCGGCTACGGTTGCAGCGAACTGCAATCGCCGTGGCAGGAGGGACAACCTGAGCTTACCCAGCTAATCCGGCTGATTACCGATGCATGGAACTAGGGTAGCGCAACAGACGCAGGAACCGCAGTAGGAGAGTGTATACTGCAGCCGGGCGTTGCCGGAGAGGCCTAGATGGCAGGTGAACGCGTCAGGTGGCCATCAATCCTAGCGGCTACAAATTCTTATCCACACAGAGTGGAGAGCACCAGGGCACATTGGGTCGCCTTGCGGACAGCTGGAACCATGGCGAGTGGCCAGCGAGCTATGTGCGCAAGACGAGCACTATTGCTGCACTTCTGATGCGCCTTGAGAAGTACGAGGGACAATGTCGGCTAATAACCTACCGATCAGCTGCCATGATCCACAGTAAAGACTGGTTAGTGGGTTTCTAGCGCTGCTCTTAGATGCAGTCTGCTCGGCCCAAACCGAAGATGCGCCGGACCTAGCTCGCTAATATGCCGGCAAATTGTGCCACGCGCAGGCTCCTCGTATCATTCTCGCTGCAGGAGCGCCACAGTTGTTCGCTGTAGATGTCGAATGTACATGTACATGTACATGTACCCTCAACGAACCGAATATTTGAAACAAACAGATCTGACTAAGCGTTCGATAAAGAAGTCGTTTCAGCGCACCCTTGCAAACCGCCTGAGCTCAGGAAATTGCCTTTAGGCAAGGTCTTGTGGTGCAACTTCTCTCGTGACCACCACTCGAGTCATTTCGAAGCGGCTGTAGACCTCTGACGACGGCCATTGGCACCCTCAGACCGCAAGGCTAGGACACTTGTCTCTTGGCCAGACGCCTTTAGGCACTCATTGATCCCGAGACAAGCTGCCAGCGAGTCAGGGGTTGTGGAGCAGGGTCTAGATCTTGCGGCCCCAGAGATGGCATCGCATGATCGCATCCACTTTCCATCTGTCACCCTCGTGATCCCTCCACTTGCCCTCATGTTCGCGGGTACTGATTACACGATGTGCGGAGACGGCTGATCTTGACAGACTATGTGCAGCACAGCGAGCACCTGCCAGCCGGACTAACTCCGATGAGGCTCCCACAGCTCCTCTCTTCTCTAATGCCGCAGCTGCGTTGAGCCACCCACAACCCTTCCCTTCCCGCAGTAAAGCATGACGAGCTGCTTTTCCAGCCTGGATCGTATCAAGTCGTCCCAAATGCTGTCTCCGCTGGAGCTCGCAGTCATGGGCCGCTCTGCCCTAGCGAGTCGGACATGACGCTGGTGTGAGGGTATCCGCAGGATATATGATCGCCACAGGCTGCACAGTCGTGGCGTCTCAAGGATCCTTTGAATGAGATCACCAGACTGGCCTACCTTTCCTTGCGTCCGCAGTGTGGGAACCTTTTTCCCGATCACGAGAGCGGCGCGGTCCACATGCTCGAGCTCTTAAGAGCATTTCAGGCGCTTAGCCGGGTCTTGGATCTCATCATAGGTTGTGTATACGCCGCTGGCATCAATGGGGTAGCTCTACCCATTTCAAGGCTGATGGGGCGCGAAGGTAGTAAACTGAGCCAGAAAGTCTGGACACGAACTTTTTCCGATCATGTTGCTCGCCGTAGAATAGATTCGCTGGTGTTCCACACGCGCTTGAGACCGCGTCCAGCGGTTATGATGAGGATCATAAGACTCATCGCTGCGTTTCGTCCGCGCTTGCGATCCTGAATCATACAGCTGTGACCAGAGGGTTTTTGCAACACAATTTTTGTTGCAGGCATTTCCTTCTGCAACCTATGAACAGGTCTTGCAATGGCTGTTTGATACCGTCTCAAGCTCGATGGCAGGATGAGCTAAACCAGAGTACAGAGGCCCCGACTTATTGTTCGCCCAGACGTAGCCGCGGCGCTGTCGCAGCAGATGTTCTACCTTACGGAAAGAAGAGTTCCCACGGTTCGGTAACTGGAAGATGCAGGGTCTTGGCAACAGACACGTGGACAGGCGGGGATCTCACCAGAACTACATGTATGTACTGTATGAGCATGAACGTTGCCATTTGGTCTCGACACTGATGCTCGTTCACTGGCTCAAATGGCTCGGAGGAAATGTCCAGGAGGCAGGATATCTCGACCACAACAATGCAGGTCATTCACCAGCTAATTCATGGATCGAAGTCGGACTGTCGGACGCATGCCAAATCCTTCTCGCGTGGCGCGCGCCAACGACGCCACAACTGCAAGCGCGCTTTTTGGCTCTCGGCTCGATGTGTAGGATCCGGAGAAGACGTTACCCAAGTGGAATGGCAGGTAACTGTCAAAACGAGAGCTGACGGTTGGAGCAGATGGGAATCCTCCTCGTCAGTGGTGTTATAAAACGCCACATCTTGTTCTGTACAATAGTATGGCTTGCAAGCGATGCGACGGTAAGGCTATCGAGGACTCCTTTCCTTATCATTCTCGGCATCGGAAACGCAAATCACAAGATGCCAATTGCGGACTCTTGTTATCTCGCAATGGGCGCCCACTGCACTTCGCCTCTTTTTGCGACCCCTGCATTTTCACTTCCTTCTCACTTTCTCTGCTTTGCGCGCAGCTCTGACACGGTCGCTGTATGGCGTGCCCGTGAGGTGCCGAAGATGCCGGCGCCGCGATCGTCTCCATTACGACGTCGAAGACGCTTCGGCCATCTCGGACAACGACCTAGCGCGTGAGGAGTGTTGTCAGTACAGAAAGACTGCCTGCTGCAAGCGCCATTCTTGGTGATGCCGCCATGGAGCACTGTGGCGCCGGAACCGCGAAGCAGACTCGAGAACTGGCCGACTCTGCTCTTCTCTTGGTGGTAGGTACAATGCCAGATGACGCAGGCTCCAAGACAGTCGCTGATATAGCCAGGTGTACCGGTTTCGCTGCAGTCATCATCCTTGTCCGCCTCAATGGACGTAAGACTCGAAGCAATGTACTCTTCCGAGAAGACTGGCTTATTATGGCCGCTCTCATACCGTTGTTCGTACGGATGGCGTTTATACATGTGGTGTTGCAATATGGAACGAACAACATTCAGACAGTGGGGCATACCTTTACCAGCAAACAGCTTGAGCATCGTAGCGTTGGTGCACGGCTGGTGCTCTGCGCAAGGATATTCTACGCCATGTTCATTTGGACCAGCAAGCTCACCGTGAGCGAGTTTTTAAAACGCATTACAGTTAGAACTTGGCGGAAGAGCTACGAGTTGACCCTGCAAGGCATCCGCGTCTTCTTGTTCGTCACCTTCTTCGCTGTCGTCATTGCAACGCTTGCGGAGTGTCACCCTTTCGACCATTATTGGCAAATCATACCGGACCCTGGGCCTCAATGTCGACTCGGATATGCACACCTCTTCACCATGGGTATTTGCGATATCATCACAGACATCCTGTTGATCGCGTTTCCGATTCCTATCGTTATCAGGAGTGGGCAAAACTGGAGGCGCAAGACACAGCTCGCGATACTGTTCTCGCTTTCTGCGATCATGATCGCGGTCACGGCCACCAGGATACCAATGGTCATAGCCAAGGATGGCCGTCAGCAATATCGGACTGTGTGGGCATCGTGCGAGATTCTGGCGTCGACAGCGGTCTCCAATGGAATCATTATCGGCTCCTTTCTCCGCGACAAAGGCACGAAGAAGAACAAGTACAGATCACAAAGTGTGACCGACAGCATTGACGGAGCGTCAGGTCGACGACCGACTGTGGTTGCGCTTCAACAATGCGGAAGCGATGAAGATCTGTTCCGCGCAATCGGCTGTCGAGTACCCGACCATCTCCGAGACGAGCCAGATGCAATCGTAAGACCAGCCCCTGCTGCACTTCCCGCGAAGCCAACGAAAAGAAGAGATGGTCGGTCACATTCCGAAACGCCAAGGCACGAGATGCAGCAGCAACCAACCCGCATTCTGAAGGATAGCGACGAGTCGCTGCAAAGTCAAACCAACCGAGCCGGCTCGCTACCCTCGCCAGCGCCATCGACGAAGCGGAGTGTAAGCTTCTTCGATGTAGGCGGCCTGTTGGATGACGGCGCACCATCTTGGGACACGCGCTCACGTTCAACCACATTGGTGAGCTCTGAGGCTTCGGGAACCATGGCCCAGGATTTCGCCCCGACACCAGAGCAATCGCGGCGAGGCTCTCGTGCCCTTGTGCAGGACATTGGTGGCGTTCTCTCTCCGACCGCAAGTCGTAACGGTACTATCACCAATGGCTTCCACCGAAGGCATTCGCATGCACAACAGACTCTACAGCGCCATCGACAGGGCCATAGTCCGATGTCCGAGCGACAGGAGACGTTGCAAAGTTTGCAGGACCTCCTCGCAGGAGATGGCGGGATCACGGCACCAAACCACTTAGCCCCTGAAGCCGTGCGTATGCGGCCACATATGGCACGATCACCAACCGAGCAGAGCCTGCAAGATGTTGGCGGACTGCTATCTGAGGGGCATGAACCTGACGCAAGTGCTGCTTCCCTTGAAAGAGCCGCTGAAGGACAGCAAGAGCGACCATACACCGGTACAGCGCCAAGACCTCGGCGACATCGAGCGGACGAGCTGACCTTGCACGACCCCGGCGGTCTCTTAAGCTGATACCTTGTAATTTGCACATACGGAGGCTTCACATGATGTTTAGCGTGACTTTGAGCGCTTCAGCGGATACCCCAAATGCATATGGGTCGGAGTCAAGGGCAATGGGAACGTTGTGGGTGAACTGCGTTATCTAACGGCGGCATGTGTTAACATGCGCTAGCTTAGCGATATCAGTATTGGAACGCGTTGGCGCTGTCGCCAAACCAGAACTCGTCTAATAGGCCTCCACCATTGCTATCGTGCCCTGTCCCACTGGCGCCGAAATTGAAGTCGAAGTCGGTGTTGTTGTTAAAATACTCATTCGTCTCCGAGTATGGCAAGGTGTCAAGGAAGCTCAAATCATCGAAAGCGTTGAATGTTAGAGGCTGCTGCTGCTGCTGCGATGTGCCCAATAATTGGTAGGGCGGGTTATCGGCCAGCTGATTAGCGAAGACTCCATTCGGCACTTGCTGGGGCCTGCTGCTACCTTGCGTGTCAAGAAGATTGGGTGGCGAGAACTCCTGCTTAATCTCAAGCGGAGCGATGGACGCATGCTGTGTCGTAGACACACCGCCACCAGTATTACCGTACTCGAAGCTCTGGGTCTTCGGCTGGAACGTCAAAGGTCGGCTTGCTAGTTCGTCGTCGGAGAACAGGCCCTTGAGATTCATGTCGAAGGCGGGAAGCGGCAAATTGCGCTTCCTGGGTTGCGACTGTCCGTTAGCGGCCATACTGACTATCTGGTCATTGCTGAAGTATCCACCAGGGCTGTTGAGAGGTTGCGAGCTCAGGGTGGACGTGTTCCCGAAACCTGTCGTTCGCATCACCATGGATATGGTGGCCTTGCTCATGCGTAAGAAGGCGTCCTTGCAGGCTTCTGCTGGCGGGCAATTATCAATCAGGTCCGTTAACACTGATGTCGCTATGAACACAGTGAAGTCCACGTCGTCCAAGTTCAATTGCTGCCGTACTGTGGGTGATTGCCAGATCGCGTAGAGAAAGGACGTGCCTATCTCCTGGTTAGCCTGATGACTGCCGGACATTCCGTCAGAAGAACTGCTTACCGCTCATAAAGATATGGTGCGTAGCCTGTATAGGAAGGAGAGCTGTCAGTAAGGCTATCGCGCATTGCTCGATCATAACTGAGGCGTACCAGAAACGTGTAGTTGACCAACTTCAATCGATTCAGACTGCGATAGATCTTGAGCACCATCTGTCCCGCCTGGGCTACCTTCATGAAGACCATCTCCTCATCCTCTTTGGCTTCCAGACTCGCCGCACTCGGGCTTTGAACCTCGCCAGTGGAAGGGCTCAACTCGCCGGCAAGAGCCTCTGGTATCGACAGTGACTGCTTGTAAAGCAGAATCACGGCCTGGTAATAGTTCAGCTCGAAGTAGAGCGGCGTGAAGGCGACGCCAATGTCAGCTTGCTGAGGCGCAGATGCTTGCCACTCCCATAACCTGCGGTCTACGTCCAGCCGCCACTCCTGAAATGACTCGAAGCGACTCAGGTATGGCGACGGCAGCTCATTCGGCATGAAGCTACTACAGCGCCCAGCACTAAGTGAGCGTGTATACTCTGCCATTCGCTCCTGCTGAACCTGCAATATCTCTGACTGCAGAAGACGGAGCCGGAAGTAATGATGCGCCACAAGCTTATACGCTGGCAGGACGAGATCGGACGGTGCTTGTGTGAAACCATTGGCTGTGATGCTTTCGTCGCCCTGCAGGCTTGGAAACGGTGTGGTGATGACTTGGTCATTTATGCCGAAGGGCCGACCCACGCAGGTTGATACCAGTCGATCAAAAGCATAGGTGGACCACCAGAGCCTCCGCCGCAGATCACGAAGGTACTGTTTTCGACCCTTCTTAACGTCGAGCCCAGCATACGCGGTGGTTTCCAGCTCGGCGTCAGGCTCTTCGGAATGTATACCGAGATCTATCGCCAACCGCACGGCGACTCCGACAATGTACCAAAGACCAGGCGCGATCGGTCGGAGTAGCGCTAAGCTCGCGAGAAGCAGGACAGCTTGAAGCTCCTCAAGACCACCAAGGGCTGTTTCCATGCTCGGAGTAGAAAGAAAGCTATCCAAATGCTCGATAGCAGCGGCATGATACTCTTCAGGCTGGATTCGTCGCCCGATGACTCTTTGCCGCTTTGCGTCTGGTGGTGTATCGGCGCTCTTCGTTTCGTGCACTGCGGTAACAGTACGCTCATCGTCTCCCGCGTCCATGATGATTCCGGAGCCCACAGCGAATACAATATTCAGCAGATAGAGCTCCCTAGATTTACGTTTCTCGGGAGTAGTCGCATACACCCGTTCCATTAGTGACATGAACTCCCCTCGGTGTCTACACGACTAAGGTCAGCCGGTGACACTAGAGATGGATCGAGGACACTTACAAAATGGGTATCTGAGGATTACTATACTCGAAGTAAAGCTTGACAAGCTCGGTGGCTTCCGACTGGTCCGGGAATGAAGCCGGGTCGACATGTGGCCTAACATTTAGACCGAAGAAGGAATCTGACCCTCCGCCTCCAGAGGCTGTAGAGCTTGGGAGGTGCTTCGAAACCTTTGCTTTAACAGTCTCTGAGGAGGGTGTCGAAGTGACAGAGCTCTTGACTGCCGCGTATACGACCTTAGAGAATGGGATACCGGAAGTGTGCAACGACTGGCGTGCTTTCTTCGCGGTCGTCACACCAGCATTTTTCATCGCGTGGCCCCGGCCATGCTCCGTCCCGCCTTGCAATGCCGGATCAATCAGCGACGCTTCATCCCGATCCTGGTCAACGAACAGAGCACCTTTACCGTCCTCTTCGGCCGGGGGGTAAGGGACATCGACACCTGGTCGGATGGCCTCATTAATTGCGAAGTCATTCTCCGGTGGCGGGCACGGTACGCCGTTGGCCTCAAGCAAAGTCTCCAAGCTCACTACTCTGGATTCTAGATAGGCGACATAGTTCCTGGGAATAGCGCGCTTGCTTACAGGGTCGAAACCAACGCATTTGACGTTTGCTTTCTCGCAGCCGGAACACTTGGGAAGTCGTTGATCGCCTACATCTCGACAATTGCGTGAGTCAGCTTTGTTCCAGAAGATGAGATGTGGCTAGACGTCTCGTGACGCACATCGGTTCTTCCGACTACGACATCTGAAACAGGCTGATACATTCCGAAAGTTGGACGTTGAATTTACGGCACTTGAGGCTTGTTCCAGGCCGGTTTCGGCGCCTGAAGATCAAAAGAAAGTCAGTCAGCCATGCTGGCAGACATTTGTGAGGGATATTCTTACCGGTGATATTTGGCGATGTGTCGTCCTCGCGCTCCCTCTTCTTCGTATTGGAGGACTGCATCAGACAGGGTCCTCGCCGGGAGCGGCACCGAGCCCTTACTCTCAGAACCTGGCGACGGCGAGATGCGACATGCGAATCAAGCCTGCCCCTGCCTGCCTGCTTCAGAAGTAACTTTGCTTAATTACGCACATGGTGACATTGTCATTGTTAATTATACAGTGCACGTTCCTAGTGGCAGGCTTTGCTCGTTGACGATTCTCGCATCGAATGAGAGGCCGCTGGCTTATCGCGAGCCGCGCCACTTGCTTCAGACGGGCTCTGGTATAGTAGCGTATGTCACGAGAGTAGTCAGCACTTTGTAGGTGAGAATGTTAATCCAGCTTAAACAACAGCAGTTCGGACCATAGCCGCTTGTTTCTATCGTACACTGTGCAGCAGCACTAACCTATCGTTATCTATCTTGTCATGATCAAAGCAGGGTATCATAGGGCGCCGTATGCTATGCCATTCAAAGTGCACTTGAACCCCCTTAAAGCAGAAAACAAAGGCCATGTCCAATGGTCAGCGGTGCGTGAGCACGTCGTGTCCTTTCACGACGCCGTATAGATGCTGCGAAACAATGTAAACAAGGCGTCGCCCAAAAGACCTTCCCAAATGTCGTAGGCAAATCGTTAGATCAGCAAACCGTTCGATCGCGCAGATGTCGCAGCTATGATCTGCTTTCACGGCGAGCGTTGCGCCGAATGTCCAGACTCATCCTCGTGAGTAGGGGAGAGCCAGGTGTTTGAAGGTGGCTCTCGGACGACACGTTCAGACTCTCGGCTGCAACCAGTGCGGCGTCCAGCTCGTCCGCCTCGAGTGCTGAAGGTAATGGGACCGAGTCATCCGTGTCTTGCTGCTTCTCTGATAGGAAGGTTCGACGCCTCTCTTCAACCATAAAGAGACTGAGTACTGCGCCAGAGCAAGCGATCAGTGCATTGACCCACCATGGAAGGCCCAGAGCGCCGATTGTGAGGCCTGCAGATTGCAGAAGGCCTGATATTGTCGGGCCGAACGCTCTCATGCCACTGGCGGCTGACGAAGCGACACCGTTGAGCGTGCCGAGCACCTTCGTTGATGGCGCTGAATTGGCGAGCATGATATTGGTCGACGGAAACGCAAAAGCCTGAGCGGTCACCTTCCAGACAATGACAGCCCAGACCGCCGGCATCCTCCAGTTGATTGGCACCAATGTCAGATAAGGTACAACCAGGTAGAGAAGAGGGTAGGATATCACCACCATACGGTAAGTCGCAAGGCTGCCTAATCTGCGACTCACGATGGGGAAGATGACCATAGTGGCCACCATCTGGATGAAGCCTTGGGCAGCAAGGATGCCACCGATAAATTTCGTCGACAATGCGAAGCCGCCGGTGAACATGAAGGGCAGTGAGGGCGTTGAGTCGGATTCTGGCATGCTAAACAACACTGGGAGAAGCTGCTCTGCGGAGATGGTATGACTAACACAGAATTAGCTCGTATGTTCTTCATAGAAGATATGGATAAACTCACTATGCAAGGATGCCGAAGCCGATGATGTTGAAGATGACTTGCTTCGTGAAAGCATTGGATGCGCTTGCAGAGCGCTTGGCATCTCGTTCTGCGCCACGCAAGGCGGCTTCCACCTCTGCGGAGAACGCATCATTCGTATCCAAGGCATCGGAACTGCGCGGCGAGCCTTCTATGGAGCGATATGCTGGTGGCGGGAGCTCGCTCGACGTGGGAGGTAGCATGGGTGACGAAGCTGTACTGCTGTAATCTGGAGGCAGCTCGTCATCTGTGACGAGGAACAGAGCTTCTTCATCATGCCCATCCTTGTAACTGAGCGATGGAGTCGTGGCTACCTTCCCAAGGCGGCCCAGTATCCAATTGCCAAGGTCGCGTCCGAGGTCTTTGCGGTCCCTCTTATCCTCATGAGTCTCTTCTAGAAACAATAGTCCAATCACCAAGCTGAAAATCACCACTGCCGCGCAAACCAGATTGGTGAGCAGGTAAGGATAGGCTTCGAAGATTGTTCCGTGGCCGAACATGCTTGGGTAGTTGCGCACAGGGTCCGCAAGCGCACCACCCATTGCAGATCCGACTATGCTGCCCAAACACCAGACGAAGGGCATAATGGCGTATGCACGAGCCTGGTGAGCTTCCACGGTGACAACCTCAGCCACCGTAGTCTGCAGCACACCAATGTTGCCATTCAAGATGCCGCCAAGAGCTCGTCCAACAAGCGCAGTCGGTAGATCTTTTGCGAAGCCAAACACAAGCATGCTGAGACCGGTGCCAGCAATACCGGTGAGCAATATCGGTTTCCGTCCGTACTTGTCGCTCAAGCGTCCCCAGAACGGCCCGGCCAAGCATTCCGCAAATGCAAATGCCGATGTGACCAGGCCTGCGTACAAGGCGATTTGCTTGCCGTCAGTGGTGATATTGAACGACTCGATCATATAGTAGATGTATGGGAAGATCGACATGAACGCAATTGGCTCGCATATCCGGCATAAGCCTGAGCAAACAGTGAGTTTCATCCTGTGGCACCGCATGCAGATCATACATACCGAGCACGACCATTTGCTTGACAGGAAACGCTTGCGCATCGTGCCGTTTCCCGCCGTCGTTCTTGTTCATTGTGTGAATGATGCAGGCAATTGATTGTCGAAGGCGTCCTTATAGACCAGAAATGGGAAGAGGTGAACAAAGGAAGAAGGTGCGCCCAGATTCGCTTCGCATCCACGTCTCGGATAGTGAACCCTCTTTAAGGTTCTTTATAATCGCCTCTGGTGGTGCTAGGTTAATGTGGTGACGCAGGGTGGTAGAGATGCGGCGGTGAGACAGTGAGTATGTGACTAGCGCCAGGCATGTAGGACGAGTTTATTGAACGGAATGAGGCAGGATGCAGTGGGATGGGGAGAGAAGAAAGAAAGCGTGTGACACAAACCTAGCTTACTATAGGCGGATATGTCTCCCTGACGGTGGGTGGGCAGGGCATCACTGATTCAAGGGCAGCGTTGCAATTGCGGTCAAGGCGACAGGCCACGAAGTCTGTGACACCGCAGCGCCCCGTTGCCCATACTCCAAACTTCCGGGGCGAGTGGAAGCACCAGAAGCAAAGTACCGGCAACCAGGGATCCTGGAGCGAGGAGGCGACGGAGAGCGATCCCATTGGGACAGGATGGAGTCAGATGGTCAGGAGCCGCTCGAAAGTGTGCAAACGATGGCACTCGGCAGACGAGCAGCGCCGCCGGCGATGTCATCAATCTCTACCCCTGTCGACGCACGCTAAGCCTCGGCAGCGCGACCCACGGTCCCGGGACAGATCCAGCACAGAAGTAGACCCTCCCATTCGTGCGGAACAACATCCCGAGACACGATTAGACCAAGCCCGCCGTTAGGCGAGGCAAGCTGGGCTTGACTTTCGGCCAGCATCATCAGCCCTGTCAGAGACACGCTACAAGCCGTCAAAGCTGAACAAGACCGCCACAGCCAGCCAGGCAAATTGTGGCATCACTCCGCTTCATCTGCCATGCCGCGTCCACTTCTGCAACGACGTGTCAACCACGCAGGCAAGAGTCGAGCCACGTCAAACAGTGTGCAAAGCGAGGGCGAAGTAGCGGTGAATCGAAAAGCGACTCCTGAATCTGCAAGGGTGTGCCTACTATGAGTTGGACTAAGGTTCACGTCCCCTTTGTGATGGCCGGAGACGGATGCGCGGAAGCAGGATGCCGTTCCGCAAGCACCGCATTGCTTGATATTCGCCACTGTTGAGCGTATAGGGGTAGCAATACTGATTGCGACATGTCCCATCAAAGCTGCATGCTGCATGGCGCCGTTCGTCCGGAATAACCCACTCGACATGTCGCCTGCATTGAGAGCCGCAGACCCCAAGCCTTACCGATTCCTAACATGCAGGACGCACTGGGAGTCTGCCACGCGAGATGTGCAGTGCCGGCGAAGCCTTCAGCATTTGGTCAAAGCCCCCGGCACTGAAAGGCATAGCCGTGATTCGTTCGGACCGGCTCTAGCGTGGTTTCGCCCTGAAGCCATTGCTTCTAGCGGCATTCGATGCCAAACCAATGCACTCATACGATCACGATCAACGCCGACGGAACGGTAGCAGCTGGTTGGTTCTCAGATTCTCAGGAGAGCGGACGTCACCACACGCATTGAGAAATGGCATCTGCAAGTCACCCGTGCATTGCGGGGGCTCATTCAACGCTGGAAATGCATAAGAGTGTCGCGAAAGGGTACGGAATTTTTCCATGTCACCTTAGCATTGTGGATGTGATGCGGTTCCTTGCGCAGCGAGATGCGTTTGGAGCGCGAACATTGTGCATTTGCCTTCTCGCACCTTTCGTAATCCACAGGAGCCGCGGCACCGCCTGCTGGCGGCTTATCGTGCCTCAACTCCTTGCTGTGGGTCAGCGAGCCCGGCGGCAATCCCAAACCTGCATCGGGGAGATGTCCCGGTGCCACCATTGCCGAGCGTGGGGTGCACGTCAGTGAAGACAACGACAACCCGTCCGCACGATGAGATCTGGACTTTTCGGTGTTACTCTCTCGATTATACGTGCTTTTCAACCTTCCGACGGTTGATGCACATCGCTCCGAGCTGCATACGCGGAGGATGTGCCGGTCATGCCATCCGCGCAAGGCCGGGAAGCCTTCTGTGCCTGCCCGTTTTGTCTATCGCGTCGTCGCTGTCAACCGCACGGAACGGATGCTTATTGACACGATGCTAACTTTTTTTGATCATCTGACAGGCCTGGTGCCAACGTGGATGATATGCATGATTTACTGGGCTACGCAGGAGACCTCCCGTTGCCAGGAAGACAGAAGCAAAGCTGTCCATCCTCTAAGATCCAGCTAACGGTTTTCCGTGCTTGGCTTCGGCGACCTGAGCCAACAATGCGGTCAAGCGTAGGGTTACACCGTCATGCTGAAGTTCCGAGCCAACAGTGCTATCTGCACAGCCAGGCACATCTCGGCATAACGGCATAAAAAGTTCGTGGCCGAAGCGTTGATCAAGACTCACTCGCGTGACGCTAGCTGCCAACTCATCGCCGAGTTGTCTGTTCACCTGGAACGGACCGCTGAATTGCCGCGTAACATGGTCTGGGCCATCGACTGTATGTCAGACATCCATGCGGAACGACGTACTCGACAAGTGGCCCTAAAATGGTCCGTATGCCGTACGCACACTCGGTCCTCACATTGAGGCTGTTGAGAGACGGCGGTGGCACTCTAGGTTCATCCGCTATGAGCGCGAGTCGACTCGCCTTACCATCCAGCATGGTAACGACCCTGAAGGATGGCGTACTAACCCGGATCGTGACTGGACTGGCGAGTAGCTGCCAACGCCTCGACATCTTTCACCGCTAAGCGGACCGTTCTGACTTACTCGGAAACTGTACCTAGGCTCAGCAAGAGCAATGTAACCGTAGGTCATGCGGACATATGCTGACGCCCTTGCGTAGCTTTGCACTAACCGCGGACTGGATGCGTCAGATATCCATGTGTGTGCTCAACTTCGATGGGCCGTCATGTTGGTCTGTCCGTCTAGCCAGCTAGCCATCGTCGACACTCTCCACCAATCCAACTGCCGTAGTCACATGGTCCGCGAGTGATGCTCACAAAGCAGCAAACTAGCTCAACATCTCCTAGCGGTGTTCTCCACGGTTCCGCGAAAAGTAGCCGCATTATACATCCCTGCCCGCAGCAAGCCAACGACGTTGACACGTCGCTGACAGGGCCCTGTCACCGCTGCTCCATCGTCGATCCATATCCCTTGCTCTGCGGTCAGAGTTGTGGAGTATCTTGATGCTATCTTCGGGGGCACTCGTGATAGCGCGGTAAGTGCGGATGGACAACACTAATAAGGTAATGCCAGCCTTATGTCTCTAATCGACACACCGAGATATAACCTGGACGCCATTTGGACTCGACATAGGAGACGAGCGTGCACCCATTGTGGAGGGAACGTGCTCCGGTATGACGGAAACGATTGAAATGCACCCGTAAACTTCCCAGTGGGCCGGTGCGTCCTTTGAAGCCCTGGTATGATGTATGTTGCGCACACAGTAGGCTGTGTCTACAGGATATGTTAGACAGAGTAATCCGTCTTCGAATGCGTCCATAGTTCTTCAAACCTGACACCAGCACTTGCTGCCACGCCTGGTACTGACCATCCGAGCCTGACGGTTTTTTCAGAGAATCGACCTCCGTTAGGAAGAATTGGCTGCTATAGGCATCGTTATGGGTGGCTGTTCCGGCTTCGCAGAATCTACCTTGGGTTACGACAACAACTTCGTGATAGAACAAGCCATCATACCGACGCTTCTAGCCGTACACTCGAGAGCTCTGGTAATACGATGTTTCGATTATATATCGCCAGTTTAACGTTTGGTCGTGTATGCTTTGGTTGGTCATACTCGGGTAGACTTTCCCCCTTGAGAAAGCATAAGACTTTCAAGAGACGGCTTCCATGACCTTTGTCGTCCTACACATCACAGGTGGAGAGAGATGTCGTCTGTTACGCTTGCACATAACAGACTCTGTGTAGACTTGTATGTGTGCGTACGGGAGCAAGCGAGTATTGGTAGCTGATGGGTGCAGTGCAGCACTGAAGTATGCTTGCCCGAACGGTGTCTATGTCGCTCCTGTCCACGACCATCCACTTACCTGGGAAGGCGTGTTATTCCCACGAAAAGGCATGTAACGTGATCACGACGAGACTTCGTTCCATACCTAAGGGTTAATCTAATGGTACTAGGACCGTACGTGAATGCGACGTTACGATTCCGCATTGACTTCACGGCGGACTATCCCCAACGGCCACCAGTAATTACATTCCTTAGTGAAGTGTTCCATCCCTTGGTCACGCCTGCCACTACATACACGCACAGTGTCCGCGACACCGGGACCGACACCATCAGTGCGGCAGATGAAGAGCGATTACCGCCCGGCGGCGTAGTGTTACGCCACGCCTTCCCGGAATGGTTCTTTTCCAAAACGCCAGTCACATCTGGACCTGGTGCAAGCAGAGGGCGGAGTGGAGTGCAGCCTCTAGACGCGACCTTCCGCACGGATCGCGAGCAGGAACAGACGGAGCGATTGCCGCACATTGTCGAGGTCTTGCAGTATCTCCGGGTAGCTTTCGACACGGAAGCTGTGATCGACGCCATCCCGCTGGATGTTGCTGCTAACAGCGGAGCATGGCACGCGTGGAGAAGCTTCCGCACGAAAACCCTTCCACGGACGTCACCGCCTGCAAACACCGATCATGCTTCGGAGGGAGGAGTAACTTCCAAACGCAGCACATCGCCAAGACAACAGCCTGGAGGCGCTAGGCGACCTGGCGACTGGAACTGGGCTGGCGTGTGGGAGGACCGGGTTAGGAAGAGCGTTCAGGTAAGTACCGCGGACCATACATTGTATAGGAAGGACACATCAGACGAGGTATTTACATTTCTTTACCTTCGCAGATGTGCAGTTCCTGACATGGCGTAGATTCAATTCTTGCAGCTAGATGAGGAGACGTTGAAGCACGCAATGCAAGAGCTTCACTGCGCGGTGCCTGCCTGAGCTCGTAGGGAAGAATGACCGCTTGCTGCTGTAATGGTAGTCACTATGATGATGGGGGATGACAGCCGCAGCACCTAGCTCTTGTTCTCGGTCGTCCTATCCAGTTCATAGGTTGCAGGTGTTCTTAGGACCCATCTGGTGGGCCTTCTCCTTGCACGACCATCTACGGACGGTGGACAACATTAACGTGCGATCCGAACATCAGGAAGCGGTGCAACGAAGTACACTCGGCAACGAATTACATTCGGCAACGACATCAACCGATCAGTTTGATCAACGCTTTTGGCTGCATCCACGTATCTGCGCGCGCACAAGGCACATCATGAACGAGGCAGGGTACGCTGCCTGGGCTGCGACGTGGTTTTCGCTTGTTGGCGTTGTCCTATTCGCTTGGTACCTGGTGTCTGGGCCGCAAGACCGCAGGGTCGTGCGCGACCTGATCTTTGCCAAACGTCTCGGAGAACAGTAAGCTTATGGCTTACAAAGAGGTGCTATAATCTCTCGGCTCACTTACCTTGTCGTACGCAGCACTGACAGTGACATGCCCAGAACCTCCCGCCTCCGACTCCGTTGCGGTCCGGCGTGTTCAAGTCCGGCGACCAGCAAACGCCCCCTACTAACGTATCGTTTGCGCTCGGTTTGCGCCCGTGGCAAAGTTCGCCTTTTGCCTCGCCGCAGTTTCGTGCCCTTTCGCCCGGTAGCAGACCTGCACTGAGCCAGCAGCGAGACCATTCAGCCTGTCGACGCCCAGAGACTCCATTAAAGATTCGCCAAACGCGTGAGAACCTTAGAGACGCTTTCCCAGACATACCGCCGCCTTGCCACCATGCACTTGGCGAGACAGAGAGTACATGCACAGAGCTTACACTTCCGCCTTACCATACTCACGAACACTCCACAGCGCCACCTAGCCCAGAACCGGACGTACCATCTTCGAAGATGCAGCGTCACCGCTCCTTAAGCCGGCGCATGCTGTTTAGAGTCAAAGATGGTATCTCGAACCGCTCTAAAGCTTTGCCTTCAGTCAAACAGGCTGGGTCAGAAACGAGTCTGGTTCGAAGACTATCAAGCCGCCGCAAGCAGAGTTGTGAGCAAAATCGACGCGGCCCCAGTTTCGAGCATAGCGATAACAGAGCTGCTAGCGGCGTTAGTCACACCACAAAAACACCGGATCCGTCACCTCGCACAGATACAAGAACCCTTAGCGAGTCATCGATGTCTACTGGGGACCTCATGAGCGACGGTCTTTCTACACTACCTCATGTCGAAAGCGTTGTGACTCTGCGAAATGGAATTGAAGAACACCCATTAACGTCACAGTGCGAACTGTCAGAGCCAACGCCCCGAGCCTCACGCAGCACGCCGAACACAGTATGCGCGCCCTGCGGAGCTGTTGCAGTTCCCTTCGTAGACCTGGCCCTTAGTCTCGACCGTGACATCGTTGACGCTGGCACAGAGCAAGATATCTGGATTGCAGCCGAAGCATCTGTTCACGCCGCGCTCTACAACGCAGAAACTCTTGGCCATTGCACCATATACGGGAGTCTGAGGGTACTTGCTAGGCCGGAAGAAGTGGACAACACTCCTTGCCCCGGGACAATCACTGGTCTACGCCTATGCTTCAAGCCGATGAATGACTGCAAAGTCCTGAAAGCGGTTGGTCAAACAGCTACCAAAGACATTTGCATAGGCCAGAGGCGCTCGCTCTTCCTCAAAGTCCGCGTTCCCAAGCTATCATCTGCTTTTGAGGCAGGGTGTTCCAACCAGGACTCTTTGTTCGCCGAGCTTGAAAGTATGATCGGTACATTTGAGACCGATCTGCTGCATGTCGAAGCACGGTATAGAACTTCATTTTTGCCGCACGAAAATGTGGTGACCGTACGCAAGGCGGCGTCTGTCAGACGGCCAAACACCGATTCGCGCTGGAGTATGGTCGGCGTTGGTGACCATGTCGAAGCATCGGAGCAGTTGCACACCAAGCTAGCGATCTATCTGGCGGACACCTATGCGCCTGAAAAGGCACTTAGGTACATCAAGCGGTACCTTGCAGAGGAAGCTCAAGCAGAAGAGCCAGTCCGTCAGATCAAGCAGAAAATTCTTGATGAGCTAAGTAGTCGCACCACACCAGCTGACGAACATGATTTTGCACGTGTGAAAGCTGGACCCAAGCCAGCGGTGCTCATTACCGACACCGGCGACAGTGATAGCTTGACCTCGCTGCCAGCCCCAGATGCTGCGTTGAAGACCAGAGGCTCTCAACAGCGACTGCACGTGAGGACTCGTTCGATCTCGCTTTCAGCTATCAAGCTCTCAACGCCATCTTCGCCGCTCCTGCCATGTTCACCTCGCGCGGTATCTGCATCCAAGACTCGAATTGCTGCAACACATATACATGCAGACACTGAAATTCATGACGAAGCCCGAAAGCTCTGGCACCACATACGTTGCTCATCTCAATCAAGCCGCCAGCTCAGTGGGACAGCGCCAGCCCAACTAGAGCAGCTCGAAGCGACTGACGAGAATTTGAAGGCGCTCAGGAGCCAGGCGCTAGCGAACAAGCGGTCGATCGGCGCGGAGACGCTGAAGGGCTGGAGATGGGATCGCACTGTTTTGCGTAGCGGGGAGGCACCCTGGCTTTAGAAGAGCATCACTGACCTTGCGACTCTGGTATGAAGGATATTGATGAGTCTGTTAGGCACGCAGACTGCCGTATGCACCCTTACGCAGCCATCATAATACGGCAGACGTTAACTTGGATAAACACTGTCGTAGATAGAAGGTACACGAGCATGGCTACGCGGTTGCCGCGATTAGCCGCGCTCAATGACACAACATCCGCGGCACAATCTTTCACGGCCGGTGGTTAACAGCACGGCAGCAATTTGTGCCATCATACACCGCATACGGCATGATTTATACCCACTACCGCGCGGTGGGCTTCCAGTAGCACGAGCTCCACTGTGACGGCTGCTTCAGTAAAGGTTTCTGTGACCGGAGTGCCACAGCGGTGACACTGCAGTAGCGGTGAGGAGAGTGGGTGGAGCGGGCAGGTCAGTCTCGACGCTGAGTCACCGGGCACCCTTGTGGTTGCCTATGTCCATGCGTTGGTCATCTGACACCACACGGACGCCACACAGGTAATGTGGTCCACGACAACCATGGCCTGAGTCATCCATCATCACAACGTTGCACCTTCACTTATCTTTCCGCCAAGTAGGTCGACTCCCTTGTTGAACCTGTTTCTCGGATCGAACCTCTTCTTCAACTCCCTCAGCCTTTCGTAGTTCTCACCATACACTTGCTTCAAATCATTCCATTCGTGAAGGAAGCCAGCGTGATACTCGCCGGTCTTTTTGGAGCCAGCCAGCTCGTCTTCCGCTACTTGGAAGCGTTTCATGACAATTTCCTTGAGGTTGGATGGGGCACCTTCAGGCGAGCAGCCGAGTGCCAATTGCATGACATGCCGGCGTCCTGAGTGCGGCCAAGCGGTAGATGTGCGAGAAGGCGAAGAGTTGAAGGCGTTCTAACAATGGTAAGTGTCTGACTTACTGGGTCAGATGAAGCAAATGGGACGTACCAATTGCATATACTCGATCAGAACGATTGAGCCACTGCCCAGGCCAGCGTACTCCTTCACACTGTCCTCATACCACTTCCACGCCCTCAACATGAACTCCTCGTCCAAATCAGATACCAGTGGAGCACAGAGCCAGAAGAGATTGTTGCCTTGCCAATCGCGGAATGTCTCTGCGACGGCATGCATCTGCTGCAGCGTGCAGGTCGCACAGGATATCTCCTGCGCTCCCGGGAGCTCGAACACCCAAGCAAAGCCATCTTCCGATCGTGCGTGCTCCTCGCCACGGGCATCGTAGAGCATGAATGCGATCCCGGGCTTGCCACCCTGCTCCGGCATCCCCATCGACGGTCCCTGATTGATAACGTGCATTGCGACCTTCGGGTCCGAAGTCCGGGCAGCCATTGCCGAGACACCTTTCGAGCACTGCTGCAACGACGAATATGGCACCGTAAGCACACCGCCGAAAACCTTCTCAGGGTACGGGTATGCTTGGAACTTCAGCGCAGTAAGCACACCATAGTTCCCGCCTCCACCTCGGCAAGCCCACATCAAGTCCGGGTCATCTTGCGCAGCCCAGACAACTTTGCCATTGTGAAGCACGACTTGAGCGTCGAGGAAGTTCTGCGGGTCACTGATCATACCGAACTCGTGGCTGAGCCAGCTGAGACCGCCAACGAGGGCTGATCCAGCTACGCCGACCCAAGGACAGCGCGCACCTACCACGGCGTAACCGGGAGCGTGTTCTTCCATGAGCTTGTCAATCTCGCCCCAGTCGAAGCCGGATCCGAGGGTAACGGTTTGAGTGGCCCTGTCGAAGTTGAAGGATTTGAACCCATGTGTGCTGAGTATGACCTGTAGAGCGTACAAAGTCAGCGCGGTTCAGTGCGCACTTCCTTTGGATAAGAACGTGTGCGCTCAGCGTCGAGCTGAGAGGCATCTCTATCGGGTACATGTTGGGCGGTAAGGTTCCTTACATCCTTCGCTGAGACTGATCCCGTGCCCGTGTTTCGCACTGCAAAGTCGAGATCGGAGTTGTAAAGGTACTTCACGACCTTCTGCATGCCCTCCAACGTTGTCGGCTGAACGACAACCTTGGGGTGCTGGTTGGCGTGGACAGACCATGGTTCGGATTGCTTCTTGTACTCGGGCTGGTGCTGTTCGAAGACTTCGGAGGCCGGCAGAAGAGAGCGCAGCTTGTCGACAGACGAAGGCATAGCGATCGAGCCCATTTGGTATGTGAGCTAAAGTGGTGGCAACGCTTGAGCAGTTATACAAAGTTTGGAGCAATCCGATTCCAAGGCCAGGTGGTGTTTCGGAGGGTCTGCATGCAGCGCTTGCAAGAATATTCGAGGCGCAGACATGAGTTGGGGTATATGAACGGTTTAGTACATAGTTCATAGTAAGCCGGGGATTTGCGCTTTCAGCCCAGAATCCATCCTGCAATCCTTCAGCCCTAAAGCGGATTAGATTATGGCAGAGACAACTTGGAATTGGTAACGGAGGCCCACACAAACTTGAACTTACTCCGTGCTTGCGAGCATACTGCGCATTCTGCTTCCAAGCAGGTTCTCCTTCAGTAACTCCTTGGCAAGCCGAGTACCTTTTCTCCGACGAAGTTCATAATCATCTCCTGCAATCTTTAGTCAGCACAGCTCCGTGTAGACCTACGCCACACTTACTCTGCTAACAGGCGCGATGCGTGGGACGAAGCATTCACGCAGATATCTCTCGACATGATACTCTTGCCTGCAAGTTCGAAGGTGCGACCGTCAGCGAAGCTCGAAAGCGCGCGTAGAGATTTGACATACGCATAACCCATACCGCCCATACACATAACACTCCGCTCGCACGCCGTAAACGCAGCTTCGGCAGCGAGGTATTTCGCACTATTACACGCTACGCCGACCTGGTGTTGCGTGATACTAGGATCGTAGTCCTTGTTATCTGGAGTGCTGCGGTCATACAGCCGCGCCGCATGGTACGTCGCCAGCTTGGCCGCCTCGAGATGCATGTACGCCGACGCCAGCGGATGTTGTATCGCTTGGTTTTGACCAATAGGTCGACCAAAGACGACGCGCTCTTTCGCGTACTCGGAGGACTTCTTGAGCGCCGCATAACCTAGCCCCAAGGCTTCGCCGGCGAGTAAAGCGCGTTCGGCGTTCATGCCGTGGAGGATGATTTTGAAGCCTTGGCCTTCCTTTCCTATTAGGCTGTCTTTGGGAATGAAATAGTTGTCGAAGAAGACTTGGTTGGCGTCTACGGCGCGACCGCCCATCTTCTTGATACGTTTGGCCTCTAGGCCTGGTTGCGAAAGATCGAAGTCGATGTAGAACATGGAGAGGCCTTCACTTGGCTTCTTGACCTCTTCTATAGGTGTGGTTCGTGCGAGGAGTACCATCTTCGTCGCTACTTGCGCGCTTGAGATCCAGATCTTTTGCCCAGAGACGTTGTAGCCAGACCCGTCAGAGGTTGGTAGGGCGGTGGTCCTCAGCTTCAGCGTCTCCAGACCTGTGTTGGGCTCCGTAACGCCAAAGCATGTCCGCCACTCGCCGGAGATGATTTTGCGGAGAAAGCGATCCCTCTGCTCCGGCGTGGCGAATTTACTTACGGGCTGGGTGGCATAGACGTTCGCATGGATACTTTGTGCACCCGCCAGTCCAGCTCCGCTTTCTGCGATCGTTTGCAGCATCATCGTTGCCTCTTGGATGCCTAGACCCGAACCGCCCAATTCTTCGGGCAGAGCAATGCCTAACCAGCCATCCTTGGCCAGGGCGGCGTGAAGCTCGTGCGGATACGTCTCTGTTTGGTCATGCTCCATCCAGTAGTCATCGGAGAAGTTGGCGCAGACTTTGAATATTGCGTCTCGCACTGTCATCTGTTCTTCCGTAAAACCAGACGTCTCCATGAGCCGTCTCCTGGTCGTCATGGAGAAGGCTCGCCGTGAGCATCTCGATACTATACATTGTGGTCGATGGGCGATATAAGATGGTGACGATCCCAAACGGGAAGTAGTACGCAGAGATGAAAGCAGGTTCTTAGCCATGGCGGCAATGCAAAGGTGCCGACTCGCCAGGCGTGATGCGGAAAAGGGGGCAGCACTGGTAGTGACAGAAAGGGAAATGATCCTACTGGTGTATTGTCCTACCTGTCGCGGATGGCAAACAGCACTGAACGTTGCCAATGCATATCGCGGGAATAGTGTTGACTTGGAAGAGGAGAAGAAGGATTATCTCCGCCGCCCGTTGTTCGGCTCTCGTCCCGTGACGGCGCGAATTGAGCGTGCCTCGGCGGGCAATAAGCCGAAACCATTCGGCACAAAGCTCTGTAGACACTCGAGTGGGATACAGTCAATGCCATCCACCTTCGTCTGTCCCTCCTGTCGACGGGCCTTGCTCGAGCAGGCGAAGACTGCATATAGACAGCATGGCGCCGTCAAGAGGCCCTACACCCGACCGAGCTTCGCTCCCAAGCCCACACCCAACCTGAAGCACATCCGGCAGAATCCAGGCTTATACGAGCAGAACAGCGTGGACCGAAACTACGCACCGTACGCCAAGAACGGTTGGAAGATACTCGAGCTGCATGAAAAGCTGGTTACGCTTCAGCATGAGGCTGTACGATCACGACAGACAATCAATGGGCTTGAGAAGCAGCTGCAAGCCAAGCGGGCAGGCGGTCGGGAAGATGGTAGCAGCACCAGTACTACAGATACCCTGATTGCAGAAGCCAAGGCTTTGAAGTCGGCCTTGGAATCTCGAATCGACGAAGAGCAGAGATGGCGCGAGGAGATGGACCGCCTTGCGCTCGAGTTGCCGAACTTGAGCAGCCTGCAGACACCTGTGGGCGATCAGCCAAAGCTGCTAGGCCACATCAACGGCGAAGCTCTGCCCACGCCCAATCACAACAGAAGTCACGTGGACATCGGTCGTGAGCTAGATCTGCTGGACTTTGAGGCAAGCGCAGTGACAAGCGGCTGGGGCTGGTACTTCCTCAAGAATGAAGCAGCCCTGCTAGAACAGGCATTAATCCAGTACGCCTTGTCTGTCGCACTGAAACGAGGCTGGCAAATCAGGACGCCACCTTCGCTAGTCTACAGTCATATCGCGAGTGCCTGCGGTTTCATGCCTCGAGATCAGCACGGCGAAACCCAAATCTACTCCATCACGCAAGACGCCGATGCGGCGAAGTCAAGCTTAGTGCTGGCGGGAACGGCAGAAATCCCTTTCGCAGGCTCGCAAGCGAACAATGTCCTCTCAGAGCATGACCTACCTCTGAAAATCATCGGACCGTCACGCAGCTACCGCGCCGAAGCCGGCGCAAGAGGCGTCGACACCAAAGGTCTCTACCGCGTCCACGAATTCACCAAAGTAGAAATGTTCGCCTGGACCGCACCGCCTCCTTCCTTGTCCTCCTCGGACGACGGCGGTTTCGGCGGCGAAGAAGACACCCAAACCCAAGCGGAAGTCATTTTCAACGAAATGATCTCCATCCAAATCGAGATCCTCACCTCCCTAGGCCTACACGCCCGCGTCCTGGAAATGCCAACAACCGACCTCGGCGCGAGCGCGGCACGGAAGATCGACATCGAAGCCTTCTTCCCTTCTCGCACGGGCATTGATGATGGATACGGCGAGGTGACGTCCGCGAGTATATGCACCGATTATCAAGCGCGGAGGTTGAATACCAAAGTCCGGTATGCGAAGGGTGACGTGAGACAGGCGTTTGCGCATACGGTTAATGGAACTGCGTTGGCTGTGCCGCGGATTTTGGCGTGTTTGTTGGAGAATGGGTGGGATGAAGAATCGAGGAGCGTAAAGGTTCCGGAGTGCTTGCGGAGGTGGATGCCGGGTGAGATTGCTACCATTCGGGCGAGAAGCTAGCATGCCACCCACCTGTGTATCACCCAGCGAGACGCAAGAAGTGTGTCGCCAACAACAACATCACTATCAAGTCGCAGGACGTTCTCAAAAGACCAACAGCCTCGACGCTATGGCGCAGCCAACCGCTACCGAGATTGTCACGGTCAGCGGACGGGTCGCAAACTCCCTAGACTCCATGAGAAAGCTCCGACCGGTTTCCCACCCCAAAGCCAGGTGCGTGAACACCTTGACAATGAGAGCCAGCGGATAGCACAGCACAGCACAGTAATATCCCATCGCGGCCTCCTCCCAATGTGCACCAGTAAACCCGCCTTTCTGCCCGCATACACACTCTCTCTCAGTTACTTACTCCTCTTTACTCCACCACTTACTCGAAAGGCTGGCCCAGAATAGCTACTGCGCCAGTCGCTGGTACGTGAAAGTCAGTCAGTCAGTCAGTGTGCCAGTCGGACATCAACATCCGCGCACAGACTGGGGAGT
This sequence comes from Baudoinia panamericana UAMH 10762, assembly GCF_000338955.1. NCBI lineage: Eukaryota > Fungi > Ascomycota > Dothideomycetes > Mycosphaerellales > Teratosphaeriaceae > Baudoinia > Baudoinia panamericana. The sequence goes on from NW_006911257.1 coordinate 290,650, forward strand.
AGGGAGTGGGAATAGTCCAGTGCTGAAAACAAGCAAACTCGCAAGTGATCAAATTCGCTGCAGCGCACGCGGTGCGATATCCCCTTCGGTTCTTGGGGTAATGACATTTTCTGGTCGACCAGACGTGTAAATACACAGTCATGCATCTACGTTACCAAGCCGCCAGGTCAATTCAATCAAAAGCACGATTCTTCATGACTGAGGCGAGGGTAACAGTCACAGGAGAGTACTGTTTCCTTTTTCTCGCGATACTCGCGATACTCGCATACGACTGCCACTACCACTACCACTGAGAAGACCCAGCCCAGCTTTCACACCGAGCATACACGAAAGTCAAGCAAGCACAAGGCTTTCCCCTTTCCGCCATGCCTCTCCATTGCTAGAGAAGAAAGGACAGAAGGTATCTTTCCTTCATAAGCGCTCGCCCTCCCCTCTAAGTCTTTTCCGCGCGAACAAAGTAGCCAGCCGCAGGAACACTCCACCGAAGCGTATCTCGAACCGAAAGGGTAGGTGGCGTCAGAACAGCATCTACCACGTCGTCTCCGGCTGCGCCTCGGCACCGGCCTGCTCCGCCCACCCCTGATTTCCCGTCTGCACCGGCGCCTCAGCAGCGGCCCAGTCCGCGCCCTCATTGTCCCACGTGCTCGCCGCCGCGGCCCCGGCAGTCCCGGACGCCGCAGCGAAAGCACCAGCCCCGGCACCGGAGACCTCCCATTCGTTGTTGAACCCGCTCTCGACCGCGCCGGGACCGACCTCGTCAACACCAGGAACTTTCTCCTCGTCCTGACCGGCGGAGTCTTTGTTCTCCTCCGCCTCGGGGTCACGGTAGAAGTACAGATCCGTCATGACGTCCCACTCCGCCTCACGGCTGGCGAGGGTGCCGCGGAGACGCAGGACCTCGCGGGCAAGCATCCACCAGATCAGACCGATGGCGTGACGGCCCTTGTTGTTGGTCGGGATGGCCACATCCACATACTCGGTCGGGGAGTCGGTATCGCACAGCGCAATGACGGGGATGTTGACGTACGAGGCTTCCTTGATGGCCTGGGCGTCGGTGCGCGGGTCGGTGACGACGATGATGCGCGGTTCCTTGAAGGAGCGGGTGATGTAGTTTGTGAAGTTGCCGGGGGTGAAGCGGCCGGCGATGGGGGAGGCGCCGGTGTGGGCGGCGAATTTGAGGACGGCGCGTTGGCCGTAGGGGCGGGCGGAGATGACGGCGATGTCGGCCGGGTTGTCGATGGAGACGAGGATACGGGCGGCGAGGATGATCTTTTCCCTGTCATAGTCCTGATGTCAGCAATGTGTATATGTGTTGTGTAGTGTGGTGTGGATTGCTGACCAAGTCTTGCCAATGTTGATGATGTTGATGCCGTCGGCGCGCGTCTTCCACAGGTACGGCTCCATGTGCGTCTGCAGGTTCTTGGCGCCGATGTGGCATTGGGCGCTGAGGAGCATTTCAATGTCGGTTGATGTTGCGTTGAACATCGGGGGCAGGTTCTTGGCGGCCATCTTCGCGGGTGGTGGTGTTTGCGAAGGGGTGGTGAGGGGGTGTGTGTGTGGTTGGAGTGAGTGTGTCGAAGTTGGGAGCTTCGATTGTATGTGTGGGAGGGCGGAATTCGCGTGTCGGAGTTTGTGAAATTAGACGCCGATGTGTGTGCGCTTGACTCGTGCCGGGTTCGCGGAAGACGGATGCATGAGTCTGCGGGCTTGGCGTGAATGTATCTGAAGATGGAGATGCGAGCAGCTGTCAATCAACTAAGTGATACTACAACAGACAAGATGCCGCCACGAATCCCACTCTTCCAATGCCTGAGGGTTCAAGCAAACACCCAACAAGCCAAGACACGAGCAGAACGGTTGGCGACCCGTCAACACACGCCCTCGCGAACCTTCACCTCCTCATCCCCCGTCAATGCCTCCACCGTCACGCAGCGAAGACGGAAGCATGACCCCTACGCCATCGCACAAGCCAAAGCGCGCAAAGCAGCGAACCTCAGTCGGCAGGAAGTGCTCAAAAAAGAACGAGCGGCAAGCCTCGGCGATCCCATCCGTGGCATAACAACTCCCTTCGTCCAGTCCTTCGACACAGCACTTCCCCCCGAACCCGCAGTGCAGTCGCAATCAACGCAGACGCGGGTCTCATCCCCGCCATCTCCCTCTTCATCCGGTGTACAATCCGAAACAGACGCACACCTAAACTTCTACCTCAGCAAGACCGAATTACAAAACAGCATAACCCACAGCGTCCACCTCTCCACCCCCACAAGCCCAACCCCCGACTTCCAACAAGACGACCCGACTTCCCCAATCTCCCCCGAACAACGACAAGCCATCCTCGACCAAAACCACCGCACGGCAGAAGAAGCAATCACCCGCATCGCCTCCCTCTCCCTCGGCAGCTCCAAGGACCGCTTGCGCGTCAACATCCAACGCTGCATCTCCACCTTTGGACGTCGCCACACCGACACAACCCTACCCCATTCAACCCCAATGAATCCCGAGTCAAGCACCCCCCGCATAGGTCCAGACACAGGCAGCCCCGAAGTCCAAATCGCCATCCTGACCGCCAAAATCCGCACCCTCGCCGACTTCCTCGGCACGAGGGGCAGGCAGGATAAAGTGAACAAGCGCAATTTACGCGTGCTGGTGCACAAGCGGCAGAAATTGTTGCAGTATTTGCGCCGGCAGGATCGCGGCGGGGGGAGGTGGAGGCATTGTGTGGAGACACTGGGGTTGGGGGAGGGGTGTTGGAGGGGGGAGATTAGCTTGTAAGACTAACCGCATAGCTAGTGATTGAACGGGGGTCCCTGGGTTTTGGCGAGTCGAACGTGTTATGCATAGCGCGGCGGGGTCGTCTCTGTCGCGCGATGGAGGGCGACTTGGATTGGATTGGGTACGGGAATGTACGATGGATATTACTGACGACTCTACATAGCCAGTGATATGCTTTCCCCGCAGAGCTTGAGATTCATTCACGACCAGATCGCTCGTGCAAGTCCACATAGACACCATAACACTACGGTCTTCCCCACATCAAGCTATCTGACAGTGCCGGGTCTTGTGGCAAGAGCGGGTCCGTGCGCAAGCACCCTTTCCCTCGAAGTTTAGCCGAACCCGAGTAGACGATGAGTAGGTGAAACAGCCAGCAAGTAGGCACGGTAGGCACGGGCAGTGCACTTACGCGGCCCTCACTGCAACCCCGGTCCTTATCGTTATAGCACGCGCTGCACGCGCCCGCATGGGCGACTTGGTTACTCATGCGCACCTTCCCATCTAGGACTGTATTGCGAAGTCCAATGCTTTGCCAAGCCATGAATGCGAGCTTTAGCGTGGTCTGGTCCGGATGAGTCGAGGCGCTTTGATGCGGTGGGTTGTTGCTATAGAGGGTTATGGCGGGTCGCTCGCTCGCTCGCCCTGCTTACACATCGATGGCGGTGGACTTGCTTCTCATATGATAAAATGCTGTGCCGTGTCATCGTTTGTGTGTGGGTGTAGAGTCGTCGATAATTTCACACACGCTCGCTTGTTCGTTTCGATCACCGGCCACCTGAGTACCTGAGTACCTGAGTACCTTTCCGGTCGTGAGCGCAGAGCCTCTCTAGAGCGACTTCGGAACGTTCGTCAATCCAACTTTTACCCTTCCTTCCCATCCGTCTCTGCGATTCAGCAGGCTCTTCCACGTTTTGCACCCTAACTCCCCGCAACGAATTGCGGCAGATAATGGCAACAAACTACACCCTCATCACGCTGGCCATCATCGCCGGCTGCGGCGTCTGCGTCTTGCTCGGCTGGGCAGTGGCACATCAGTTCTTCCCCGACACCACCACGTCGAGTCGGCATCAGCACGAAGGCGGGATGGAGTTCGACCAGCAGCAGTATATGCGTGAGGTGCGGTTGCGGCATCATGAGGATTTGGCTGCTATGTTTGGGGGACGACGGGTTCTGGTGAGTACCATTTCATTGAGTTTGTCGTAAGCGGGGCGGGCATGGTTGCTGATGTGTGAGCGGGTTGCAGGATAACGCTCGGCGGGATGCGAAGTCGTGGTATGGTCGGGGTGCGGGACGGGGGTCTGAGGTCTCTGGTTGAGAGGCTCTGGGATGAGGGGTGCGTGTCCTTTGCTGTTGTTGCGGCGGGGTTGTGCATACGGTAGACTCGTCCAGGCGGGCGGTATGGTGGAAGGGCTATGGTTCATTAATGAAAGGACGACCGAGGTAATATGGTGCAAGTAACGTAGTGACGAGCATCCCGACGGGCTTTAAGGAGGTGGAGGTGAAGGTCGATCGGCGGGTTAAACAGCGCTCAGGCAACGTCGGTTCGATGGTAGCAGTGTAAAGCGCGCTCATATCGGATAATCCTGCACAACCTTCCTCAAACCACCTCTTTGCAGTCGATAGCGCGTCACCCGGACTTCAAACACACCCGTCACCTTATTAGCCAGAATCTCCACATTGTGCACTCGATTCGCCTCGGGGGGAAGTCGCGAATCGTCAACATCACATGCCGTGGTGCCCTCGCAGCTTTGGACAACATTAAGCTCCGGCTCCGGCAGGTCCAGGCCTTCCTCCTCGATCGCAACAATCCTCGCAGCCATCTGCCTCGTCGAATTAGCACCCCACATACACTCCTTCTTCGGCGCCCTTGCAAGCAGCCGCAACGCTTGTCGGCGTAGACTTGGGATGCGGCATTTAGTCGCGACGAAGTAAAGAGGCGGCACGATACCGACTTCGAAGGTGAAGACTGGTGGATCATCGTCGGGTCTAGATCCGAGTAATGTTTCGGCATGGTGCAGGATTTGCTGGAAGTGGTGGGTGTATTCGTCGAAGACCGTTTGGTTCAAGACGAGACGGGTCGTGAGCCAGATTTGGGAGATGTGGTAGTACATGAGGAGGTTGCTGGCTGCTTCTGTGTCTTGAGGGGTCGCGGAGGTGCGGGTCCAGTGGAGGGCGTCGTACCATTGGCCTAGGCGGTTTTCGAAGTATCTTTGTTTGTCTAGAAGAGCTGAGGGAGGTGCAGTAGGCATTGATAGAGGAGGAGATGAACCACTCAGTAATGGTGTGCTGGTGAATGCGAGATTCGGCGAAGTCGCTTGTTCAGGAGCGCTGACGGTGTCAACAATGACGCTTGCTTTACCGTGTAGGGGTAGCCACATCGAGGGCTGCTCATCTTTGCCATGGTGCTGAGCAGCGAGGCATGGTTCCTCTTCGCAGTCGCAGAACTGCGAGACAGACTCGTACATCAGCACATCTTTCGGCCCAAACAGCCGCGTGCGCCCCTTGTGACCCTTCTTTGACGGGCACGTTTCACCACCAAGGCCAGTCTCATTGTTATCCTTCGTAGCGCCATCTCCCGTCCGAAGGTTGACCGTAGCCGGCAGGACAGCCGCCCCAGTCTCCGACATCAAATCGCACATGACGCACTCACTCTCGGCATAAAGCTGTCCATCCAGTATCGAGGCCTTGTATACCGCAGCCGCTTTGATAAAGTCATGACTTTCCGCCATGAGACCGTAGATTGCAGTCCTCGCATCCATGGTGCTGGAAAAGACTCTGTGTTGGCCAATGACCACGAACTCGGCTGGAACTTCGACTGGATGTGGGATGCCGAATGCGCCGGCCAGGACATCAATGCGCGCCAACATGGGCTTGATGTGTCGGAAGATGGTATGCTCGTCGCCTATCAAAGTCATGTTCGCGAATTGCTTTAGCAGTTGGTTGCCCTTCGAGAGCAGGGCTAGGGCCGAGAAGATGTTGTCCCGGATTAGCTCAATACAGACGAAAAGCACGCAGCTCAGCAAGACAATCAGGGGCGATGCTGAAGCATCCTCTACTCTTCGTCGAACTTCGCTGATCGCGCGGTTGTACACTTGCAGAGCTTTGGCGTGATGCTCGTCCAGGTCGGAAGCGCTCTCGGTTGAGGTGATGGCACCCTTTTCCGGCTTGGCCGTGTGCTGTCGCACGCGGTGGAAGGATGTCAGATACTGTGGGTGCTCGTACAACGTCGAGATGGCCAGAACGCAGTCCAAGACCAGAGGTTCTGAGTGTGAGAGCTGCAGTAGGTAGCCGCACCAAAATGTCTTGTCGAAGCAGCCCGCCATACGTGGTGCGGAGAAGGAGACGAAGAAGTCGAACGTCCTGGTGTCATTCTCCCGCCCAGCCAGGAATTGCGTAGCTGTTGGACTGGCGACCAAGGCATTGCCAGAGCTCGATGATCTAGAGATGCGTTCGACGTAGCCTTCACATTTCCGACCTACGCTTGTACAGCGTCGGCATAGCGGTCGCTGCTCATCGCATTTCACGCGCCTCGCTTTACACGTAATGCAGCCTCCTCGACTCTTCCTGCTGCCCAGACGTCCATTACGCTGTCTCGCGTCCAGGAGATGGGCAGATGTAGCAGTATGCCAGTGGGGTAGTGCAGGCCTGCCGTCAGCCATGCTCGCACGCTACGTGGCCGTGCAAAGGCATACCGGCTAAGCTCCGCACGGCTACGGGAGGTCACAGGAGCACTTGCAGTCGGCGGTCTGCTCGGCAGGAGATCAACGACGCTGACTGTTCTGTACGAAGACTACATGTCCTCCGGGAACAGTAGTCCGAGACGAACGTTTTCAAAATTAGATACTGTAAGCAACTCTTCGGGACTGACAGCCAATACACGTTTCTAGCGGTACATCGTCAACCCCTCAACTATGCTCTCCTCCTGTCATTGCGAGATGGAAGTGTTTCTTCCCACCGTCCTGCTAGCTGCGTCCTCTACTATGCTGGAATCTGTTCCGCTTGTTGTCCTCGCCTCAGCTCATGTGGGTCCTCGGCAATCTAAGCGATGTCGATGCACGTCAGTCCTTGCTCCAGCTCGGAGATCTCACCGCTGGCGATAAATGTCCTGGAAGTCCGTAATGTTTATTGGTGACGGAGGTTACTGTGGCACAACAGTCCAGCAGTCTAGCAGTGCGGTTCCAGGTGGTGCTCCACGGACGGCGCCATCTATCGGCAGTCGACAGGACAGATACTGTGCCAATTCAGCCGTGTCAGATGTGCGCTAACGAACGATGAAGACGTCAGGCAAACGCAAGAGCCTGGAAAAACTGCAGGGGCGGCGGCAGAGCATGGCATTGCACATGTACTGGCACTTGCCGTATTGGAGCTATTGCGGATTACGAGAGTAGTAGTTGCGGATAGCTCCAATCAAGATGGCGGACCTTAGCGACCTCATGCTTGACCCGTCTGTATCTGTGTCAGTCCCCTTCCCGCTCACTGCCTCCTCTTCTCTTCCAAAGCAAGCGCTGTCGCCTTGTTCGCACCGGCATGATGACGACGACCAATCGACTACCGGCTGACACCCATATCCACAACCGCGAGGATGAGTGGAAGATTGAGCAAGGCCTACATGGTGCCGCACTGCCCATCCTAGACCAGTCCGGGCCCGAGAGCTACTTCATCAAGCCACTCGAGTATGTGCCGTTCAAGGATGAGAACGCGATCGCGTCGGTTGGCGACCGTGATATGCTGTTTCAAGATGAACCAAACTGGAAGGGCCATATCGAGTGGGAGAACTATCCGGAGAAGAAGGAGAAGGCGCACAAGATCTTAAGCTCGCAGAACGTGGGTTGACCAGCGTGTAGCCGGCTGAGTGACACGTCTAATCCCATATGTCTCACAGTTCCCACCGCCACCAGAGTACCAAATGGGCCCTATCCCAGGCGAGTAAACTAGCTTTAACCACGTGGGAGGCTCTACTGACAAGCACGCAAGGTACCAATCCCGTGCTCGAAGGCGTTCGCTGGAAACAGTGGCATTACGCAATCGGCGGCGCCCTTAAGACAGTACCCGAAGAGTCATGGGAAATCGTTCTGAAGGAAAAGCACCCGGAGATGCTCCACCTCCTCCAGTTTCCCTACAACGGCGAGTGTGAGTGCAATTGATCACGGCCGACCATATACAAGTCTGATGTTGTTCGGTCAGCGCCCAAACGCCTCACGACAGCGAAAGACATCACGCCGAACTCGCTTCACTTCGTCCGCAACCACGGTGGCATCCCGTACATTTCGCGCGACAAGTACAAACTGCAGCTCGACGGTCTTGTCAAGAACCCACGCACTTTCACACTGGATGAGCTAATGAACCCGGATGTCTTCCCGCGTATGGAGAAACTTGTTACCATCCAATGCTCTGGTACACGGCGTATCGAGCAGATTGTGTACAACGCAGGCGAGGGTGATGAGATGATTAATGCTCCATGGGCTGAGGGTAAGTTGCCAACCTACTCTACCGCTCTCCCACCACGTCGATCTAACATTCATCTAGGTGCCATCGGTACCGCCAAGTACGTCGGTATCAGCCTAAAAAAAGTCATCAAAGCCTGCGGCGGCCTTATCGAAGACGGCAAGCATCTGGAATTCTACGGCGCCGAAACCTACTTCAAGAAGAACAGCGCCATGAACTACGTAGTCAGCGTGCCCTGGTCGAAGGTGAAAGCCAATGAAGTCATGCTCGCGTGGGAGATGAACGGCGAGCCGCTCCCCAAGATCCACGGCTACCCTCTCCGCGTCGTCGTCATGGGCTACATCGGCGCCCGATCGGTCAAATGGCTCTACCGCATCAAAGCCATCAGCAACCCGTCTCTCGCTCCCGTCCAGTCACAAGAGTACCTCTACTTCAATCAACAAACCGGCAAGCACAACCAACGCATGACGGACGGTATTCAAATCCAAGAAATGCCCGTCAGCTCCGCCATCATGATGCCCTGGAACAAGCAGGTCATCATCCACAACGGCAGCATCCACTGCAAAGGCTGGGCCTACTCGGGCGGCGGCCGCTGGCCTGAACGCGTGGAAGTCTCCGCCGACGGCGGCTTCAACTGGTACGCCGTGCCCATGGACACTATGTCGCCGAAAGCACGCTTCGCCTGGCGAACCTGGGAGTTGGATCTCCCGTGTGAGGCAGAAGGCTGGATCGAGATTCTATGTCGATGCTGGGACAACGCGCTCAACACTCAGCCGCTTAATGTCCGTGCGGCGTGGAATTGGGGCTTGCATGTCACTTCTTCGGCGCACAGGATTAGTGTGTATAGTGTTAATAAGAAGAGGGAAGTTACGAGGAAACGGCTGGAGGAGTTTGAGTCGAGGGGTGTGCCGTTTGGCCCGCTTACGGTGCCGACGGAGTGGCAGGTGCAGAGTTGGGACGATTATCATGCGTACTGGAATAAGGCTGATCCGAGGGATGTGGATACCGAGTACCATGCGGAGGATCTGGAGGGTTGAGTGTGGTCTGCGACTCTGCTGGGCTGTTGGCGAGGATGTATATACGAGTCAGCGAGGTTTACGTCAAAGTCAAGTTGTATATGACTGTTGATTGTGTACGAGTTGAAAGGGCACATCTTCCTACTTCATGCCTAAGGCGCCAATCCATCGCGACGGCACCTCGGGGCGACGTCAGCGCGATGCCTCGACGCAACTGCTCGTGTGCTCTGGTCAACCATGTACAGATGACAGTCTAAAGCTCCGCGGACATGGCGGACGTCGCACTTTCGCAGCCTTCAGTGCAACCGGTGCGCCAATTGAACCTCATTCCCGTCGGCCTCAAAGAAGCAGCGCTCGACTCGCCCACTTTCCGCGCAACAGCCCTGCATTTCTCCGACCAGATCGACATTATCGAACGATGGCTCGACGGCTACGTCAAGGCGGCTTCCAAGCTGGTGGCGGAAGTCAGCAGTCTGGAGAGTCTGGTCAACACTTTTCTCAGCCAGAGCATGCCGCCCGCGCAGGTCAGCGAGGCCGCGCTGGATCATGACTACACTCTTCTGGCTATGCAACGCTACGGCGAGGGCGCGAGAGAGTTCTGGCAGACCACTTTGCGCGGCATCAAGCGGTATGATACCGCTGTTGTGGAGCCAATCAAGAGCTTCCTGAGTTCGGAGTTGAAGAACTTCAAGGATGCCAGACGAGCTTTGCAAGCCACGCAGAAGGAGTTCGATCATGTGGTTACGCGGTACCTGTCGCAGAGCAAGACGAAGGAGGCGAGTAGTCTGCGGGAGGATGCTTTTCAACTGCATGAAGCGCGGAAAGCATATCTGAAGGCTAGCATGGACTTCTGCATCGCCGCGCCGAATCTGCGCGCGAGCTTGGATAAGCTCATTGTCCGCATCTTCTCGGATCAGTGGCGGGAGATGCGTTCGAGCAGAGAAGCGAATGCCACGCTGTTCAACAAGTGGAGTGGAGAAATGGAGAGGGTGCGTGGTTGGAGTCGCGAGATGGAGAACAGTGAACGGGCGTTCAAGCGCGAACTGCTCGTTGCGCGAAAGCAGATCGAAGACACTGCGGAGTCCGTGAAGAGGCCAAGCAGAGAGCTCGATGATTACTCTGCATCTACCGTACCTTATCTAGGCACGGGCGCAAGCTCAGGTGCAACGCCGTCAACTCCGGCACGGCCTTCCTCGGGTATGACTGAGAAGCAAGGATGGCTTGTTATCAAGACCAGCATTGGCAAGCCCGCAAGGACCATGTGGAGCCGGAGATGGTTCTTCGTGAAGAATGGTATCTTCGGCTGGTTGATCCAAGGGTCGCGCTCTGGCGGGGTTGAGGAAAGCGAGCGCATAGGTGTGCTGCTTTGTTCCGTTCGACCTGCCGTACTCGAAGAACGCCGCTTCTGCTTTGAAGTTAAAACAAAGGACAGTAGTATCATATTACAAGCGGAGACGCAACAGGAGCTCACGGAGTGGATTAGTGCCTTCGAAGTAGCGAAGCGGAAGGCGCTCGAGGATCCCGCGAGTACCGATGCTAGCCCACAGGCGCCTGGCATTGACCCAGCATTTGCCATTACGCCACCCATTGCGCCCGAGTTCGCAGCCAAGCCTGGCGATGTGCACGCTGAAGACGCCGCAAGCGTCTCTGCGGCCGAGCGCGAGAATGCGTTAGCTCCCGTATCTACGCGTGCTAGCTTCGACGTGGGCGCCCCGTCCGGCGGTCGACGAGTGATGAGCGTGGACAAGGAAACCGAAGACAGAAGTGGCAAAGACCACGCAGCACGCATCATTCAGAAACTTGACCTTCATAAACGCGGAGGTAACACAAGCGCCCAACCCAGTTCAGGATCGTCGGCTGGCGGTATTGCCAGCCTCATCTCCGCGAGCCATAACATCCTACCCGTGGCCGGTGCGCCTCCGCTAGCTGGCGAAGCCAAGCAGCAACGAACGTTCAGCATGCCAGTATCGACGTTAGCACCGAGCACATTGGCGAACCCTCCAGCACCTACCAACCTTAGCCACACTGCTGTTGTAGTCAGTGGTGAGCGGGGTGTGAGTCTCAGTGGCAGAGGCGCAGACGGGAGTGGCATGCCGTCCGGCATCATGGCCAATCTCTGGGGCAGTAGCAACTGGGGCTATGTTAACCGACTTGGCGACGCCCCGAAAAGAGAGCCACAGCCCGCGGACAGCAGTGTGACACCTCGAGCTGTTTCTGTGTCTCAGGATGACTTAAGTATTATGGATGGCAGTAGCGACGTTGCCTCGTCTTCCAGCGTAATGTCGCCAGACGTGGAAGGCATCAGACACCGAAAGACACTCAGCACCGATTTTGCAGGCCTCACGAAGCCTACCAGAGCGGCTGAGAATGCTGACGAGTATCCGAATTACTACCCTCTTCCGCTCAAAGCGCAGCAAGCGCAGTTTAGGATGCTTTTCCCTTCCGTGCCAAGGTCGGAGAAGGTTGTGCTCGTGTTCAGGGCGACATGGAATCCGAACGACCAGCAGGAATTTCCTGGACGGGTGTACGTAACCACGAGGGAGGTATACTTCTACAGCAATCACCTCGGTCTGGTCTTGATCACTGGCGTAAGCTTGACAAGTATATCAGACGTTACCGCTGCACCGGGCCGCGACTGCGACTTCCTGTATCTGCACATGCAGGAGGGTAGCCAGCGAAATGCCGACGGGCCGAGTCGCGTAACCGTCAAGGTTTTCCTAGAGCCGCTCAAGTTGCTGCAGAGACGGCTCAATTGGTTGGTACATAATGCTAATTCTGACAAGCCAGTGGGTCTAGAGGAAGCGCTTAAGACGCTCCTGAAGATGGAGGTTGATGAGCCGCAGCGGAGTTCAAGCGTCGAGAGCTGGGAAGATGTCACGTATGACGCCGAAGAAGGCGCAACAGGTGGCGAAAGCCGTGGTGCCGGTCGCCGTGAGCGTAATGTCAAGGCTAGCTTGCGCATTGATGGCTCGCTCTACGGCGGTGGTGCAGCTGCCGCAAGGACGGGCAGGGAGATCCAGAAGTTCAAACTCCCTGGCCAACCCGTGATGTACGCTCCGCAGGGCATGCAAGCCAGCATCGCCCGAGACTTCAACGTTAGCGCCAAGGCGCTGTTTCACGTCATGTTTGGCGACAAAAGTGCGGTCTTCCAGCTGCTGTACTGCAACAGATGGGCGGACAGAATCACGCAGACGCCGTGGGTGAAGACACCCGGCGCAGGTGGACACTGGACCCGACAGTTCACGAGCCAGGAGACGCCGATGCAGGATACGCAATCTATTGACATCCTCAACGACCACTTATGCTACGTTGTTACGAACACGAAACGGCCGTTTAAACTACCGTATGCCTCACGATCGGTACCTATCACGAAGATTGTCATCACACACACCGCCAAGTCGCGATCCAAACTTGCTATCTTCCAGGCGATCAATTGGAGCAAGCCGCCGCGGTGGCAGTACGTCCGCGGGCTCATAGAGAAGCAGGCTCTTAACAGTCTGGAAGCAGACGCCTTGGACTTGATAACCGTCGCCATGGATCAGACGGCCAAGTTGGGCAACCACAGCAAGACGAATCGGGCTATTGAGATCTTCGGTGGGATTGGCGGTCAAACTACCGTGCCTCAACTAGACACGGCCGCTATATCTAACCTCGGCGGCACAGTCGTGACGGGACGAATCAAGCAGCAAAAGCCAATGTCGATGATGGGGATGGTGTTTGATGATGCCCTACATCGCCTCTTTCGGATGCTGGGCTGGGTTGTGGATGTTGTCATCGCGGTATCCAAGGCCGCGCTGAGTCTGTGCACCGCGCATTCGCTGCTTGTGGCGTTGTTGGCACTGAGTGCAGTCTACAACCTATTCTTCGGTTATCGTGACTCGACGGTTTGGTGGCGTGAGCGCAGTGCCGGTCACTTTATGGCGAGGTTGGGCGTGCGACCCGAGCCTACTATCAGTCGAGCGATCTACCTGCACGACATCGATCAGCTAGTCGCACCCCCAGCTGTTGAGAATCTGACAATGGCGTCTCTCACGCCTGTGGAGCTGAGAGGCGACGTGAAGACGTGCAGGACGACGTTCTCGGAGCAGCTCACCACTTCCACCTCGGTGGCATCGACCGGCTTGAACACCGGCGCTAGGCTCCAGCGCACTCGCGACTCTTTGGCGAAGTACCGCTACGACCTGCTTGTTGCCCTCAAGATGGTCAACAGGATCGAGCGGGATGCCGTGAGTGCGGAATGGGAGGATTGGGTCCGAGGTGAGGAGCTAAAGTGCTCGAGAGTGGAACGCATGCTGCAACGAAAGAAAGGTCGTAAAGACCAGAAGGGAGATGATAGTGGCGCCGGTGAGCTGGGCGATGACTTCGCCAGTTATTGTAGCAGCTGTCGGAATGAGTTGGCAGGGTTGGGCAATGGGATGGCGAGTTTTATTTAAATCATTGCTGAGCGTGACCTTAGATACCCAGCTTGCAATAACATGACTATATCAAGGAACAGCGGGCCTTGACAATGTCCTCTACTTCACTCTCACCGAAGGCCTGGACTCCCAGCAACGCATTGTCGTTGATCTCGCTGAAGTTGTTGCCAACGTCTTTGCCGAAGGCTGCGCGCCTGATCATTGGGATCGCCCAGGCCATGAAGTTCGTAGGATCTTCATTCAAAGCTCGGTAAGCCTGGTCTTCGACTTCCTCACCATTGACCGTGCGTATTTTCCACTCCGCAGCACCAGCGCCTGCGTGCTTCTGCGCCATGCCCAAGAGCTGCTCCATCGTTACACCTGCACCGTGGATTCTGACGCCGCGGTTCTTCGTTTGGTCTGGGTTGCGAAGGACTCCAAGTACACCCTGCCCGACAACATCTAAGGGAGTGACGGTGAAGACGGTGTTGCCGCCGTCGAAGAGGTCAGCAGATTCATTCTTGACATCCAGTATAAACCCCGTCTCCAGGCCCCAGTCGAGGAAAGCGTTGTTGTTGACAAACGTATAGCTGGTTTGTGTACCTTGGCTTACCTTCTGAAGATGGTTTCGCACGTCGACTTTAACCTTATATGCAGGCAGAGTGTTGTTGTATGGATAGTCAGTATCACAGCCAAACTCGCTAGGAATGATACGCTGAACGCCGGCCGCAATCGCTGCATCAATGAGAGTGATCTGGGAGCTCAGTGCTGCCGAGCCGAGGGTAGAGACAACAGCGTCTTGGCCAGACAGAGCATTGCGGAGGGAGTGTACACTTCCACAATCCACCTGCGCTACCTTGACGTTGGACGGCAGGATGGGGGAGGCGTTGCGACTGCGGGCAGTGACGGTGAAGCCGGCGGCGAAGAGTTGTTTGACTACCGGTGCTCCACGGGATCCGGTGGCGCCTGCTACAGCGAATTTGGTGAATGGGGAGGTCATGTCTGCGAGTGACTCTTGGCTCAACGGTCACCGACGACAGAACGTGAACGGAACGATTCGGAGACGGTTGGTATCCTACACTGAGCTGTGGTGTTCCAACTCATTGAGACGGCGATGGGACTCTTATAGTCTCTCACATTTTGGTACCGGCACATCTTCATGGCCTAAACACGGGAGCGGATTCTGTTTCGTTGGCGTAGTAGAGTGCAGCGCCTCTGAAGTCAGTTTGCACCTCATTAAGGATTACTAAAGTCACTAATGGAGCTCGTTATGGTTTAGTTTACGTCGCGAATGCCATAAGCGCGCCGTCTATGTTGTTTCGGTAGAGCACTTCTTACGTGACACACTGTCCATTCCTTGTCAACAGTAACGCTATGTTACATTGTCATACAGCTGCTCCTTGGGCCTTTTGTTGAGACCAATGATTCTGGAAGTCGGCGGACTACGTCGCCCTAACGCCATAGCTCAGGCGTGACTACTGATTTTGAACACGAGAACCAACTCTGCTCGACCGACGGAATGAGATAGAACTTGCATTGCGAACCGAACCTTTCGGACTCATTTCGTCGGATTCTGCGTAACCCCGTGAATCTGAGTGCGACCTCCACCATGAATCACCACAACGCGACCACGCTAACCATTCAACCTCTCTTCTTCGGCATAGCCAAAGCGTTCAGCCTCGCCTGGCTGATCGTAGCTGGCTTCTTATCCTTAGGAGGCGCCAAGGTCTTAGCGCCCTTCGGCTTCACCCCCAGTGTAGTCCGACGGGCAACACTAGACTTGGTGGGTGACGGCGTCGGCTCAGCTGGGTTCGCCTTTGTACGCTTCGTAGGCCGCTCCTCAACTTCGGTCGACGTGCCTACTGGCTCAGCGTTCTCTTTGCCTACTTCGGGGATAGCAGTAGCAGACTGAACTGCTGCTTCCTCATTCTCGAATTCGAACTTGCGCTTCTTGCTGCCTTGGACGGGCTGCGAGGTGAGGTTGACGAAGTCAGAGGAGACGTGACGAATAGTCGACGGCCGCTTGCCCTTGGCTAACTCTGACGGAGCACCTGGACCAAAGACAACGCCGTGGTCATCCGCGCGGAATGTGAACTCGCCAGGTGCAATGGTCTGACGACGCTTTTGCGGAGAGGGCGAGACAGGGTCGAGACTGTTTGGTAGAGATGGGTAGTTAACCTGCATCTTGTCCTTATCTGCGATCTTGGCGCTGTCGGCAGGCGAAGGCGATGGAGTTTTAGAAGGTGTGCTAGAAGCTTCCTGCTGGGCCTTTTGGCCCGCTTCCCAGCGCTCTTTAGTGGAAGAGGTGAAGTCAACGCGCTTATGCCCTGTAGCAGTAGTTACAGCGTGGCTGTCATGGACTGTGCTTTCAATAACTTTGCTTTTTGGTGGCGTTGCGAAATGCGTGCCTGCCGCTACCTTCGCCGGATCATCGGAGTAAAGGCGATGCGGGGAGCGCAAGATGGACTTCATCGGAGAAGCGCGAAGAAGGTTGAAGCGACCCATGATGCCCATGCCAAGCGACTTGCCTGGCGAAGTAGAGACTTGAGTGGTAGTCGGGTTTGTCGGCAAAGCAATCTTAGATGGAGACCGTGCGAGCAACAGGACCGATGGTTGTTGCTCGCTCTCAGCGTCTACGTTGACGCTCTTAGCTGTCGATGACTTGAGCGGTAAACGTGCTAGAAGCGGCGTTTCTGAGCTCCGTGATGCCAATGATTCGTCAGTCAACTCAGCCTGCTGCTTCCGCGGCGAAGGCTTGAGCGGAGACCATCTGAAGAACGGCGCCTGATCCGTAGTAGCCTTCTCCACATTGGCTTCTGCGAAGAGTGTAGCCTTGGACGGCGACCGAGCAAGCAGTGGAACAGAGCTGTCGACTTCCTTCAGCTTCTGTGTTGCTGGCGTAGATGGCTTTGGAGGAGAAGCGACCAACGCCGAAGCCGGTATCTTCGAGGTCGACTTGACACTTACAGCACGACTCAGCAATGCTTGTGTTGGAGTGGTGACAGTCGAAACATGCGGGTTGCTTCTTTGGCAATGCAGCGCCTGTGGTTGCTTCGGCGTGGCCGGATCAGGCTCCTTGTCTTCGCTAGAGTGCTGACGTGCCGCTGAAACATAATCATCGACTGCTGTTCGCTTGTGACGCTTTGATGGTGAGGACGGTTCGGTATCCGTGCCGGACGTGAGGATATGGGATGACGCAGGACGAGGGAGACCGCTCGTTGATGGAATGAGTGCAGCTTTCGAGGGGCTTTGCTGCGCTGCCGTGGAGACCTTCGAGATCGGCTCGTCCAGACGTGCCTTCGATGGGCTACGCTTGAGTGACTTGGTGACCGCACCTCCACGGCTAAGCTGCGGTTTCGGCGTGGGGATAGTTGTGGCCGGAGCTGCGGTGGCCCTGAGTGCTGAAGCGTGGCTTGCGATAGAATCCATCTTTTCAAACTCAGCATTATGGGCCTCGCTGAACCTGCCCTTCTTGCCCTTCGCTGCTGCAATCTTGCGATCTGATGCTTCCACATCCTTCTCCGCGGCTTCCTTGCCGGCCAGCATCTGTTGCCTGATGCGGGCGGCTTCCTCACGCTTCTCCTCCATGAGCTGCTTTGCTTCTGGACTAAGCTCTAGCGAGTGCTCTCGACGGAAGGTGAACTGGAACGTTGGCGTCTGAGCCTCATTCGCACTCTGAACGTTGGTCCTGGACGGTGTCGCTTGTAGCGTGGCGATACGGCTGTGTTGTTGCTTCGGAGGCGCGGTGTGCGGAGCCATATGCATGAATCCGAGATGGCGTGCTTCGTCCAGCACTTTAGCAGTTGTGTTATGATGCTTTTGTGGGTGCATCTCCTCGTCGCTTGGCTTGACTGGGGTTACATCCTTCGGTGTGACTGCAACTCTGGTCGCGAGCCGCTTCGCTGGCCTTGTTGGAGTGCCATCTGCGGGCGGCGAGAGAGAACGCGGGAAGGCGCCAGGCATCTCATCATGCTCCTCAACAGAGGTGAGCTTAGTTGGGACAGTGCGCGGAGTATGAGCGGTAGTCGCATCATGAGATAGTGACACTCGCTTCGGGGTGGAAGAGTTTCTGCTGCGCAAGCGAGCAGACGACCGCCTTGCCATAGTGGCCTTGACGGTCTGAGACTGACGGTGCCGGTAAGACGTAGACGATATGTGGTTGGACCGGGATGTCCGCGATTGGGTACGTGAAGAATGCACGTTTGCTGGCAAATGTGGTTCGTGCTGATGCGAAGCTCAACTTGAGGGCGTGACGCAACACAACAACAATCGGTTGTCAAGGGATACCGGCTACCGGCTCCGACTCGACTCTTTGACTCGGCCACCAAGACTCGCTTGCGTGTCATGTATTGAGGTGATATCGCGCAATGTCAGGGGAGCGGTAGGATACTCTTTTTAATTTCCTCTCGCCTCGAACCCTCTAACCACGCGTTTCTTTGCGTTTTGTAGAGTGATCCTGCCCTTACCTCTACATCGCTGCCAGACCAGGATTTTAAATCATGAACGGCGACATTCGCCAGCGAGGCGCCAATGGCTCCCTTCCAGAGATAGCCAACGGCGCGATCGAGAAGCATGCCAGTGGTCCAACCTTAGCTGGGAAGAACGACATTGCCACGACGAACCATGAGGAAGCAAAGTCATCCTCGAACTTTGTCAACCTCTTAATATGTGCCGGTGGAATTTATGCTTCGTTGTACGTCTGAGTACTTACTCCTTATGGGTTCCGCTAGACTGACATGACAATTGAAGTCTCACTTGGGGCGTTCTTCAAGAACGGATAACAACCACCAACTACGGCACCGAGACCAGCCGTGAAGTGTTCAAGTACCCCGTGGTGATGAATACCGTGCAGTCTGCTTTTGCCGCTACGCTTGGGTATATCTACGTTCTCTTGACCAGGAAGCATCCCGGCGACTTACCTGTCTACCCTTCCCGAGCGATTGTGTACCCGCTGGCGCTGGTCGCCTGTATGTCTGCGATCTCATCACCCCTGGGATACGCCAGCCTCCAGCATGTCGATTATATCACATTCATCCTTGCCAAATCATGCAAGCTCCTACCGATCATGCTCCTACACGTAACGCTGTACGGAAGACGATACCCATTCTACAAGTACGCCGTGGTAGCGCTGGTCACGACCGGCGTCGCAATCTTCACTCTGCATCAGTCTTCCAGGAGCAAGAAGAAGCGTGGCGCAGGAGGCAACTCGAGCTACGGTTTGTTGTTACTATGCGTCAACCTCCTTTTCGACGGGCTGGTGAATAGCACGCAAGACGACATCAATGTGCGCTTCAAAGGGTACAAGGGCCAACAGATGATGTGTGCTCTTAACATCATGTCGACATCCATTACCGCCACCTACCTGTTGCTCAGCCCGTATATAGCACAGACTGGCATCGGACATTACGTTGGCATGGACCTTGCAAAATCCGCTGGCGAGCTGCAGGATGCTCTTGCGTTTATCCAGCGGCATCCAACTGTTGGCTGGGATATCCTGGGCTTCGCTTTCTGCGGAGCTATGGGACAGCTTTTCATCTGTGAGTCCAGCTTCTAGAAGCTTCATGAAGCATGATTGCTGACCGTGATATTAGTCCGCACACTTTCCATCTTTGGCAGTCTCCTCCTCGTCACGGTGACTGTTACGCGGAAGATGCTTACCATGATCATTTCCGTCCTATGGTTCGGGCACAGTCTGAGCGGTATGCAATGGCTCGGAGTGGCTCTGGTGTTCGGCGGCATTGGTATTGAGGCGCAGCTTAACAAGCGCGAGAAGCAAGCGAAAGAGAAAGCGAAGCTGAATAACGCGAAAAGGCAGACCTAGTTTGCTAGGAGCGTCATGTACAGATACGCAACTCAATAACTAAGCTAGAAGCTACTAGAAGTTTCTCGCTACAAGTGTCAATAGTGTCCTAACTATCGGCCGTAACGATGTTTGTATGATATGTCCGAGATACTAATTCGTGGTCGTAAATAGTCTGCGTTTCCGCCTTCGCTCCACCACCAGTCTCTGCCTCAGGGACTGGGCGAATCACTTCTGGTACTTCTCAAGGTACGACGGCAGGAAGTCTTCAGTGCCGTCCTCATATGCGCGCTTGGCAGGCTCCCGTACGGTAACGTCAGCAATTGCAGCGCCAATATATGCAGCGAGGTCCATGACTTACCAAGTCCATGCTATGCGTGTCACTGAAACGGCAATGGTCGAGCCTGCAGCCACTTCCAAACTTGCAATGGTGTCCCTGAAGGCAGTTAATGTCGCGGCAAGCATACTGATTCGGACACTTCAGGCTTCTCGCCTTATGCCTGAGTATCAAAAGCTCGCCTGGCGACAGGCGATCGCCATGCGCGTGCTTGCAGTTCTCGCCTGACTTGCATTTGCCGGTTAGATGGTAACTATTACAGCAATTGCCTTGAGCGTTCACGCGATCTGCAAAGCGTTTGAACGCAGCAGGGTCTTTCTCCGGCAAAGGTGGATCAAGTCGCTCGCCGTGAACATTGAGCGTCATGTGCTTCTTGGCCGGCGTCTTCCTTGGCGCTATGCTGATGTTCTTCGCCGCTGGCTCGGCGTTGCCGATGACCGCCCAAGTATTGGAGGCACCTGGGTCAACGGATGGACTCGGGCTAGGCATTGGCGCGGTGGTCTTCGCCGTGCTTTGCGGAACAAAAGATGCGGTTGCAGCACTCATTGACTGCTGGGAGCGGATGGGAACGTTTGCCGTGATGGTCGGAGATGGCGAGGCGAAACTATTTGGCATTATAACAGGTTTGGCGGGAAGATTCTCGCCACGGAAGACACGCGGGCAACGCAGTTGCTTTAGCCCAAGCTGCGTGAAGCCAGGCGCTGCCGGTAAAGTTTCTAATAAAGTGAGTTTCGACGCCGTGTTCGAATCCAGTCTATATGGCTCCAAGACGGGCAGATACCCATTGTCGTGACAAGGTCCAAAGAAGACGTGCTTGCACTGCGCATTCGGCAAGAACAGGCGGAGCGTCTCCCGGACCTTGTGGTCTGCGCGCTCCTTGCCACTACCCACGTCGATAAACGTGAAGAGCGGCTGCGCAAGACTGAAGGCTCGTCCGAAGCCTGTAAGTTCGTTGGGATTTGCAATGATGCCGCAGGCTTGAAGCTTGGTGCCAAGGCCTTGGATGTTAAGGACGATATAAACTACGATCGACCAGTCGGATACATTAGCTTCTGGATAAAGGCTCAAAAGGTTGTTACGCAGAGCGGTGTAGAGTTGGTGAGCTGCATCTGCGCCCCCCTCTTTGCCTTGAGCATAAAGATAATCATTGAACTGGCAGAGTGGTCAGCCAACAATGTTTACGGTGTCCTGCGGGGATGTACGTACGACAGCGCCGTCTCCGTCCAGTATAGCGACGGCAAAATTATTAGAACCCTTTGGGCTTGTTAGCCAGAACTTCCGGCCATGAGGGTGTGGAAAGACGTACAGAAGCTTGCTTCTGCTCATTAAACGCCGCTTCAGTCGACCTAGCCTTGCTCTGCCACATACGGCGCGACTCGATCTCATTATTGTAATCGTCACACTTCTCATTGTACTTTAGCTGTAACTCCTCGTAGTTGCGTAAGATTTCGGCAATCATGGAATCGCGCTCTTCGTCCGACTTGCGAAAGGCCTTCAGGCGGTCAGCGTACGGCATGATCGCAGTACTGTGTCCGTTCATGTTAGCAATATAGGCCGTAGCTCGCGAGCAGAGCTCCAAATGTGGCCTTATAAAGGTCTCTATAGCTTGCTGCAGCAGTGCAGCACAAGAGTAAATGCTCGCTTGTAGGAGCAATCAGACATTGTGAGACAAACGCACATCCAGATGCAACTCTTAAGCGCTGGTGGCGGAGGCGCGGCGAGAACGCGCCGTAGCCAGCGCGATATCGCGTGTCGACCATACGAAATCATGGGCCTGCGTTTTACATTGCATGACTGTAACAGGTTCCGTACGTACACACAGTGCGAAGTAGCATATCTGGCCTTTCTACAGGTGATCCTGCTGCAGTTTGAAGACTACATGAAGTGTCTCTTAGCGTGACTACTAGCCGACCTTGTGACAACGATGAGCATGCTGTAACAGCTCCTAACGCCCGCTCGAACCAACCTTGCGTACTACTCCACGGTGAGTTTGAGACGTCCCGACATGGCAGTGCTAGAAGGAGGGCTCCTAGTACTCCGGTGCACCAGCCGCGGGCTGCCCATTCTCATCCGCGCCGCCCTGGTCCTCCGTCGCAGCCTGCTGTTGGTCCTGCATTTGACGGTAAGCCTGAGCCTGTGCCGCCTTCTGGCCGTAGTCCTCAGATCGTGGTGCCATGATGGGTTGCTCCTCCTTCGGCTCGATGATGGTGACGGAGTCGGGCAGACCCTTGCCGCCAGCCTTCTCGCCAGCGGGGTCTGAAGGGGACGAAGACGCACGCATGATCTTGACCTTGATGCCGAGCACACCTTGACGGAGAAGCACGTGGCGAGTAGCGTGGTCAATGAAGTCGACCGCAGGTTGGCCGGAGTGGATCATGAAGCCGTCGGTGAACTTCATGGACTTGGCACGGGCGGCGCGAAGCTTGCCGGATACGACGACTTCGCAGCCCTTGGCGCCGGACTCCATGATGAAGCGCAGCACACCGTAGCAGGCACGACGAACGGCGAGACCGTTGAGAAGCTTGTAGCGAAGAGATTCGCACTGGGCGACAGCGGAGAGACCACGGGACTGAACCTTTGCAGCGTAGAGAGAGACTGACTCCGGGGGAAAGCGGAAACGGTGGGTGATAAGGCTTGTGAGCTGTAATGGTCAGTCAGAGCTGCGAGGTTCGTCATGAGGCTGTAACGTACCTCACGGATTCTTCTCCCCTGCTCGCCCAAGACTTCCTGAGTGTGCGTAGCGCGGATGATGATGTCGGTGACAGTGGGCGTGACGCGGACTTCGACACCAGAGTAGCCCTCCTCAGCAAGCTCGCGCTGGAAGAACTCGTTGAGCTCGGCGTAGAAGACACCGTCGGCAACGAACTTGCGGCGCTTGGAGACGTTCACGCCGCTCATTGCCTGAGCAGGAGCCTCAGCTTTCTGCATGATTGCGATATCTCTTGACTCTCCGAGGGGCTGAAAAGAATCCTGTATATGACAGCGTTAGTGACTGGACGTTACGTGGATGCGCTGTAACAGAGCTGCCAATTCCGTTGTTGCCAGTATCGTTGCTCGCCCATTCTACTATGTGTGCTCGTTGCTGTCACTCGCAACGCCTCTTTAGTGCTCGCACCCTCACGTCGGAACGCTTAAATGCTTCGAGTGTTGTCGGCGCCGCTGTATGCTACAAGTCTGCATCGATACGGCAAGCATCGCCTGAAGCTAGAATATGCGCTTCTACACGCGCGAAGGAGAGTCTTACCTGGACTGTTGGTTCGGTGCAGGTTGTGTTTGCGAGGTCAGTGTACGCTTGAGGCGCACACTCAATGCAGTCGTCGTTAGGTGTGCTAAGGTTCAAGTCTTGGCATAGCATTTGTGGGCGTGCGAGCGGACGCTTTCCGCGCAATGCTTGGCGCCAAACTGTCTGCTTCGTGTAAAGCAACATTTACACTTAGTTGGCTTCCCGACAGTACATGCGCCATGAAATAAACGCTCAGCCGTACTTCATTCGACCATTCCAGTGGACTCAGCGAAATTCAGCGCGAGCCCATCCGCAAGGCGAAGAGGTCTTCAGCGTACAGCTAGTCTTTTGCGTGGAATGGAAGGTGCAAGGCAGTGTGAGACAACGCTGGCAAAGAATCCGAATACCATGAATTCTCTCATTCATGATCGAGTATCATTGCTCTAACCAAAGAGGTTGTCGCTCTTACTAGCGCAGCCCCACGCTGGTCGCTCCGCAGGTCCTCACTCATCGCACACTCACTTCCCATCCATCCACTTCCACACACTCCGCTCTCCCTCCGCCAGCGCAGCACCCGCCTTGTTCATCCACCCCTTCGCCGCATCCAAGACTCCGCCCACCCCATCGCTCGCATCTGGGTCTCCAACGCGGCTCGGCGTACCCGCACCAAAACCCGAATGCCCTGTAAGGCCCAACTGTGCAGCCAAACCTTCCCTCTTCGTCTCTTGATCCAGACTTGCCCGTTGCGCGGAACTCATCTCCTGCGCATACGCGTTCTGCACGTAGCCGGGCGGGTGCTCGGCGCTGATTCGTCGCTCATCCTGCTGCACGGGACCAAGATTGAGAGTGGTGGGTCCACTCCGTGATGGTGTAGTCGCCTGCCCAGGTACAATACCTGCAGTTGATGTCGAGTGCGTAGGGGCGTAGTTATGCTGGAAGGCCTGCGCTGCTGGCGGCGTGTACATCTGGTTCAAGTGGCCAGTGAACGCAGTACCCTGATGTTGCGCGCTGTCGCCCCCTCTAGGTGGAGGAGGAACTATGCCAGCATTGCTCGGTGTCCGGGGCGCGTACTGCGAAGGTGGCACAGGCACAGCTCCTGGTTGAGGCGGAGCTGGGCGGTCTTCCTCTTCCCACACTGCCTGCGTCTGAGTGGGCTGTTGGTGCGGTCTAGGCACATATGATGTTGGCGCAGGTACCGCGGCTGCACCAGGTCTCGCGGCCGGATAGCTTGAGGGTGCTGCAGCTGGTGCGGTGGTCGTCGCTACGTTGCTAGCCGGGCCACTGAACGGCTGTGCTGGAGGCTCTGCAGCTGCCGTCTGCGGCTCGACGGCTTGCGGTTTTTGCGGCGTGATCGGGTCGTCGATGTGCAGCGGTATGGGCGGCATGGTGGCAGTACTTCCGATGTGTTGGATGTCTTTCGGTTATTCGATGCTATCGGATTGGACTGTGGTAGGAGAAATGGCAAGTAAGTGCTGCCATGGATTGCTGCCTCAGCATGCAACTGACACGTTCATTGATTGCTCCTCCTTGCTTGAAAGTGCGACAACAGATGACGTACACGTTGCGGATCTATGTCACGTGATGTAATTCGCGGCTGCTACGTATGTTGCGAGGACTGGCAGCAGGAACGACATCATGGAGATAGGCGCAGGGACGTGAAGCTGTGAGGTTAAGAGAAAGCCAGTCTATTACGCCCGTGCAATGAATAACTCGCAACCAATTGTAGTACACGCGGAAGAGGCGATACCGCAGGAATACAGGTACACATTGCAGGCTCAGAAGAAAGACCACCATGCACGTCCATCAGCACAGCAGTCTCACCTCATCGCCATGTCCACCACCAATCCAGCGCACCTGCAGCATCAGCCCCAGTCCAGCCTAGAGCCTTGCTGCCCCCCACGCTACACCCTCGCCATAATGCACAACCCCATTTTATGCCGTCTGCAATCTTCACAGGCATGCAGACTCCCATGCTCCTTCCACCGCCGTTTAGACCATGAGTTGATTGATCTTCTTGTTGGGTAGGTTGAGGCGCTTAACCTGAGCCACCCTTGAAGGCCTTGCCGAACATGAGCAGCTGAGCCTGGTCGTAGATGGAGAGCACACCGGCACCAGCGACACCACGGAGGATGTTGGCACCCGCACCCTTGAAGAGCGAGGCGACACCCTCCTTGGCGACGATCTGCTGCGCGGCGTCGAGGGAGGACTTGTACTTGACGGCCTGTGATCCACAATATCAGTCACATGTCACGTGTGTAAAAATTGGAGGTTGCTGCTACTCACCTCACCAGACGTCATCATCATGCGACGACGGATGGTGTCAAGCGGGTACGAGGCAACACCAGCGGCAGTCGTGACACCCCAGCCGAGCAAGAAGGAGGCGAGGAAGTTGCCCTCGAGCGGGCCGACGAGGATGACGGGCTTGAGCGAGTCGTACATGCCGAAGTAGAGACCACGGTAGACGATGATACCAGTGACGGAGGGCATGAAACCACGGTAGAGACCGGCGACACCGTCGGTGGCGAGGGTCTTCTTGTAGACATCAACCAGGCCGTTGAATTGACGCTCACCGCCCTTCTTTGCGTTCTTGGCGTCGTTGGCCAGACGGGTACGGGCGTAGTCGAGAGAGTAGACGAAGAGGAGGGAGGTGGCACCGGCAGCCTAAGCATGTTAGTAGGGCCTATGGGTTGAAGGTGAGATTGTCAAGACGTACACCACCAGATGCAAGGTTACCGAACATCCACCACCAGTAGCCATCACGTTCCTTCTTGTAGCCGAACATTGACTTGTAGGTGTCACGGAACGCGAAGTTCAGGGCCTGGGTTGGGAAGTAACGGATAACGTTGGCAGTGTTGCCACGCCACAGCGCCGCAACACCTTCGTCACCCATCGTCCTGCGGAAGCAGTCGATGATGCCATTGTACTTGCGGTCGAGACGGCCACTCTTCAACATCTCATCCTGTTAAGAGCATGGCGTGGTTAGCATGCTTGAAGCTCCTCCGCGGGTAAGTCTTGGCAGGCTTCATGCAGAATGGTGTCACAATGCGCCGGTCGCGCTGCCAATGCTCAAGGAGGCATACCTGGTTCTGAATGAGGAGCTTAACACGCTCGATAGGTGCAGCGGCGGTCTTGGAGACGGCGGCGGAGACACCACCCACTGCGAAACATTGTCAGTTCTGTTCCGCCGTTGTTCGAGCTCCCGTCCAGCTCTTATCGCCAGCTGCTGGAGAGCTTCGGCCATCACCACGACCACTTGTGGTGCCGCTCATGACTTGCTAAGTGAAGTGAAACGTACTCAAGAAGTCGACGACGAAACCGGGCATGCCCATGAAGGACTTCTTGCCCTCTGCGCATCACCGTTAGCTGCCAATGCCCGGAAGCGCCAATGGCTTGCTCTACGACTCACGATCCACATCGCCCTTGGACATTGTGACGGTATTGCTCAAGCTCAATGGAAGAAGGAAGGTCGAAGTGAGTGGAGATGGTGTAGTTGGAGATGGTGCAGGTGGATGTGCAGTGGATTGTGATGGTTTTGAGCGCAACAGCTTCACACTGAAAAATCAGGGGATGCACGGTCCACGCGCATCTCATTAGCCGTTTGCCGCACGTTGGGCGGCCGGAAAAACTCGGGAGACAGTTCCACGACTTGTCGAGATCGTCTCTTCTCACTCATGCCTGTTAACATCTCATCTTCGAGCATTGCGTATGCTTAATGTCATAGCAGCTGGACCTCACCAATTCAATACCAGCACGATATTCAGTTAATGCCAACTCCAAGCCATATGTAGCCTTCCGTCCGAAACATCATGCTTACAACTCCACTCCCGGGCTTTCCCTCGATGCGGTATGGACGTTTCTAAGTACTATCCCTTCGTTTTCACACGAATTCGCGATCTTACCTCCGTAACCACACCAGTTTCACAGAGTGTTGAAACGGCGCTTAGTAACAACAAGGACCATGCACCTTCCGGTGGTCCTACGCCTACTCGTCGTTGCTCTCGTGATCGTGCCTTCTGCTTCTTTAGCATCCATGATGATACGAGGTGACCGCGAGGCTGTTCCCGAGACGATCCGCGGTCTGAATATGCACAACGCAAGCAATGTTCCACTGCCCACACACGAGTACTGGATACGGCAGGCCATGCAAACCCTTCATGAGAACATATCGCCCTGCCCGTTCGAGTACTTCGGCGCAGTCGTTGTGAACCATACAGCTTCTAGCAGCTTAGGCGATCTTGTTTGCACTGGCATCAACACTGTCTCTTCCACCGGCAATCCCATCCTGCATGGCGAGACGGCAGCTCTGAACAACTGTACAGCCATCTTAACCGACCCAGAGGGTCACTTCAAGCTGTCTCCGGCCGAAGCGTTACTGGCATATCGAGATCTCACGCTCTATACAACGTCCGAGCCGTGCCCGATGTGCGCCTCCGCTATCAGGTTCGCCGGCTTTAAGGAGTGCGTCTACGCCACGAACATTACGGCGAGGATGGCGCATGGCTGGCCTCATCCGAACCTACTCTGTCATGAAGTATTTGAGCGAGTTGGCACCTTGCCGACGCGGACGAGCCTAATACGCAATGTCTTGACGAACGAGACCGATCCATATTTGCTCTGGCAGTTTGATCAGAGCTATCCATGTCCGGATCAGTGTGAGCGAAATGGCAGTAACGGCCATTGCGTGCCCATGGGTTCATTGGAATATGTTCAGGAGCTGAAGAGCGAGCTGTGATAACGTAATCGCAGTCGAGACCTAGCTGAGTCTGCTTTTTAGATGTCAGAGCCACTAATTGCATTTATATCCTGACGTCTCCACTGTAGGTATCGATGTCCTATATCACACTGCTTACGAAAGGCAACAGATCTGGTGCTACTATTAGGCTTCGGCATCTGTCAAGCGAACAGTCATGGTTTGTCCCGATCTTTGTACGTGCACAATGAGTATCCTTCACAAACACATGTACGCGGACGACGCTGAAAAGGGCACCGTGCATCCGAAGAAGCTTTCATTAACAAACCCGTACGGCAGCGGTGCGTGCTCATGCAACTCCCAAGCAAACGGACCAGACTTCATATGCCTATGGTGTTTCCGCCGGCGAACGCAATCATACTAACGTGCAGCCATGAGTGAATTAAACGAGCAACATGCGTCGACCAAATCACGGCGAGGTAGACGCAAAGGGAGGACGACACAGATTCACACCTCTACGGCTACCCAGCAATCGCGGCATGGAAAGCATCAGCATCACAGCATCCAGCACCCAGAGACACAAGGTCTGCCCCATACTGCACGGCCAGACGTCCAAAGCCGTGCGTCCCCAGGCCCGATCACTCCAACTGGCAGTCCCAAGGTAGCGTTCTCAGCAGGGTTGCCAAATCGATTACCGTCAAACGAATTGACAGGTCTGTTCAATCTCCATAACGATACTGGGATCAGCGAAGGAGAGCGAGTCATAGCTCGCGATATTGACATCCAGCGCATCCAGCGGTCCATGCAGATTCTAGGCTACGACCTTGACCGCGGGAACGAGGCAATGACGGAGTATCTTGTTCCGTTTTGGTCGACAAAGGTTGACCCAATCAAACGGTTCGAGGCGTTGACGAAGCTTTTCCATGAGGAAATGGACAGGCTGTTGCCGTTTATGGAGGAGAGGGCCGACAATGCCGCCGGTCATATACTTTGCTGCGCAGGCGCGAGCAAGTCATCCCACGTCTAGCGGTGGGGGTTGTGCCTGAGCTAGAAGCACTGGTAAAAAGGGTGAGGACGGAGGTTGTGAGATTAGTGGAGGACGGGCTTTCCTACAGAATGTAGACGGGATGCAACTATGTCCGATTGGCAGAGATATGAAGTGAGGATCAAGTCGTGTTGGTTTACCCGCGTTTCCGTGGACGTGCCACCAGACGAATTCTTTCGCCCATTGACAGAGTGTTTGGGTGCAATAAAACAGATCTGATAGCGAGTGGCGGACAACAAGCTTCTACCGAAGCGATGGTGTGTTGGTAACCTGAAGCTGAATGCAACACCATTGAGGTTGATTCATTCCCCACGCTTACAGTTCTCCGCTTCGCAAAGCATCCACACTAGTCCTCAGCAACAAGGTCACGCTTCGGCGGGCCTTGAGCCTCCAAACGAACGCATTCACTCCTTGCGCGTAGATGAGAATGCGAGAAGACGTACGAGAAGGTGCAAATGGGCTGATCTGGCGATGTGCCTCCAAATATACAGGTCTTGAAAGGCTCCGACGTTGCCAGCCACATTGGTTATGCAGTGGGGCAACACGCAGAAACTGTACTGTGTATCTAGAGCTTATGGAGCATGTGCCTAGCGAGATTAGAGAGGTATCATACTTCGATATCTCCACATCATCAATCCTCCTCTCCGCCACCGCCCCCAATCCCACCGCCCGCACTCTTCGCACTCTTCGCCCCCACTATATCATCCACCCTCAACAACAAACACGCACTTTCCACAGCCGTCTTAACACTCTGCAGCTTAATCGCCTGCGGCTCCCACACGCCCAGATCCTTCATATCCACCACCTTGCCCGCCTCGCCATCAATGCCCCAGCTGCACACGCCACTCTGCTGCTCCACGTGCTTCGCCCGCAGCTGGGTGAGTAGCCTGATCGGGCTTGTGCCGGCGTTTTGTATCAGCGTGCGAGGAATGACTTCCATAGATTCCGCAATCGCGCGGTATGGCCATTGCTGCACGCCTTCTATCGACTTGGATTTGGCGGCTAGACGGACAGAGACGGCCATTTCGGTCGCGCCGCCGCCGGGGGAGAGGTAAGGGTGGAAGATGACGTTGCGGGCTACGCTCATGGCGTCG
Organism: Baudoinia panamericana UAMH 10762; assembly: GCF_000338955.1. NCBI lineage: Eukaryota > Fungi > Ascomycota > Dothideomycetes > Mycosphaerellales > Teratosphaeriaceae > Baudoinia > Baudoinia panamericana. Next base: position 320,466 of record NW_006911257.1, read on the forward strand.
AGCAAGTTCCGGTCGATTTCGTTGAGGATGTCTTTTGAAGGTCCGCGGAGAAGAATGGTGCATGCTTTGGGTGTCTTGCATTTAGTGAGGAAGGTGAAGTACTCGTCTCCGATCTTGTTGATGTCGAAGAGGCCGCATTGCGTGCCCACGTCTCGTTCTGTGAGGTCGTGGACGGAGTTGACGATGGTGGCGCCGACGGCACGGGCGATGCGGTTATTGTCTGTTTTCCGGACACGCCGTAGTGCGGTGATGTTGGCTTTGAGGAGGAAGTGCTGCGCTAGATCTGAGACGCCTTTTTCGGTGATGACGAGGTCCGGTTTCACGGCGATGATGGCGTCGCACATGGAGCGCACTTGCTCTTCTTCGATCTGCAGGATGCGATTCCAGTCTTCTTCTTTCGTGATTTCGATGTTGGTTTGCGATTCGCCCTTCTTGTACTCGAGCGTGCAGTCAAGTAATACGATGCGCGGATTCTCTATTCGTCGCCGCATCTTGGGGTGGGTGATGTCTTTGTTTAACATAACACCATCCAGCACACAACTATCTTCGATCTCGCCACCGGGGATCTTCTCGACGCGAGCATAACGCTTGATGTCGACTTCTTTCTTGCCGCCTCCGGCATCGTGGCTGACTGTCCGCACGGCTGTGAGTGCGAGATCGCACATGAGGTCCGAATATCGCGATGTGAACTTTGTGCCGATGGATGTTGATATAAGGTCCCGCATGACCTGGTTGTCGTTGACGTCCACAGGTATTGATGTGTCTTGGATCACTTGCAGCGCATCCGCTAATGCCTTCTTGAATGCCTGGATGATAACCACTGGGTGTATGTTCCTCTCTAGTTGGGGTAGCGATAGGGCCAAGATCTCGCCGGCTAAGATTATGACGGTCGTGGTGCCATCGCCCACCTCCTCGTCCTGCGTCCGCGCCAATTCGATCATGCTCTTCGCTGCTGGATGTGCGACTTCAATCTCCCTCAGAATGGCATGTCCGTCGTTGGTCAGCACAATACCGCCCATGGGATCGAGCAGCATCTTCAGCATCGCCTTCGGACCAAGACATGATCGGATAATGTCCGCGACTGTCTTCGCAGCGGTGATGTTGGAAAGTTGTGCTTGTCGGCCCGTTTTGCGCTCGCCAGATTGCGTGTCTGCCGCATTATTAGCTTGTAATCACGTCACATGAGGAATAGTACGTACTCATAACAACCACAGGGGCCTGCATGTTGGGCAATTCGTATTTCGTTCGTTATACACAATGCTGCGTTTTCTCGTCGCTTCACAAAGTCAATCTGTCGCGTGAAGCTCTCGATCTCGCGTGCGCATGGCCCGTGCGCTGATGTAAGGTATGCCGTATGCGCCGCCTTGTGCATGGTAGAGCAAGACTGGTAAAGAGATACAACTATATCCATTGACAGGCGCCCACTATACAGTCTTCAATGATAATAATGGAGCGTGAAACAGGATGATGCACAGATGTCTACATGAATGCGTTACACGATCGATATATGTACCAACATTATTGCCATTATCAGCAAAGCCGATGCTGTATGGACATAATCGTACCGCAGGGAACCAGCCGCCGCGGACTTCGTGGACGTCGTGGAACGCGCTGACGTCGAAGCACCTGCTCCCACACTCCCACTCAGAGCCGAGCTCCCGGTGGTGAGAGTTGGACTGCTCGTACTGATCGCAGACAAAGACACAAGCGTTCCATCTTCAACAATGCCGTTCGACGCTGCACTCAGCGTTAACCCGGAGATTGTCTGCGCGGGTCCACCAACCGTAAGAGTGATGGAGCCGTCAACGATCTCAAGGCTGGTCTGAGTCGGATTGCGAACGGCGGTAAAGACCTGTGAGGTACCAGCTGTAAACACGGCGCCAGAAAGCGTTGAGGTCGGGCTGGGCAGAGTCGAGAATGCGATCGTGTTGCCGTTCTCAACGATGCCATTCGATGCAGCGCTGAGCGTGACGCCTGATAAGGTTTGCGCCGACCCGCCAATGGTAAGCGTGATCGAACCGTCGACGATATCGATACCGGTCTGGCTTGGGTCACGAGTGACGGTAAAGACCGCCGATGAGCTATCACTCCCAGCGGTAAAGATGGCCCCTGTGACAGGCGCGGCGGTAATGGTTGGCAAGCTCGAAAAGAGGATCGTGGTGCCGTCTTCCACCACACCGTTGGGAACAGCGCTCAGCGTGACGCCAGAGACGGTCTTCGCGCTTCCTCCGACCGTCAGCGTGATCGAGCCGGCTACCACGACCACTCCACTACCGCCACTGGCCTGTGCAGCGACCGCTGTGATGGTGTTCGAGGCTTGAGTGAATACAGCGCCAGATGTCACCATAACTCCATCCGGCGTCAACGCTGACAACGACCTGAGCGTTCCATCCACCACAATACCACTCGTAGCCGCAGTGAACGTCACTCCAGAGACAGTCCGAGCAGCTCCCCCAACAGTCAAGCTCACTGAGCTATCCACCACTTTCACAGCGGTATTGCTTGGATTCTGCACTACCTGGAATGTCTGCGATCCAGCGGTGAAGAGGGCGCCAGTGGCTACCGCTCCGGCAGCGGTAGTGGGTAGAGCAGAAAGTGATCGTAGCGAGGAATCCACGACGACTCCGTTTGCGGCGGCGCTGAAAACTACACCAGAGACCGTCGCTGCTGCCCCTCCGACAGTCAGAAAGATCGAGCCTCCCACGACGTCGACCTTCGTTTGACTCGGGTTTGGAGCAACAGTAAAGACGTTCGAGCCTGCAGTGATGACGGCACCTGTCGGCGTGGCCGCTGAAGGTAGGTAAATCGTGCTGCTTCCTACTACAACACCTGATGCTCCGAACGAGACCTGCTGGCCGTTGACGCTTGTGGCCGCATTTCCAGCGGTGATTGTGGCGCCGTTTACGACAACATTGCCATTGCTCGCTGTCGAGATTGTGTATGTTTGCCCGGCGACGGTGGCCACTGTTTGCGGCGCAGCTGGGTTTATTGAGGCTAGGCCGACCGTAGTGCTTCCGATAACCACTCCCTTTGCATTTGCCGAGATTGTTTGTCCAGCGATCACTGTCGCTCCGCCTGGGGTAACGGTGGCGCTGTTCACAATGACGTTGCCATTGCTCGCTTGTGAAATGGAGAAGATCTGCCCAGACACAGTGGCAACTGCTGCAGGTGCGGCTGCGTTCGTCGAGACGAGAGCGATTGTACTGCCACCAACAATCACGCCGTTAAAGTCAGCCGACAATGTCTGGCCGGTAATGATTGTTGTTTGTGAAGGTGTCAGCGTGACGCTGTTTATGACGACATTACCGTTGCTCGCTTGAACCGAAAAGACTTGGTTGGATATCGTAGCAACCGCTGTGGGACCGCTGGGCGAGGTTGTTGCTGCCTGGTTCAGTTGAACCGTGCTGCTTCCAACGACGACAGCGTTCGATGCCACAACTAGGACCTGGCCTGCAGTCGTGATGGTGGCGCCCGCTGACAGCGTCGCCCCGTTTACGACAGCGCTTCCTTGGCTATCTTGGGATATGGAAAATGTGCTGCCTGCCACTGTCGCAACTACCGCAGCTGCAGTAATAGTTGCGGGCTGGCCAGCATCAGCGGTTGGCAAAGTACCTGCAAGGTACTGTACTGTCTGGCCGCTCACGGACGTAGCTGAGCTGCCTTGTGTGATAGTGACCCCATTGACGGCCACAGCACCGGTGCTGTCAGCGGACACTGTATAACTTTGCCCACCAATCACCGCAATCGTCGTTGTTCCGCCTTGCTGAGTCGCTGCAGCGGGGGCTGATATGGTGCTAGTGCCAATCACCACCGCAGACCCAGTGTTGGCTATCGTCTGCCCTCCAATGACGATGTCAGTGGCGCCTGACGTGACGGATACGCCGTTTACCACGGGAGTGCTGTTTGCGTCGTAGGACACGGTGAAGGAAGTGCCTGCCACGACTGCAGTAGTCGCAGGAGCTGTAGTAGGATTCGCTCCTAGTGCGATAGTACTAGTTCCTATGACTAAGGCAGCTGCGCTCGGCCTTGTGGAGGTCTGTCCTTGTGCGTTAACGGTGGCAGATTGAGTGGTCGGGCTGTTGGCAACGGTTGTCTCCGCAAGTAGCGTACTGGGAGACACTTCGTTCGATGAGACTGAGGCGGCTGCCTGACCACCGGCTTGTGCTTGGCTTTGTGCGTTAGCTGATATCACGGCGCCTCCGGCGGTTGGATCGCTGTCACTAGCTGCTTGCGCAATGCTGGCCTGTGCGGGGCTGGCACTTTGTTGCCCAGATGAGGCAGCAGCGGTGGCCAGTCCCCCCTGACTTTCAGTAGTCGTGGCAGCTGTAACCGCACTGGTATGAGAAGAGTCTCCACTAGTCAAAGCAGACGCGAGAACGGAAAGTGCGTTGATGGACGCGGCTGTGCTCTCGGAGCCAGAGGACTGCTGAGTGGACGCTGGAGGGTTAGCGCTGGCAGCCTGTCCAGTCTGCGATGGCTGGGTTGTTTGCGTCCCTTGACTTGGTGAAGGATCAACTGCTACCGTATTAGGCGCCTCTCCTGCGCCGGCGGTAGACAATATTACTATATTTGCAGCAATGGGTGAAGTTTGCGTAGGAGTCGGAGAAGACAACGGCGTAGCGGGTGAGGCCGGCGTCTGTGTCGTCAATGTTTGGTCTGATGTCGTGGTTTCCGACAAACGGGAAACACCCGCTATGGTTGAGGCTTGCGACAGGGCGGAGGGTGGATCGTAGACGCCGTAAAGGGCAGGGAGGCAGCTGCCCCACTCGGGGCGTATGGACAGGATTTCGGCGGGCAAGGACAGGATCGCACGGTATTGCCCTTCGAAGACGGTGCTGCACTCTGGATTGGGATACATGGCGTCGCACGCACCCCCATGAAGCGCTAAATAATAGTCCGTCGGTTGCGGTCGAGCCAACGAGTTGAGGTCCAGAGGCTGTGCGTAAATCTCATCATTGGGCGGATTCTGAATGACAGCCTGGAGATGGTAGTAAGGTGGTCAGTCTCGTCTCAAACAACCACGAAGGGTCTGCACATCGCTCTGCTTACCGCCACTGACGCGAAGTCCGCGAGGCCATGGGCGAGAACGTTAGCAGCACTGAAGGCTTGGGCACCGCTGTAAGGGGCGAGCAAAGTGGAGAGAGCAGTAGGATGTAAGGCTGGTTCCAAATTGTGAGCATGAGATCGTAGGTGCAGGTAGGACGTACCCACCAACGACGGTATTCGTTATCAGTGTTCCAAGTGTTGCGCCCCAGTTTGCGCGGAAATTGTCCGAACAGCCTCCTTGGTAATCACAACCTGTACAACTCGAGAAAACTGAAGCTCCGTTTGAAACCTCCTGAAGTAGGTCGAAAGAGAGATAAATGGACGGTGACGTGAAGGTGGTGCCTGGAGCATACTCGTACACCACTGCGGGGGCGGTGGTGTTGTTCGCGTAGACGCCGGTGATGTTGGCGGCGGTTTGGGGTGGAAAGTAATAGAGTTGAACGTTTTCTCCGTAGACGCTACCTGGTTGTAAGAGGCATCACGTCAGTAAAAATTGACTCGGGCCATTGCTCGAGCTTACAATCGCCTGGGTTGGAAGTAATGTTCGTGCAGCTGCTCCAGGCCTGGTACCACTGCACCGGACATGGTGGAGAGTTGGTCGGTGCGGGGGTGATACTAGGAACGGTCTAAGTGGTTGACGACAACAGTCAGCATCGTCTCGAACATCATTGCGAATTGTGCTCTAGAACCTGCGTACTGCGTTTGGTGTCAATCCAAGACTGGATATGTACGACACATACAGAGAGCTGCAATCATAACCATTAATGGCATTGTAGCAGCTGGGTGCCGGTGGCAGGGACGATATCGTAGCGTATTTGTAAATCGTCGTGGAATTTGTCAAGGTGAGATTAGTTGTCACCGTCGTTGTCGGTGTGAAGTTCCCGCTCGCAATCGGTATGCCATCAATCGTGGTGTAGACGTCGCCGATACCGTAACTCAGCTCCACCTCAGTTGTCGTGTAACGGGTAGTCACAGAGCGCGGCGTCTGAGTAATTGCGTAATACCGCGAGAGGTTGTAAACCGAGGATAGGGAGCTACAGGAGAAATACGACGACAGGAGGGATGATCCATCGAAGGTACTGTTGCTGGTTGAATTCGTGCTTGACAATGTTGTGGCGTTTCGGGTAGGTGTGGAGGTAATGCTTGCAGATGCGCCGGTAAGGCCGCCCGAGCCATTGGTCGTTCGTGTGGTAGCAAGGCTCGCAGATGCACCGATCAGACGACTTGTGCTGTTGACTGTAATTGAAGATGATTGGCTAGTCGCTGATGATACCTCCAGGGTGTCGGATTCGGACGAGTGGTTCGTCGAAGCAAGCACAGTCGTCGTAGAGATGACGCCGACGGAGTCTAGAACGAATATGGAAGAGCTTGACACGAAGCCTGATGAGCCTGCAGCGGCACTCAACGAGCTCCCGGCGGTTGTCGACGAGCTCACTGCGAGTGTTGATGAGTTCGAGACAAAGCTCGAAGATCTGTCGGCGGAAACTGGTATGGAAGTGTCCGAGATGATGTCCGCCGAATCAGAAGTCCCAGACACGGGATTAGTTGTTGTGGTCGTATATATGCTTGATAATGCGTCGGGAGTAGTGGAAGTCGCGACACTCAATGTGCTTGACATTTCACTGGATATGCTAGAGGAGGTCCCTGTAGAGGAGAAGGTGGTATTAGGGTACAGCACAGATGTTTGATCTGTTGTGGTTGAACCTATTCCAGCAAGAATATAGGTTCCTAAATCGGCCACGCAGAAGGTAGGCCCTGCGTAAAACTTCAGCAATTGTCGAACATGTCGCGTCTGGACGCCTTACCAAGTGCTAGAGCGGCCCATGTCAGCGGCACCATCTCGTCGGCCAGAAAGGGATTGAGAGCGCGAGCAATGAACGATGCATTCTGAGCAGAGAACGAAGACCCATGAGTACACTACTTGCACTTCCGTTCTATTTGCATGGCCCCCAACGCAACCGTGTCAGGGCTGGACATGTTCGTCGGGCCCGAGCATAGGCATGCGAATGCAGCCTAGTATGCTACGTCGGAGCCGCACATAGGGTCTAGAGCTAACGCTATAGAATGTGTTTGTCAGCCATAGCAAGGACTGTATGGACGTTGCTCATGCCCTAGCGCGGCTGAAACGACGCGGTGCGAGAGATGGCGTGGCGCTTCTGCAGGCATTGGTACTTCCTTCGCATGCCATTTCGGGCATGCAGAACGTCTGTCTTATGGTCACTCACACACTGTTGCTTAGAACATCGTCTGTCCTGTAAATTCTACCTAGCCGGCCTCTGACGACGATCTGCCAGTAGCAAGCGCATTGTGTGGATTGATGGCTGGAGGGTGAGATTGTGGTCGGAATGACGGGTGCAGAATACCGAAGGATCAGGATCAAGATCCTAGAGCACCGTGCGGCGCGGCAGGAACCACTATGGCGAGGAACAGAGTACATGCAGGGTAAAACCGACTACGGTGAGAGAGGGTAAATCACGTGGTGTCAAAGATGGTTGCCGTGCAGGTCCCAAGCTTGTAGAGCGAGAATGGTCCAACAGTTACAGAGGCTGCACATCGACCTAATCGCTTCTGCAATCCCACCCACAATCTGAAGCGGCATGAGGCGGTCAACAGCGTCTAGCACTTCGTACAGACTGTGTATGCATTCAAGGTAGACCATATTCACGTCATTGGTGAACCTTGGAGTATTGCATCAATTGATTTTGTCATCAGTAGCAACGGGCTCCTGGAGAGTTCCGTCTTCGCCGTTCCGAAGCTCCGCGCTAAAGTGCACAGACACAGATCCTTCTGTCCCGACCGCAACCACTACTCTGCCGTCTTCTTCCCAGACGACCTTTGGAATGGTTTCTTAATCAACGCAGCAACTTTGCCCAAACCCCCAAACAAATATCCGAAACCAAAGCTCCACCCCTTGACCCGGACACTGTAGATGAAGAAGTACACTAAGAAGTAGTTGGTGAAAACGAAGATGAGGAATATGCCGAAATCGCGCCACTTGTCCGCCGCATTAATGTTGAGTGAGCTCAGATACTGATCCCCAGAGCTGTACTGGCAGTACTGGCAGTCCGCAGTCGCAGTAGGGTTGAGCAAGTTGCCACCAGCCGAAGCGGCAAAAGCGCCCGCGTAGGAGCCGCAGGTCTGGCCTGGAGGAGGATTGAAGTGGGCCGTCTCGTCTGACGTGCATTGCACGGGGATGTTATGTAGTGTTGCTGCGAGCACGCCTCCGATCCACCACGTGGATGGGTTGATCCAGTACATCCAGTATCGCCAGAAAACGGGCAGCATGCTGTATGGGCGCACCACGCCGTTGAACCTGCACCAAGTCATTAGCAAACTTTCCAAAACCAACGTATGGTAGGATACACTTACAGGGAGAACATGACGAAGAAGAAAGGCAGCACGTTGCTGATGACAGTAAAGGACGGTGCAAATGCGCAAATCCACTGGCCCCAGCTGGCCTGGAACAGGAAGAACAGTATCGTCATGAGGAAAACGTAGCCCGATACTGAGCCCTCTGTAGGCAAGCCAGTTGGCCAGTACCAGAAAGCCCTGGAAAGCGAGAGCTTGTCAGCGAGGTGGAAACATTAGACAAGTATCACAGCTTTCAATCACTCACCAGTAGAGCACTCCTCCCACGATTGCAGGAGGGATCTCGGCAACCACCTGCGCCGTTGTGAACGCGAACCAGCCGTAAATGCGGGACGGATACTCTCGAGCCTGCCAAAGTGCCATGTTCGTGAAGAACTTCGGCACGACGGCATTGACAATGGTTGGCGGGATCGTCAAAATTAAGAACGAAGTAAACAGCCGGTCCTGCATGTCTTGCGTGCTGTAACCCAGCTTCCAGAAAGTGAATCCGTTGAAGATGCCAACAATAACGGACACGAAGAACTTGCCGTAGAGGTACGATGGGTCGCGCCAATACTGCTTGAAGGTACGCTTGAGTAGCTCAGAGGTTTGCAGCCAGATGCCAGCAGCAAACTCCCTCTGCTGCTCTTTGCGCACCTTCTCCGGGATGGTTCTGCTACGGGTCAACTTGAGGCCTTCAATCTCCTCGATGACTTGCTTGGCTTCCTCGCTGTTCTTCCACTCCTCATTCCAGTCGATGCGAGTGCCATCCGCACGCTTGTGAGGTTTCGCAGCGGTCTCGAGAATGAACTCCGCCACGTTCTTCTGAGGCGGACAGACTGTGCCACGCTGAGCAAAGTACTCAATGACGTCCTTGCCGTTCTCGCCTACGGGGCCGAAATAGAAGCAGTTACCGCCAGGGTTGAGCGCGAGAATCATGTCGAATTGCTGGATAAGTACAGATGATGGCTGATGGATTGTGCAGACAATAGCCTGTCCGGCATGCGCCAACTTCTTCAAGAAGCGCACAATCGAGTAGGCTGACTGCGAGTCCAGGCCAGACGTCGGCTCGTCCAAGAAGAGGAGCAAAGAAGGCTTGGCCGCCAACTCGACGCCGATGGTGAGACGCTTGCGCTGCTCGACGCCCAGGCTGCTAATAATGGCATCCTGCAAATCGTTAAGCTCGAGCAGATCGATGATCTGATCGACGTATGCGATCTTCTCCGCACGTGGAGTTGAGGCTGGCTGTCTCAGAATGGCCGAGAACTCGAAAGCTTCGCGAATGGTAGCTGTGCCATCGTGCAAGTCGCCCTGTAAGCAGAATCCCGTATTACGCTGGAACTCGGGTCCTAACGGTCTGCCGTCCACGAACATCTCGCCACTGACGACACCCATGGACTGGCGCTGCGAGAGGGTATTTAAGAGCGTGGTCTTCCCAGCACCAGAAGCGCCCATAAGTGCAACCATTACGCCTGGCTTAGCATAGCCATTGACGTTGTTGAGTAGCTTCCGCTCTCCACCTAGGTAGGGTACGGTGTACTCGACGTTTCGCCAGGTGAAGATCGACTCGCTCTTCACAATTTGTTGAAGGGCCTCATCTTCCTTTTCCTCATCTTCGCCCAGATCCGTCTCCTTCTTCTCTGAGCTCGAACTTTCACCGCTGCCCGCGGCGGCCTTTTCTTCGTCATTAGGCGCAGCAATCTTCTGAGCTTGCTTCTTCGCCCGTTTGGACTTCTTGAAGACGAGAGCGCCGCCACCGGACTTGGCGAAGTTGAAGGACTCCGCTGCGAAGACAGTAACGAGAATATAGAGCACGATGAATGCGATCACTACGCCGAAGTTGCGCCATAAATGACTCCGGGAGTAGTTGTACGTTTGAGCAAGGTAGTAGCTTCCGGGTACCGAGTTCGAGTTCACCTCGGCGCCGCTGAGTGCGCAACCTTGGTAAGCCGGGTCGACACCAGGACCTTGCGGGACCAGCTGAGCGGCTGCGCACTGCATGGTTCGACCGGAGAACTCATTAGCGAGTACAGCCTCGAAAGAGTACGAAAGCGGATTAACCCAGTACAGCCAACCGAACCAGATATACCGGCTGAGTAGTTGCGTCTTAGGGATCACGTAGCCAGTGTAGATAACAAGCAAGTTGAGCGCGATGCCAGAGAAGCGAACGGCTGTATCGATCTCTGGACTCAGGGCGGCGAACATGCGGTACAGCGATGTAAGCAAGATGGTCGTGAGGTAGACGAAAAGCATGTAGATCCAGAATTTGCCAGCGTTGACATCCAGGTTGCACATGAAGTACATGATAACGCCAAAGACGGCGACTTGTGGCGCAATGATCGGAAAGTCGGTGATTACGCGAGCAATGCTTACGGCTGACGGACGGTAGAAAGCATAGTCGTGATGGCGAGCGACAACTGCTCGACCGCTCACCGCCTTCATGAGCTCGGAAAGTTGCAGCCAACCCAGGAAGAGGATGGAGAAGAACACGGCACCACCCCGAGAGAAGGCTCCCTCGGTGCTCAACGGCTCGCCATAGAAGAGAGAGCCTACAATCAGGCCGTTGGAGACGATGATGAAAGCCTTGGTGTACAGTGTTGTCCTGTCGCCAGCGAGCAGCCAGAGCTCGCGCTTGACGCAGGCCATAACTTGACGTGGGAAGCTGACCGTATATGGCGACTTCTTCGAAACGCGCTTCGACTTGCCTTCTTGGACTGCGCTTTCAAAGCGTTGTGCGTCTTCGTAGTCTGTACGCTGAAGATGCGTTTCATAGTCCTTCACATCGTCAATGACCTTCTGATATTGCGGAGACTGGCGGAATGCGCGCTCGAGCTCTTCCGGCGTCTTTGGTGTGCTGTTCTCACAGCCGGGCCTAAACCGGCGCTCGACAGGATCCGTCACAGCGGTTAAGAAGTCAGCTGTGGTCTGTCTTTCCGGTGCCTCGAATCCTAGGTCAATGAAGTACTGTCGCGCTTCTTCTTTACGGCCCATGAAGATCTCGCGACCTTGGTCTATCACGAGAACCTTATCCATAAGGTCATAGATACCTTCACCAGCTTGGTAAAGGGTAACTAGAGTGGTACGGTTAGAGATATCGGTCATGATGCGGAGCGAGCGAGCGTAGTCGAGCGCAGTCGAGGCGTCGAGACCTCTCGTTGAGTTGTCCCAACAGACCACGGTGGACTTCGAGGCAAGTGTCTCTGCAATCGAAACACGCTTTCTTTCGCCACCGGAAACACCGCGAGTATATTCGTCGCCGACAAGGGTGTACTTCGTGTGGGCGATGCCGAACATCTTCAGCAAGGCGTCGGCGATAATAGGAATCTGTTCTCGAGCCTTCTTCTTCGTCTTGGTCATCAGCGCGAATGTGAACGACTGCCAGACTGTCAAACTCGCAAAGTGGATATCATCCTCTTGATTGTAGTTGACCTCGCCTCGGTACATCTTCTTCTGTTTGTCTGCGGGTATACCGCCATACGACACGTCACCCGACACTTTGGCAAAGGATTCTCGGTTGTTGCTGATGGCCTTCAGGAAGGTCGAACAACCAGCGCCAGGTCGACCAAGGACCAGCATCATCTCTCCATCCCTTACGCAGCCAGTAAAGTCGTTAATGAGGGTGCGCAGTTCCTTCTTCGGTGCCAAGGCTGGGATGTAGCTACATATGATATGATAAAGATCCGGGCCGAATGTGCCAATAATAGCATCGGGCAGTGTCCGTACAAACGAGGTGGCAGAGCCGACGCCCTGGACTGTGAGGTGCTTGTAGATGACACCGACTTTCTTCGCTGACGAGCCATCTGTGCGCTTCTCGAAGTGACCTTCTCGCATGAATTGGTCGAGCTCAAACGCATCTTCAGGGTCATTCTGTGCGGGTCCGGCTTCGACATCGCCAAGCTCGGATTCGCCAGGTTGTGATGTTGTCGTTTGACGAGTGGCTTGCCGTGACAGCTGCTTACTTCTTCTGCTGGCGCCTGAGACGCTTCTCTTCAAGCCAGGGGTTTGCGACTCCTTCGACCGCGTACGTGCCAGTTCCGTAAGGTGCCTTCTAAGCTCCTGGAAGTTCTCGCGCGCTTCGGTTTCGTCAAAGCCGCCAACATCTCGCTCGCCCCAGGTTCCGGACTGGTTCCGAGTGGTATCGAACGGGCCCTCCTCTACCTCTTCAGTCGGGTGGTGCGGCGCATGCTGGCGTTCCGCATCAGGTGCCCGGTCTCCCACGGTATGCCATTGGTTTGAGGGTTGAGTGCTAGGATTACGGCGAAGCCTGTTCTCGTCGACGTTCGATCCCCACATGATGAGTGACAGTCTGAACGGCTCTTGGTCGAAGACGGTAGAGTGGAGTGGAATAAGGAGCCTTATACGGCTCGAAAAAAGTCGATTACACACTCCCAGAGCGCGTTTGAACGATCACGTCAGCCAACGTCCGCGGTGACACACGCGTAACAGTTAAGAGAGTAGTGAGAGACAACGGTGGAAACGAAAGAGAAGTCCTCGTATGCGCAAGAGCAGTTACCTAGGTGAAGTGTCCGAGCCTTCCGTACAGACTTCGGAGTTAACAGGCCTTTACGGTGACATCGTGTTGAGGCCATGAATAATCGAGCACAGCATTGTGGATCGCGACGTCGTGACGCCATGGCAAACTCAGGTCGCCAAGCCGTTACCCCGGCAGAAAGCGCGCTGGGCGCGAGAGGCTAAACACTGTGGATCGACACATCGACATCTGTCTTGAATCATTGCCTGCACGATCAGACGAAGATACATAACGGCTTGACTCGCGCTGTGAGATTTGTACATGAAGCATACCATCTCATTTAATGGTCACCCAGGTCGACAGACTCTCCCAGCAAAAATCAAACTGAAACGTGATCGACCAAGGTTAACTGCACGCAACGTTTCTCATCGTATTCAAACAACGATCATGAACCGGCTATGCCATGCTCGATAAGTATGCTCCGCTGTCAATTGATCCTGTGTGGTCATTACTCGAGAGAGCCACGGTTTTATTCCAAGTCCTTTCGCTTTCGCTGTCGTTCTCTGTGCGCTCAATGCTCGTATCTATGCCCACCTAAACGATGATTATTGCGTACCAAGGCAAGATCGTGCAGAGAGCTTGTTATGGATACACGGCCCAAGTGATTTGCTGAGCACATAGTTAGGGCGTACCGCTTTGCAAGGAAAGAGTAATGGCACCGCGGCCACGACAAATGTGAACGTGGCAGCTGAGTAATTGTCCTGTTGAAGTGGGTATGCCCACTTTTTCGGCGTCCATGGTGCCGGAAGCGGATCAGTGGCCTTCCGGACTCGTACCAATAGCATAATGTTGGTGTCAATAAGCCTTGTCGTGGAAGGCTGATCGCGCAGGCCGTATCGCAGCTGTTTGCGCTCTCTCTGTGGTGGCAGCCCAGGTTTAAGAATTCCAGCAGACACAATGCAGGACTCTTCATCACCACTGATCCGGGTCTTGACAACCGCCTGGCGAACGGTGAGTTTATCAAGACCAACCGGTTCATCATTCCGATACGGTGTTCGCTTCAAGTTCTCCTCCGGGCGGCTCGCTGCGGTGGTGTCAGCAAAATATGGGAGATCTAATCCATGTCACTGACCAAGTAGCAGTCTTTGAGCGCCATAAATTCTCTCACGCACATGTCCTTGCTCACGTTCTGGTAATTAGCCGCTATACATTTCCCGTACACTGCTCCCTTACAAATACGTCAGTTTGATCGCTGTTTCAAACACTTGAAGCGTGCCTTACTTCAGCTGTGCACTTGGACACCGTCTCGGCGAACTTCTCGATGGGTCTGACGCGGCCTGGCATGATGGCGGCTGGTTCTGTGCCGTAGCGCAACTGGTTGCTTGGGACTTTTGACGACAGAAATCGTGTTTGCAACAGCTTGGTAAGCGAGCGCAGTCGAGCTCTGGAGTCGTTGCCTCTTAATTTCAGACAGTCATGCGGAAGGGAAAGGTTCTGTATAGATCTTAACACAGCATACCGGAATTGTCAGTACGGCAGGGGAGACGGAATGCAGCCCATCTGATGAGGTTTGCCAAGCTGCATCGATACGTCTTGGCTCTTTCGCAACATTGAGTAGCCGCCGCTTATCTCCGAACCAATCAAGTGACATGCTCTGTCACCCCACCGATCAACAACGCGTGAACTTCGCGCTTACCTCAAGTCCTACTTCACAGATGAATATTCTCCGCGACGTGCACACATAGCGCTGTAGCGATTAAGGTCGCAGTATATCATATGCAGCGGCGCACCAGATGACCCGGCCGTACTCCAAGCGCGTGCGGCGAAAAGCAAACATTGACCCGCTCACATGCTCGACGATGCCGCGCTGCAAGATGATTTGCCAGAGTTGAGTGATGAGGGTAAGATACCATTAGAGAATGTATATTGCGCAGTCAGTAACGGGTACATTAGACGTCGCTATCACTCACGAAGTCTGTACACGAGCCAACAGTCAGCATGCGCCGCCCTTCAAGGCCCTCTTCGCCGCTTACGACCGCGTTCTCGCGGAGCAAGGTATTGAGTCGGAGCATGATAGTGTTGTGTTTCGCCTGCTACTGCGTGTGGGAGAAGCCGCGCGCGAGAGAAGAGGTGCGTCAGGGCGAGTGGATTTGGTTGGATGTCTGAAGAGTGTACTGCAAGCGCAGGGCATCACCGTCATCGAAGACGAGGGTGAAGACGGAGTCAGTGAGGTTACCCGAGATGTGGGTGCTGACGAGGTTGATGGAGTTACTGCGCCTGCACCGGCAAGCAACAAGAAGGCCGGCAGGAGAGTTAGCTTCGATGATGCACGCTTGGAGGAGACGTGGCTGAGCAATCATTCTAATCATGTCTACGATCTACCGGGGAGACAGCAAGGTCAGCGCAGTCTGCTGGCCTTACCCGCGCGACGAGGAAGGCTGGCAGGTGCGATAGAGAGACAGCGCGCAAGGTCAACTAGCTCCCCACGAGAAAATGCCAACGTTCAGCGGCACCCAGCTTCGAAGCATCTTCAACAAGCGCCCAGTTCGGCAGCTTACGCATCAGGATACGACGGACGGGCGCATACGGCTCTAATGTTTCAAATGTCACAGACTCAGCTGGAACAGAATGCTGAAGCATTCGCCACCACTTCGATGGTTCGTATCGCAAGGAGGTGTCTTCATATCATGCACGACCGGGCGCTGCGCTTGCATTGGCATCAGCAACACGCATACGCTACAGCTGCGGCGCATGACAGGCGGACGCTTGTGAAGCAAGCGTTCGATCAGTGGCGTACAACCTTCGAGGCACGCAAACAGGCGCACTTGGAAGAGGCGCGGCTCAAGCAGCTTGACCAGAAAGCCATGAAGCACTACAACTCCAACATACTCTGGAAAGCCTTCGGGCACTGGGCCGCATCAACGAAACACCAACAGGTTCAGATCCGTTGGGCACAGCAGCATATCCTTCGCATACGCTATTTTCGGCGGTGGCGCACCGTTGCTGTAGAGAATGCAACGAAGTCACGCAGTATCCTGGCACGGAAATACTTGGGCTTGTGGCGCGACCGGTCAATTAGGCGTCGACTTCGCGAAGAGCAAGCTCTAGCAGTGCGCGAAGAAAGTGTTTTGAAACGATGTTGGCGGAGTTGGTTTTGGCACTTCTGCTCAAGGAGAGTAGAAATCTGGCGAGAGGAGCGCCTTAAGGGCCGAGCGTTGACTGCTTGGACTGCACGATTCCGTCAGCTGCGCACGAGAGAACAAGCTACGACACGACAATGCAATGCGAATGCAGCCAGACGAACCATGAACATCCTTCGTGAGCGAATGGCGCACCGTCATCAAGCCTCACAGCAAGCCGAAATCACCCGCAACCGCAGAATCACAGCTAAGTGCTTACACGTTCTCTCCATTAGGCTAAGATTGGAACCTATCGGCCGCGCTTTGGCGATCACAGTGAATCTGCACCTCTTGCGGAAAGCTTTCCATGTCTGGCACGTCCACGTCAGCATCTCCCGCGAAGCCGCCGATGTCGACCGGAAGCGCATTCTTCAATCTGCCTGGACGAGCTGGAACGATGCACTTCGGTGCCAAGCGCTAGCGCAGAAAACCAACGAGCGAGTCCTGCTTGAGAACCTATATCGATGGGTGTTGGCTGAGCGCTTGAGACTGTTCCAGAGGACACTTGACGGCAGGTTGTTGAGGCGGGCCATGAGTGCGTGGAGTCGCAAGTTGTTCGATATTCGGACCAGAGTTGCAGACGCCGAGAGCGCATTTGTTGAAGCGCAGGCAAGGCGAAGGATGCTGTTCGGCATGACAAAGCTGCACCTAGCTGTACGCCGCTGCGAAGATGCTGAGCGTGCTGCTGTGGAGTTCAGCTGTGCGAAGGTGGGCCCAACCGCATTCACCGCCCTCACGCAGAAGTTCCGGCATGTCCAGCAGCTTGGGAAGTGGTCGCAGGATGCACGTTTCTACACCATCTGCACGCGCACTCTGTCCGTGTGGCGAGAGCGGACGACACAGCATCAACAGAACCGGAAACGAGACGCTTACGCAAGGATACGTGCCCGTCTGAAGGTCCGCTTGGTTAGCGAATGCTTAGCGCGATGGCGGACGAAGACTGCAAATATGCAGGCGAGGATGCAAGAAGCTGACCAGCGCTTGCGAGATCGAGTCTTTGAAGCGAGTATTCGAGGCTTCGATTGCTGGCGTGAGAAGACTGTACAGGTGCAGCAAGCCGCCGAACAGGCGGCAGCCTTGGACATCCAGAAGCTCATGATTTCAGCTTTGTCAGCTATGGTCACTCGGAACGCGGAACTAGCAGCACTCGAAATACGTGCTTCTTCTTTCCGGCGTGACACTGAGCTGGCCATCCTGGCTGCGGCATTGAAGAGAGTGCAGTGGGCTCAGTTCACCGCGGCGAGACGTGCAGAAAGCGCCGAGGCGCTGTGGGCCCGGAATCGCGATCTTCATATCCGCAACATGATCAGAACTTGGGTGGCGCAAACAGCAGCCAGACGAGCCCTCAAGCAACCCGCAGTTGTTCCTGGAGGCGAAGACGAAGAGCCCGAAAGTCCAAGTTTGAGGCCTGCATCTCGCGCTGCGTCTAGGTCTCGGCAACCAAGCTCGCCTCCAGCGCCAGCTACCATGAGTGAAAGTGCTATACCTGCATACATGCGCACGCCTTCTCGCTCAAGGCGGGCAGGTCGCTTCAGGCCTATACCCACGCCGGCCGTCGGTACACCTTTCGCTTTCGAGGAGAGCTACCTTGCTACAACGCCGGCCCCGCTCGTTGGCTTGTCGGCTGGCATACCGCCGCAGACCACTTATGAAGGCGATATGACCGCTCTCACGCCACAGGTCACACCGTTCGCTCGCAAATTGAGGGCTGGTGGGTTCGGCGGCCCGCGCAATCCTGGAGATACCGGCCGTGGAGACGGTGCGCTTACCACGCCAGCACCAGCCTTGAAAGATACTGCTCTGGGACGCTCGGTGCACGGTGCTGGTGGTGGAACGGTGAAGAGTGTGCGGTTTGCTAGGTCCAGCAGGTTTGGTTCTGTTGGACATGAGACGAGTAGCTGATTGTTGCGCCGGCGAGAACTTGGTTAAAGTGGAAAATGGAGGCTGGTTGATGAGCGTTAACACCGTAGGTGCCCATTATGATGATTGTATGTCCGAAAATTCTTTCCACTTCAAAGCTACTCATGTGATCGCAGGCTTTCACTTTCCAATCGACGAACGTGCACCTCTGGCATTGCGTTCAGCAAACAACAGCTACCTTCATAGGGAGCTTGGCCGGCTAGATTCGGGGTTATACTGTAGGGATGAGGCTGCCGGGCGCTACCATGAGAAGCTAGCGTTGCGTCGCAATGGATCAGAAGGATTCCATGCAAGCCCAGAATGGACATGGACTCGCTCTCAGTCCACCGACTTCGTCCCGTCAGGTCATCCCATTCTCGCACCTCGATGCCGCCATCCGACGATCTCTATGTACGCAGATGAAGGATGCGCGCTGTGTCGAGTACCGCCCCTTCAGCTGAGCCCAGCGTGACCCGAGAGGGAGAAGGATAAGTCTGACACCCACCATGTTCAAATTAGGTACAAGATCACAGACCGAACTTCTCGGTGCAGAAGGCGCAGTTAAGTACTTTGACCCTTACTCTTCTTCTTGATTCCGACACTGCCTCTCCGACGCCCCGCGAGTTGATCGTTACGCACATGAACCGCACAATGGCAGCAACCAATTTCGCCATCCCCAAGGAATTAAGTCACAGATACGCTTCCGACCGGGCCAGGACACTCGCTCAGACGCCGATATCGTCCAATCGCTCTATGAATACCGGCCTGTCACCGACGAGAAGAACATCTGGACTTTCTGGGACAAAGGCCTCTTGGTCATGCCAGGCTGGTGCAACGCAACGTCATCAACTGGGTCCGGGTCAACGGCCCTCATGGATGGACTGTCCGTCTCCTTGATGCCATGCCAGACTCTCCAAATTACGCACTTCAATACGTGCCGTGGGAAATGCTGCCGCAAGCGTTCGTTGAGGGTACAATGGATGGACCGTACGTCGGTCCCCACTCCGCCGACTTCCTTCGCGGTGCTTGCCTCTTCCAGCACGGTGGCGTATACCTTGATGTCGGCATCATCCTAATCCGAGAAGTGGACCGCATTTGCTGGCACCAACTCGAAGACCCTTCCTCCCCTTCCGCGTCAGCGTGCCATGGATGTACGGGACAACGATGGCGAACCACTTCGTTGCCGCCCGCAAAGGCGATCTCTTCATCAAGCGCTGGCATGCCCTCTTCGTGCACCTCTGGCAAGGCCACAATAACAACGTCGGCATTGCCCAGACGCCCCTCCTCGGCCCGCTGATGGAAGGTACATCCTTCGACGATAATCGTGCAAGCAACTTCCACTGGGACTTCAGCGTCGATGCGATGACCGTCTTTGAATACGTCACCCAAATCTTTTGCTGGCAGCGCCTTTGCATGCTGGAAGCCGTCGACTCCGACGCGGAAGGATCTTTCAGCGGTGTCAACTACTGGACCAAGCACGTCCTGCTCTTCGACGTGCTGCAAGAATGTTGGCGTGGAGAAGCTACGCTCGGCTTTAAAGGTTTCGGGGAGAAGATGTACCACGCCTTAAAAATGCCCATAGATGGCGGGACTGCGGGTGCAGAGAGCGAAGAATACAAAGAAGCTTACAAACTAATCTGGGAGTTGTTGACGCAAGCTTCATTGCAGAAGATCACGCATGGGAAAGGCCTCACCACTGACGTTCAGCTTGGCTCTCTGTTGGATGAGGATCCGGACAAGGATTGTGTGCCCGGCACATTTGGTGAGCTGCTGCGGTACGGGCAAGACAACTTTCAGCAGACGCGGGAGAGCATTCGGTACGTTGATGCGCCGCGTCCGCCGAAGACGTTGAAGAAAGGTCTGCTGGAGGCGTCAGAACGGAGGTGCGCTTAACGTTAACCACTGTATCTGTTGATGTCGCCGGAATAACGCGCTGCAGTGCTTAGCGTGAGCTGCCTGTTGCCGCGTAAGAGTCAGTATGCTTGCTCTTGAACAAGCTTCGCAACGCCAAAGCTTGACAGTGGAATGGCGTAGCACAGCCCCACTTCTACATTGTATGTAAACGGCAGGCACACAGTCACGAGCATGCCTTATTATAGGTTGCAAAGCTACCTTACCTTCGCTTGTCATTCCAACTTAACCCTTTGGACGTATATGTTGAAGCGGTGCCGTAGGTCGGCTTGCTTCGACATTCTAATGCGCTTGCCTGTACGGCACTTACATCATCTTCCCTCGCTGCGCCTTGGTGGGGAGTCTTCCGGATTGAGCGGCATCATTTGTCCGGCACCTTGCGACATGTACTCATGGAAGGACAGAAGCTTGACAACATGATAAGCGGATTGTAGTTCTCCCCACCCGCCACCTCCCTCACCTACATTGACTCCTTCGAGTGATTCGCATAAGCTTCCAGCATGGCCGACCTCCACAATGCACTCAAGTCGCTAGGTCCCGTGCAATGGTCCGACGTACCTCTCGACAACCTACCGCAGTATATGCGAGACCATTTCACAACTGGCGAGCTAATCTGCAACTCCGTCCCACCTCTTCCTCAGGGTGAACCATTCCACTCCGCCCAACCGCACCACAACCGTCCCAATGCTGCCAAGTCTGCCGCGGAACTCCATGTCTCTACCGTGCAAGCATATCCTCCTTGCAAGGAGCATAAGGACCTGCAGAGCCAATGGGGCAAACCCATGAAGTTCAGCGCCGACAAGAATCCACTCGCTGTCAACCTGTACAAGATGGCAGGGCATGACCGGCACGGAGCATGGTTTGCGCGGCGCAGTGTGCACGAGGGTATAGGGTTTGACAAGTTCCGCAAAGCGATGATCCGCGAGTTCCCGCATACCATGACCGTGCAAGGCGGACCGGGAGCGGGCGCAGTCAGAGGGTTGGCTGGAGACAGGAGGATAGAGATGCGGAACGTGGACGGAGTGGGTACGCTGCAGGTGTATCAGCTCAGTGGACAGATGCCTCCGCCCGTCACACCGAGGGACTTTGTGCCGTTGCTCATGACGACTGAGTCTGGGCTGTCGGAGAAGAGTGGATTGGAGGTTGAGCAGGGCAAGAAGCATGTGCCGAGGAGCTTCATGATAGTATCGAAGCCGCTCGAGCACCCGGATGCGCCGGAACGGTCGAGCTTTGTGCGAGGACAGTACGAGTCCGTGGAGCTGATCAGGGAGATACCGCTGCATCGAAGAAAGAATGTGCAGTCTACGCCTAACCTATTGAACACTCATGATGCGGAAGCCACCCATGGCCGAGATCGAGGGGCAACGATCAGCTTTGCAGAGTCTCGCGGTGACGACGCCAAAGGAGAGCAGCGAGACTTGCATGGCGGCGCAGACGCAGCGTCTTCAGACGAGGCAGAGCTGAACCCGGTGGAATGGATTATGATCACGCGAAGTGACCCCGGCGGTGGGATACCGCGCTTCCTTGTCGAACGAGGCACGCCAGAAGCCATGCTGGGCGACGTAAAGAAGTTCCTAAACTGGGCCTGCTCACTGGACGAAGCACAGCTGGCACGTATGCCTACGACTGAAGATCTGGACGATGAAGGCAATACGGTGACACCAAGTACCGGAGCGCAACCGCCACGGCAAGAGACTTCGCTATCCGTGGACAATTTACCTAATGGTCACACAGCTCCCCAATCCAAGCCACCCATGGAGCCGCCCCATCGCCCCGCCAGCGCTCCACTTCCAGAGAAGGAGGGGGGCCAAGGAGGCATGTTCGCCAACTTGCAGCAGGTTGTGGAGCAAGGCTTGGCGGCGTATGCGCCACAATCAATATCGCAACAACTGCATGACTACCTGCACCCTACACACGCACCAGGTGCCGCTGCTCGCGGAGGTGCCGAAGAGGATGATGATGATGACGAGGACGAGGACGATTCGGATGACGACAGTTCATCCGCGGGTAGCTTTATCTCTGCGACGGAGACGCATCGACACTCGATGGCGATGGAAGAGCAATCTCGTCACCCAACCGGATCCGGGGAGGACCTTAGCATGGCCTCGAACTCATCGCGAGAGATCGCTGCAGCGGCCGATGGTGGCAAGAAGCTCGACCGTCATGACAAGGAAGTTCTCAAACTAATGAAAGAGCGGCAAAAGCTCGACCGTAAACTCGCCAAGAAGCGCGCAGAGGAAGAGAAGAAGCTCCAGTCCGTCCGCGAAAAGGAAGTCTCGGAGCAAGACAAAGCGCGCGGTAAGCACGAGAAAGAAATGCAAAAGGCGGAGGAGAAGCACCGGAAGGAGATGGAGAAGCTGATGAAGAAGCAAGAATCCGAGGCGCGGAAAGCGGAGGAGAAGCGTCGGAAGAAGGAGGAGCAGAATAAGCTCAACCTTGTGACGCGGGAGAGGGATGAGTGCAGGACTCAGCTAGATAGCTTTAAGCGCGAGAATAAGTTGTTGTTGGAGCGGGTGGAGGAGTTGCAGAGGGAGAATACGGTTATGGCTAACAGGCTTGGCAAGATGGCGCCTGATGTGCTGAAAGGCGTGCGGGAGGAGGTGGAAGGAGGGAGAAAGAGGGCGGATAGTGCGGGAAAGAGGAGCATGGAGAGTGCGGCGAGCAGCACCAGGTCGTGAGTGAGCTGGGCGGCTGTTCAGATGGCTAGCTAACTGGCGGACCGTGTGCGGTGCACATCTATATAGAGCATGACTGCAAGAAAGCTGTTTTGTAGCCTCAGGCCTGAGACTCGCGCGTTGCTGCCGCCCGTAGCACGGCTACTTTGTGGAGCCGACTACATGTACGGAGCGTAAGATCGCGGTTGCGGATACTGTCCGCTAACAAGCGCCATGAGGGAGCTACAGCGGTATGTGTAAAGTAAATCTTTACCGCTTCGTACCTTGATGCATCCGGCTTTTTCACCGTTTTGCAGGAGCATTGATGCTACGTTTGAGCCGCCGAGCGTGAGAGCGGCTTCAAGCGGCTAATGGGGGGTGGCGTGCGTGCCGCCGGAAGTCGCTGGCGCTGCTGGCTGGCAGAGCTGGTTTGCGCAGTACTGTAGCCACGGTACGGTGGACGCTCCGCGTGACAGCACACTCACTCGTACTTCCACTGCTGCGGCCTGCGAACCTTTCATGGTTTTTGGCGGAGCGGACTATGCCTTGGTTGCAGTGGCATTGGTCTTGTCTTGACGTGCATCGCATGGGTTCAAAAGGCTGATTGACGCCGCAGCGTTTGCTGGTGGTAGGCTGTAGACGAACGGATCATGGAAGCTGATGCCAAGCAAGTTGTCGGAGAAGGGCGAGCATGACCGAAACCTGGACCTGCCTGGTGACCCACTGCTGCCGCTGCAAGCCGCCCTTTACTGAACCGGAAGCTGAAAAGGATCTCGGGCCTACTCAACCAAGCAGTGATCACACGCTTGAGATGTGCAAACGAGGCTGCAGCTGACATGCGCTCGTACTGGATGCCGAGAGCAAGCGCCGTAGCCAACGTTGTGCCACAAGTTCACCCACCATCCCTCTCCCTCCGCCTCTTCTCCTTAATCTCCTTCTTTCTCGCCTGCTCCTCCGCCAACTTCTCGTGCACCCTCATCTCCATCTTATGCTCATCCATCAACGTCTTCAACTCCCTCTCCACCCGCTCATTCGTCTCCCGTGCCTCCTCCCGCCGCCTCAAGCGCTGCCTCAACAACTCCGTAGCTTTCTCTACCTCCTCGTGAATCGCGCGGTGCAGATCAACAGATGTGTGGATGTGCGGGCGGTTTGCGATAAAATCGTCCGGAAACGTGTCCATTTCTGGATCCAACCCTGGTCCGCCCTCTAGATATCCGCCGGGGTGCGTGAGGTTAATGCCAGAAAGTGGCGAGGCAAAGATACGCCTCGTGTCGGTCAGCGGCAAGGGAAGGTCGTGTTCTGGGATGAATGGGAGGCTTTGGAGCGAGACATCGCTGGCGCGGATGGAGACACCCTGTTCCGCCATCTCCATGCTGTTGCCGGGTAACACACGTATGCCAGGGGTTCGGCCGCCTGTCTCTCCGTGCAACACGGTCGTTATAAGGCTGTCTTCGAAATCCGCATTGTATGTAAGGTCGTTCGGGACATAGTTCGCGTAGAGGCTGCGTGAGGGCTCCTCGCTGGGAGGTGTAGGGTTGCCGGCAGGGCTTGCGACGGCCATCGGCCTCTTGTGGAGGATTCTGTTGGTCTTCTCGCCGTAACAACAATAAGAATCTGGAGTGTTAGTGGGACTCGACCGCAGAGGACAGACCTAGCCCGTTGTGGAAGGCACGCTGTGGGGTAAGACCGAGTCGTACTCTATCTATTCGACGGCAGAGGCGGTAACATGATCGCGAGACTTCGTGATCGTCGCCAAGGCTTAATCACTATCATAGTTCTAGGCACATCCGCCGCAACGTCTATTGAAACCGCGTACCGTAAGGATTTATGCCTTTTCCTGAACTGAGCACTGATGAGGTGTTATCACGCTGTCCGCAGGTATCACAAGACAGCAGACTGTACATTTTGTATCGCATGGAAGCGAAAGACACCCAGAATTCAGGGTTCATGGCAATGCAATGCAATTCGTTTGGGCTACTTGCACGCATGGTTTCATCCATCGATTCATCACATACGTGTTGATGAGTGGAAACCTCCACCGTAGCCTCGTAGTCATTACCAACAAATTCCGTTCGATCTTGCAAAGACTTCACAAGACACTGAGAAAGTGATAGGAGCCTTTGAAGCATCACTGATATATAGACTGAAACTGGCCCTGGCAATTTGTACACTACTGAACTTCAGAAGCCACCGCGCCCGGGTAACGAAGCATTCTGGCTCGCTGGCGGACAAACAGCATCATACACGGTCGGGTCCACAAAATTCAGTATAGCCTGGTTCTCGTACCCCAATCTTGCCAGACTTGTCGTGTTCGCTTTGTACCTCGGCCAACCTACGATGTTCAGACCATGTGTTGGGCTCCGGCCAAACGCAGCCCAAGCGGTCATGAAGTATCGCGTCGTGAGCTCCTCTTCTAACGAGTTATTGTGGCCGCTGACATCGTAGCCAGTGCCAAAGATCATCTCCATGTCACTGCCATGATAGGCGCCGGAGTCTGGGTAGCCTGCTGACGCATTATAGAGGCGGAGATTGTCCCAGTCGGCCATGTAACGGTAACGCCACGTCGGCACGCCGTACTTTACGCGGGCATCGAGCGAGTACTTGGTGGGGCAGGTGAAGCCACGCTGCACGAATAGCTCCCAGGCAGCTTGGGACAGGGTGAGATTAGCAGCGTAGGCGCTAATGCGGTACCATCCAGCTTCGTAGTCAGCGTTGCCGGCCAAATATGGCACCTTGGCGAAGGCCCCTGCACTCGCTAGTGGTGCGTAGTCTGCGAATACCGTTACATTATCCACGGTCGGGTGGAAGGTTGCTTGAGCAAGGGCTTCGGTCGGCAGAGCGGTAACATTTCGCGCCGCAGCGTTCAAGACGGCTGTGAAGTTCTTGCTACGCACGCATGACACAGCCTCCGCTGGGTCGGTACCAACGTTACCACAACCTAGTGCGTTGCTGACATTGTAGAAGAGCGTCTGCGAGTAGTTGACGCTGTTCGGCACGAAACTAAATGCCGTGCCGGAATGGGAGATCAAGCCTGCCACAATCGGGTCATGCCGGTAGGCAAACGGCCAGTAGTCGACCGAGGAGCCTCCGGCGGACTGCCCGAAGATGACGATGCGGCACGGGTCACCACCAAAGCCAGCAATATTGTCGCGTACCCAAACAACGGCAGACCGCTGGTCGAGCAACGCCGTATTCTGCACGAGACCGGGAGCGCCTGAGAAGCCGAAGATGCCCAAACGGTAGTTGACGGTGACGACTACAACATCCTCAGTATCTGCGAAGTATTGGCCGTTATAGAACGGACTATGAGGGCCGGGAATCGTATACCGCCCGCCGTGAAAGAAGACGAAGACGGGCTTGCTTGAGGAGCCGATACTCGATGGTGACTTGGTCCAAATATTGAGCGCTAGGCAGTCTTCATCCTGGATATTGTTAAGATGAGCGGCGAATTCATTCCAAATTCGCAGACCATTGCCCGTGAAGTTCGGAAACGTAGTTTGTGGTGGAATATTTGCAGGGCAATCAGCGTTCTATCATTGTCAATGTATATGCGACGAGTCCTGATGCCCTTCATGATTTATCTCACCCAGTTTGAAGCATTGTATACCGTGCTCGATGGCGCAGTATATCGTTGTGGCGGCGCGAATCGAAGGCTGCCGACCGGAGCCTTCCCGTACTTGACTCCCAAGAACTCGAAAGTATTTGTCCGGTTGGGAGCGCGATGTCCGATAATCAGTCCGCTTGTGGATTTCACAGATAGGTGCTCGCTATAAGCGGCGGACAAGATTGGTAACAGTGTGAGCACGATTGCTGCCACGACAGCGATGAATCTCATCCTTGCAGCACATATGGCGTGGTAGGAAGCTCTGCAGATGTAGTGCGAAAGCCTCGCAGGACCAAACGAGATAAAGCACTAGTAGCCTCTTTCAAGGGACAGCGGTAACAAGAGATCTACACTCTTGCTAGACCCTAACAAACCTGCATTCTGGGCATCACCGGAATGGCCTCGAGCATTTCCTCGTCCGGTCGTTGCGCAGCTTTGAAAGCGAATCTACATCATTGGCAAGGATGCAGCAGCTAATGGCCCGGTTTAGCAAGATCGAGGCGTTCGCTTATGCGGTACATGAATGCCTTGGCGGTGCGGCGATAGAGAGGTTGCTTGTGGAAGGATTCACAGTCAAAGTCCGTGCGCCGCAAACCCCGATCAGTAGGTGCGTGCCGTGCATGTAGGCACGATATTGTAGGTTCAGTCCTGTCTTTGTGAAAGCAAGACGAGGCAGCGATGGCTTCAATTCGTTTGTTCCACGTCAGTTCACACTGTTATTACACTGGACTATAAACTACATGTCATTACCGGCAGCGTCCCCGCCTACCTCGCGCCTCCGAGTGGGTATCCGTAAACTGATCCATGACATCCGGTGCAACATCTCTCAGCCTCAGCACGACCACCCCTGTCATAAGTCAGGGCTACTCATTACCAGTCCATGCAAACGCAAGACCTGTCAAAACCGCCGCTACACCCCAGACGCTCGCCCAACCGAGCGAGCCCACTGGCTCTGATCCAGCAATCGTAAGCACCGTCCTGACAAACGTATTGATCACGCTAGCTGCCACAAGCACCATCGTGCGCTTCCCCAATACCTCTGCTCTCTTCGAGAAGCCATTCGTGCCGAAGCCGAGATTGAACGCCAGCGTATCCGTGAACGTCGCAGTCTCTGGGTCAAAGTCAACTTTCTCCGGGTAAATATCTGGATCGGTGAGGCCTGGGTTTCCGCGTGAGCCGATCGCGGCCATGAAGAGGAATCGAGATGTCGACCAGCCGATAGGCAGGAAGTACAGAAGTAGCATAAGCACGTTGGCGTCGTGTGCGCGCTCCAAGCTCACAATGCCGTCAAAGTTCTGGACGAGGTAGACGGGTAGCCAGGTGTAGAGACTGCCGTAGATGACCAATGCATAGACCGTGGCACCGAGGATTGCGACCAGAGTGTTCAGATAGCGGTCTTTGGCGACTTGCTGGTTGGGTGAGTGGCCTTCTGGGTCGTGGGCGTGGATGAGTGGTCGAAGCAGAGAGAACGGGATTGCGATGGCGCTGATGTCGATCAAAAGTGCGATGCTCGACGAAAAGACGGAGATGTTGTAGAAGGTTGTCAGGAGGTAGTAATACGGGAGGTTGCAAAGGATGGCCAAAGCCGCTATATCTTGCCCTGCGATGGTATCCCCACGTTAGCGTATCGTGTGTATGAGCGCGATAGGCTTACACTCACAGTCGTATCCAGCATACCATGCCGCTGACAGCGTGGCAAATTTCCAGCCGAGAGTCACGTATATCTGGCCTTCCTCTCTGACCTCCCGACTCACAGCAGCCAACTCATACCCAGCAAAGTCGGCAATCATGCTGTTGAATAGCATGCTCAAGCTGAAGCTCATTAGGCACAGTAAGACGAAGCGCAGCGAAGAAGGTAGCCGCGAAGCCGGCGGCACTCTCGTAGTGATGATGGGTGCTTCTGGCGCATCCAGGACTGCTGCCATTCTCGCGCTTGCTCGGATATTGCGCGACATGGTGGATGTTGACGCGAGCGGCCCGTTGGCAGTAGTGAAGTCTTGACTCTTCACTTCAGTACTATACTGCTCGTCCGGTCGCACGGCGAGGAAAGGTACGTGTGAGGCCATTGTGATACGCAAACGGTATGTTGACGTGGTTGTTTGGAAGACTTGCATGAGCTACGTTGGCTGGGAGCATTGACCGCGTGACGCATATATGCCTAAGGCTGCTGATCAGAGTGCGGGGCGGCACGAACGTTCAATCCTTGCTTCATGGTTTGCAGACCGCCAGCGCAAGCCAGCGCACACTTTTCAGCTGGGGAGGCAACGCCTTTAGCAGCGCCTCGCTTCTAGCCATGTCCCTTCTCGCATATAGGGACCGTATGGGGCATGGGGTTGGTCGAGATGGCTTGCTCGACCAACAACAGTTAGTTCTGCTACAAGGGTTCACTTCCATAAAGATGCAATCTCGCAATGTTTCTCCTTTTGCTACCTTTCCGATCACCTCACTCTCGTGCTGAACGCGTATTTGTGACTTTTCGGTAACATCGATCCAGCATGCGCATCATTCTCGCGTTCTTAGCTGCTGCGGCTTTCGCCCATGCTGGTCTTTTCGAACAGGAGGTCTTCGCCGACCGGAAGCCACATGCTGATTCGGCGGAGGACGTTATTAATGTTGTGAATCTAGAGATCGCAGCACTCGGCGCAGCGATCAGCCTTATCAGTCCGATTCCTGGCTACCCAGAAGACCAGGATGGCTCGTCCGCGAACTTTACGATCGCCGGAGCTATAGAGTCAGAGATGTGTTCGTCCTTAGAGCAGGACAAATACGAGGGGTGGAAAAAAATCCCACCGAGAATACATGGTTGGCTGCTTTGTTATGCTGGCTGGTACATTCCATCTCGGGCTAACCAGCGAGTAGCATCCGACTATGAACGGGTCCAAAACGCCACGGGAAAGGCACGTCGTACATCATCCGCTATAACTCCATTCTTCTGGGCATTTTGGGAATATATTTGTCAGAGCCTGCAGCCTTGTGCCGGCATCTTCAATAAATACCCGCAATGCCTGACAGCGGCATATTCAGATGTCGAGGGTGTATTACTAACACTCTGATTCTTAGTTGTGTCAGAGCATCCAGCTCTTCCATACCACACTGAGCTCGAAGAAGGACTGGATCGACAGGCTCGGCCAACTGTCGCGGTATCGGCAGCTCATGATAATTTGGCAGAACTCCTTCATGGTAAGCAATGCATGACCGCGGTATCGAAATGGTCTCTCGCTGACAGCTCCCTCTCTCACGTGTAGTACTATGGCAGGAAGCTTGTAGAAGTGGGCGGCATGACACCACAACAAACCGTGAACATGGACCTCAGCTTCTTCGAAGTGATTCAGGCTCTGCGTTAGATGCACGACTAGGCCGAGCGTAGGCTGCTCTCCATGTCTGTTTCGCGATGGCTTGACGTTTGTGCCGCTTGAAAAGATTACCGTACCCTAAGCCAGCGCGATTTGGGTCCAAAATTGTGAGAGAAGCCAAGTTAGCGAAAACACGGCATTGGTAGGTGCGAACGCTTCCCAAGCAGTATGTAACACGGCTCCTATCTATCAGTCCCATATAGCAAATTTAGTCGGTAGCATCTCCTACACAACATCAGATAACTATGAAAACACGTATACCCTGCGTGCTCTATGCCGTCGAGGGAGCATTTCCGCCTGAACATCTATATGATGCCTAAGGCACGAGATTGATTGCCTTCACGGCGAAAGATGCCTCACCTCCGGGTAGACCGAACACCTATCGACAGAACTTGACACTGATAACCGCCTGAGAAGCACGATTTCTCGGCTTTCACGTTAAAGACCGTTACGACCCCTTCGATTGCTTACACTGCGCCGAGTCCTTGCACTTCAAGATGGCTACCGTCCTGGCAGTCGGCGTCGGCGTCGCCGCAGCAGCCTTTTTCGTATGTCTTGCGTCACACAGTCAAACTGGTTAAAACGATTGCTGACATGGTGCTACAGGGTCGCGCAGGTCTAGTAGCCCTCCGACGATACCGTGGCGGCACCAACTCCCTTGGGCGAGCATTCTACAAGGGCGGCTTCGAAAAGCAGATGAACAGACGGGAAGCGGCCTTGATACTGGAGACACCGTATGCGCCATAGTACACGTTAAATGGAACCACACACCAGATTGCTGATTACGTTGGTAGTGAACGGGGCGTAACAAAGGAAATACTACGGAAGAAGCACCGACAGATGATGCTTCTCAACCACCCGGATCGAGGCGGCAGCCCTTACCTGGCGACGAAGATCAATGAAGCGAAAGAGTTTCTCGAAAAGGGGGCGCAATAATCTTGGCCTCTTGTTTTTGCATTGGTGCACAGCGGCCGAGACTCGTGGTTGAGACTCTGGGTTTAGCGTGGCGTTGGTGACATTTGGCATTAATTGATATCCACTCCATATGGGAGAGGCAGACATTCCACTCCGGCCGCATGAGGTTCGATGTCATTCACGAACCACCGCATTCTCGTTCGAGCCAACGGGCCTTTCATCTGTCTCAAATACCTGAGCTGGCTAGAGCCACTAGACTGAGCGAAGGGCCGGTCATCAATACCGACCCACATCATAGTTGTGCAGTCCCAAAATCCAACAGCGTAGCACGCTGCGGTACTAAGGCGAACAGCGGCCGTGATCCACCAGTATCGGCTCAGCACCGTCAAAATGGCCGGTGTTGGAGCTGGGGTGTGATGAAAGCTGGTTGCCTTGCACACTCGGCTTTTGGTCGCAACCTGAAGTTGGTCTACCGGCAATGCTCGGTTGCGGACAAGGATTTGAGTCAGGTATGGGATCTGTACTTCTCAGGCTCGCTCCGAATTGGACGGCCGGATATGGATCGGGCCAGTAATTTGATTGTCTAACTTCAGCGTGACCGAGAGCACGAGAAACTTTTCGGAGAACCTTCCCAGAAGCTACCGTTAAGTCATGGTGGCTGTTCCTGGCTATGTCTTAACCTTCCTTGGCGAGCTTGGTTGCAAGCCGAGCCCGAGAAGGAAGCATGTCCGCATGGTTGCGCCGAGGTAGACAAAACCTAGGTTTCCTGTACTCTAAATGTAAGTGGCCGATGCTGAATAGAAAGTGATGCTGTTGCTTTACCCCAATACATGCTATTCCATGCCCACGCGCTCCAGTAGATGCCCACACCTACGGAATGCACGCTGTACAGATGTCCGAGATCTGCGATCAGCAGACCCAACAGAAAGATGCGCCAGACACGCAGATCATTCGTTGCTCGCAGGACCAAGGCTTCATTAAACGCAAAGATGAAGTACATGTTGCCCAGCTGATTCAATATGATGCTTTCGCGCTTGCTCGCGCCCAGTAGTCCAGCAGATGTTGGGTACGTCAGCTGCATGTATTCGTGCTGAAGCCCGAAAACGTCCAAGGCATAGATCGCGCCTATAGCCGTGAAGACTGGCTCGATGTACAGGAAGAAGAGCCGGTAAATTAGAGGAATGACCGGCACCGCCGCGCTGCCACTGACGGTTCTTGCTTGCTGTGCCATAGGATGACTCGAGTTTACTCAAAGGGCAGCCTGATGCCTGTCGAGATAGCGCCGAGTGAGACCACTTCCCGTCTGATGTTGTATGCTGTGCTTGGCAGCTGATTGTACTGGCCGGCTGACGAACACGGAGACGTTACGCTTGCAAGAAACGCGGGCGGTGCTACTACGCGTTCTTGGGGCGGGGAACGCCGAGTGTCTCAGCTGGCAAAAGACAATGGACAGCGCTATCTGCCTTCTAGCACGTCCAATACGGTGGTTCGTACGGCTTCGAGAACGCATCCCCTTACCATGATAGCCAATGTAACAGGCCCGCCGTCGAATGCTCACAGCTGGACCTTACTATCGTTCGGTTTTGATGACGTTCCTTTCGGCGAGACAGGGGGGCAAATCCATCCCGTTCGGGAGTGGCTCAATCCGGTGGACGTCCGCTTCACCGCCAAACAAAACTCTTACTTGCTTCGCGAGAGCCGAAGTCAACGCGAATACGCCGCCGGTCATTCGCACGCAGTCAGCACAACGTTCGTCTTTGACCCAAGCGAGGCTGCACTGGCGGACGTTTGAGGCAAACAGCGCGGACAAGCCACTGTGGATATATTAGGGTGGGAAGCATTCACCGAAAGCGAACGGGCTGCTTGCACCGCTGACCCTTCATTTCCGCGTTGCGAGCGTCATTCGTTCCCTGCCAACTTTAGCTTGGCTCGTTATTGCTGGCTTTGATGCTCTTCCCATCCCGAAGCACCACCCGCCGCTCATAGCATCCAAGTGTTGGGCACACACGCCACTGCATACCACCGCATTGCAAAGCGTGGTCGACATTCTCTTACAAATTTGGGCATTTGATATATATAGCGCTCTCGCCCAAACCGGCGGCTTCCACTCTGCCACGAGGCAATAGCGTTCGCGTCTGCGTGCTTACCATTCACGTACACCAGAACCCGGCTCGAGTCTACGTACACAAAGCGTCCCAAAAGCAAAGCCTGAGGCGTGTGTTGGGGAGCGATTGTACTGGCGAGAGGTCAGCAGAGTGGTTACCCGAGGAAGGATGCAAAGACCGTTCTTTCCCACCTATCCGCACACCGCAAACGCGCAGCAACGACCGCGCTTGGCCGAGACAAGACCGCACACAGTACCCGCCGGAGGTTCAGACCGGAGTGCGATAACTTCTGGGCACGTGGCGGGAGATGAGTCCGTTAGCGAGCGGGCAGAGGAGCAGACGACGCCAAGAGCATCATCAGCCGGTATCAGTCTGCTCGCCGTGGCGGCGGCGGAGCGGAGGCTTTCACGCGACGACACCGCGGTGAGCGTTTCGCAGCTTGTGCTGCCTTATGCCGGTAGCAGCTCGTCACGAGCCAAGGCCAACAGCATTGACGACGTGGCACCCGAGGTACCAGTGTCCGCGTGCTCCAGGAGGCCATCTTTCGCACAAACATTTTCTGACGCACCAGCATCTTATACATCTAACCCTGCGCAGTCGAGGCAACCCAGATCTCTTGGCCGCAGATTCTCACGAGGATACAAAGACAAGTTTCAAGATCTTCGTGAAAGCCTAGGCAAGCATGCTCCACGCATGAGACGAGCAAGCACACCTCACAACGGCGAGGTAGGCTCTTCGTCTTTCAAGGCTGGCACTACCGACTCGACTGCACCACCACTCTCGCCATCCAAGAGGAACGCCAAAAGCATTGACCCTCGTCAGAGGAAGTTCCGTACGTTCGGCCTTTCCGGCGATCGCAGGGATACACCTGCACCGCTTGCACCGACCGCAGCAGTCAAACCCGCTTCGCGGCCTGCAACTGCCCACATGGCCCAACCGTGGCTGCAAATGGCAGGTGGTGAAGGCGCGCGCAAAGCCGCTGCCGCATTCCGCGAGCAACCGCATCACCTCGCAGAAGGGTGGTCTCCGTATGCATACGATGAAGATCTAGCTACTCGCAGAGGACGTGTCGGTTCGCTTAGCAGTGCAGCAGACAGTGGAGCAGACTTATCTCGTATCGACGATCAATCGTGTAAAGATTCTTTCAGCGACATGTCAGACAGCAAAGATCAAGACGCGGACGTCGTAATGCAGGATCGCGAGCCCTCGCGAATTGATTTCGTGGAAGAGTACAAACTGCCGACGGAGATTTGTCTCCAGATTTTCGAGCACCTGGATGCTCGTGATCTCGAGCTCGTGAGACGCTTTGGTGGCGACTGGGCCAACTTCGCCAACAGAGCTTCGGTATGGCGTCAAGCTTACCTCCGTAAGTACGGCAGAGAGATCTTCACTGATCCAGCGCCCATCCAAGTTGGTGGTGCTGGTGTTGGTCGGCCCGACCTACCAAACCAGGAGTGGGAGAAGATGTACAATGCACGCGAGGAGCTTGAACGCAACTGGCGCCGTGGTCCGGCAGAGGCTGGTAAAGCCATCTACCTCTCTGGCCATACCGACAGCGTCTACTGCGTCCAGTTCGATGAAGAGAAGATCATCACCGGCTCTCGCGACCGCACCATCCGCGTTTGGGACATAAATACCTTCCAGTGCATTCGTGTCATCGGCGGCCCCAACGTACGTCCCGCACTTGGTCCAAAATGTCTGCGCACCGTCGACTATCCTTCGTTTCATCTTGCTACTGCCAGTGTCAATGGCACGAATTACGGCAACAACATTTACCACACGCCCAGCCAATGGCATGATGCCAGCATCCTGTGCCTGCAATACGACGAGGAGATCCTCGTTACAGGATCCTCCGACTCCGACTTACTTGTCTGGGACATCAAGACTTACGAGCCTATCCGGCGCCTCAAGCGGCACTCCGGGGGTGTGCTTGACGTTGCCCTAGACGCCAAGCACATCATCTCGTGCTCCAAGGACTCGAAGATCATCGTCTGGGACCGAAAGACCTACACCGTGAAGGGCGAGCTTGTTGGGCACAGAGGTCCGGTCAACGCCGTTCAGCTCCGTGGCAAGCTTCTTGTGAGTGCGAGCGGTGATGGCATCGCCCGATTATGGGACATTGAACAGCTCAAGCTTGTCAAAGAGTTCAGCGCCAAAGAGCGTGGGCTTGCCGCCGTAGAGTTCTCCGAGGACATGAAGTATGTGCTCGCGGGCGGCAACGACCACATCACTTACAAGTTCGACGTCGAGACCGGGCAAGAGATTTTGCAATACACCGGTCACTCACAGCTTGTACGCTCGCTTTGGCTCGACAGCGCTAGCAACCGTGTCGTCTCGGGCTCGTACGATCTCGATCTTCGCGTCTATGACTTCACGACCGGCGAAGAAGTCTGGCGTGCCGAGGAGTGGACGACTAGCTGGATGCTGGCCGCCAAGTCTGACTACCGCCGCATTGTGGCCACGAGCCAAGATGGACGGATCTTAATTGTCGACTTTGGTTTGAAGAAGGGCGGTACGGAGGACGGCACCCCTATCGACAATGTGGACTTGCTGCGCGGGCTTGAGAATACCTCAGCCATTACCTTCCGGCCTGTGCAGTGGCGGTAGAAGCTCTGCTGCAGTCGAGGAGGTGACCTTTGGGGAAGCGGAATTCATGTCCCCGATATGCGCGGTTCTTTTTACTACGCCGAGCCAAATGGCTACTCCG
This sequence comes from Baudoinia panamericana UAMH 10762, assembly GCF_000338955.1. Classification (NCBI taxonomy): domain Eukaryota; kingdom Fungi; phylum Ascomycota; class Dothideomycetes; order Mycosphaerellales; family Teratosphaeriaceae; genus Baudoinia; species Baudoinia panamericana. The sequence goes on from NW_006911257.1 coordinate 355,658, forward strand.
GAGTACCCTGTCAACCATGATGGTCGGCCTACGACCCTTTGTTCGGACTAAGACCGTGCGCAAGTGGCTGTCTTAGGCTTTGCGTGGCATGCGATTCTCTTCAAGCTGTGGAGCGATTGTGAAGCGGAGTGAATGGATGCATGTCTGTCTTTTGGACATGGAGGACTTGTTGCAGTGACTCTTGAGCGTTGGCGTTCATTCTTTGTATATGGCTAACGGTATTATTTTGGCCGTCTGCGGAGACTACTAGGATACTATATACCTCACAAAGACATCACTCCACAACGCAGCTTCGCACCAGTTTTGCGGCCCTGAACCAAAGAATGAGGCTGACTCGAATCCTATTGTTGATATCAACCCGCCGAGCGTGGAAGATTGTATTGAATCCAGCCTGTTTGAACTTCTAAGAACACTACTCGCTTGCATGCTCTGGGGTAATATCAATGCAACGACTGCTGCAAACGGGACCAACCTTTCACAAAAGGTGTCCATGTCTCAAAGCATGGTACCAGCTGTATTCGGCTAGACATGAATGGTGAGCCTGTCCTGGGTTGACAGTGGAGCTGACGCACCCACCACCTACATTGCCATGCCGTAGCTGCATTCGTGCAATCTACTAGTGAGCTGAACGGATAAAGACCCTCGGTATCGCAAGCTGCAAGGTTCTTTTCCGCTAGTTGAGGCTGAAGTTGAGTCTAGTAGACTTTCGACTGTGGCCCTGCTTAATGAGCCAATCAGACCCGTGCGGGAAATCGCGAGTCGTGCTTCAAGAATGTTCAAGCTTCCAGGCTGTGGGTCGAAGCCGGCTGGGCAAGGAACCACTGCGCTCTTCACCGTCGTTAATTCAGTGTGCGGCGACGTGGAATTCAATGGCGCAGTCTGTCACCATGGGCAAGGACAGACTTCTGTTTGATTGTCGGCTTCCATTGCGGGTTATATCGTCTTTACATAGAAAGAGCTTTCCGCCAGCAGTATGCGCCTTCAGCTCTTCGTTGTAGCGTTGTTAAATAGTAGGGTACTCTACAGCAGCCACGCACCATTTGGGACGGTGGAGACTGGCTGAGCCGAGGACTGTGATCGTGCAAGCAATGTCCTTGGCTCTTACGGTTACCCACGCCCTATAGCGGTAATTATGATGGCTGTTGCACCGCGGTATCGAAGGGCTAGAACCAACGGCAGGTTCGGGTAGCCTGCGCTTTACAAGACAATGTCTTTGTACATCGCTTTCTGATGTTCTTTAAGGCACTTATCGTAAGTCAAGCTTCACTTGCTGAATAGTCCTCATATCCTTCTACATTGCGCTCGAGCTTACGACTCTCTTACGTTGGGTCTGCACATCCGTCTGCGGTCTGACTCTACGAGCGATGGCAAGCGGATCAGAAGATAAATCCGTGGCAATATCACCCACGCGTTCGCATATATCACTGGCTCAGGCTCGGGAGAGATTCGCATACCACAAGCGCATATGTGCATATGACTTCGCCGCCTGCACCGGTTGCTTACCTACACGACGTGACCACAGACTGCCAGAGACAGAGTCCAGCCTGGAGACTCTGCCAGATCCCGCTTCCAGCGATGCGGAAACACCAAAGGATATCTCATCAGTCTCCGAACCCAAGTCGCCACCATGGCTGACAGCGATCGATAAAACCTCCAGTCCGGCGTCCTTACAAAGCGCACAAAGCATTCGATTTCAGCTTCTGGAAGAATTTTGCCACAGTTATTTCCCCCTCCGCGACCAAGATACAGACCACATGTACACCAAGTTGCTGTCTCGAGATAGTCTTCAGCCGATAACCGTAGGAATGCAAGTAGCAGTCGATGCACTCTGCCTTCTCCAGATGGGCACGAACTACCGGGATTCTTACTTACTGCATCAGGCCGTAGCTCAATACGACAAAGCCCTTGTGAATCTGCAGTACGATCTTTCCAGGGTGAGTGATGTGACAAGCAACGAGGGAATCTTAGGGACCATATACGTACTGGGATTCTGTGAAATGTTTCGTGCCGTCTCCAGCAACGGCCACGGCGAGAGAACACACCACTTAGGCCTGCAAGGGATGCTAATCGCTCGAGGACCGGACAAGCAGTACTCTGCATTCGCGCAGCTCCTGCTTTACAACTTGCGCCATCTCACCGCCATATATGGTGCGATTGATTGCAAGCGGGTTCCCCTTCGCGATGCAGCATGGAAGCGATGCGCAGCGATGACCTCTAGGTTGACGACTGAGCTTAGCGATCTTGTGCTGGAGGTGACAGACCGACTAGCGGCGCACAAGCCAAGAGACAGACATACACTGACCAACGCGTTGCTTCCCTGGTCGATGCTTGAAAGCAGGCTGCAGTCGTGGCTAGTGAGGTGGATGCGGTCATTCGAGCATTTACCATACAGGACCGTTAAGGCAACAGCATTCACACACTTTACATTGCATACTATCGGATGCCCGAATGTTTTCCCGCGTGCCTACGAGTTTCCCTCCTTCGCTATCAGCTCGGCACAAACCACCTACTGGATCATGTCACTGCAGGTCAAGCAGAAGATCCTAGAGATTGACTCGATATGCGATGATCGCCCTTTGCGCAGCCGCCTGCAGGCTCTAACGGACGAGGCTACAGAGTGCGCAACCCATCTCTGCCAGAGTGTAGCGTGGATGACCTTACCGCAGCATGGATCGTGTGGCATCATGCGCGCCTCGGGGCCTCTCCACTACGCTGTTCGGTGGTTCGACAAGTTGAAGGACTGGCGTCGGGTGGCATGGTGTGGGAAGGTCAAGTCAAGCATTGAAAGCTGTGGAATGGTGTCGCCTTATTCGGGTAATTTCGTGAGCGATAATGAGCTGAGCGTGCAGGGAGTGGATGATGGGCCAGGTCCACGGTGGGAAGGGTAAAGAACGAGTTCTTAAGGTATGTGTCTCTGGTCAAATGGGCATGTGAAAGTTGATGAGAGCTATCGTCCGCGGCCGGACAACCTTCACTGTATGACTAAGGAGGCTTCCCACGATCGTGATCCAAAATAGGCGCGGTGGTTATCACGCGGGACCCAGAGCAGACAGTACTCTCGACCTCGCCTGCGCTTGATGGGGATCACCGCCGCCTTGAGTAGAAATGGATCAGCATGCCAAATAGCCGTACGTCAACAACATGAAGCAAGTGCAGGAGTGACGAACGTTGCGCCAACTTGCATGCGTTACTGCGCCACTAAGGTCGAACGCACATTGCACGGCGGGTATCGAGTTTCCATATTCTTGGTGCATCGACCAAATACGGGCGTTCTTCGATATGCGAGAGTAATAACACGTTCACTCGCGACGGATCGACATTGGATGAAGAAGGGTTCCCGAGCCCGGGTTGGATACCGCTCAAGTGCGCCTTCAGCGCCGCCGTATTGTTAACCCTGAAAAGGCAAATGCCGCGATCAAAGGCCCAAGATACAGTCATGAAGATAACCCGGTAACTGCACCACTAATGAAACAGTCAGTAAGACTTGCCGCAGAGATTTCTCATCTTGACTAGTGTCACTGGGAACTGAACGCACGTTAGGCTGGCGTACGTTTGTATCTGGCTGATTACGACAAAACGAGTTGCGAGAGATCCGGGGGATGGCGGCATCCGTAACTACACGGCGAGTCATGTCTCGGGCTATGGGCCGCGCATCGTATCGCGTTATTGTCGAGGTCGGGACTCATCAAGCTCACGAATGAGTTGTGCAGTGTTGTACGCCACAAGGCAGATGGTACAACCTGCGCTGTTGTCGGTAGTAACTCTTCGCTTCGCAGACCATACGCCCGTGGAGAGTAACGGCCATTGCGACGCTGTATTTCTGGTTCAAGCTGTGTCATGGAAAGTTCGTCTCCACGGCCCGTTTGTGGCGCTTGCAGGGTTGCGTGTGTCAAATGACGAGAGTATTGGATATAGACATGGTAGCGAGGGGAGTCCGAAAGCATAACGGGATGTTGTGCAGAGGTCACGCTCATTCATGTCGTCGTACTTCATGGACATCGGATAGCGTGCCCATATGCATGCATTTGTCTACGATATGGCGAGTGACGACGAAAGGAGTGAAGCGCAATTCTACGACGCGCAAGACGCGCTAGTGACCCTAAATGCGGGACATCCATCAACCTTGCCGGAGTCGCGTGGTGAGAATGTTGCGACAACCGCAGATTCACCAACGACGACCAGACTGAATGCCTTGAGAGTACAACATCACCGACACTCTCTGCAGGACGTTCCCGCATTGCCTGCCATACCTGCAAAGTACTTAGAGAACGGTCGACCGGCGAGCATATCAGTGCCGGCACTGCATTCTATACCTCGAGCAAGCGGTCGGGCGCGTGATATCGAAGACGGCGGAGCGCAAAGAGGACGCGCGCGAAGGGCAAAGGACGCAGGCCCGCTGTCGCGTTCTAAAAATGGCGTAGATACAGTGACGCTTACGGTCTCAGCCGGCCATTGCGACGACAACCTTGTAACGAAGAAGGCGCGGCAGAGATCGCTGCCAGCGTTGGCACCAAGACCTCAGAGGCAGCTGTCTGACCCTGAAAGGACATCTGACTTAGGCGCGCCGGAAACGATGGCGCGACGTGGGAAAGACGGCGATCTGTTCCTGGAGCTTGCGCATGATGACGCACAAGATGAAGTGCGACCATTGACTCGTGCTGCAAGTCGTCTGTCTCAATTCAACAGTCGGCGCTCACTACCGCCGGAAGGTCTCTTGAGCTCAGCTGCGGACCGCAGACCAAGGTCTAGTGGTAGCTTATTGCAACAACGGCCTGTGTCGCGGTTCAGCGGCTACCCTACCGAGGGTATACGGTCTGCCGAAAAGTGTCGGGAACCCTTCGGCCGCAGTTCATTAGAAGGCGAGGACAACGCTAGCGTTTCTGGGAGATCTACATCAAGTCGCGCTCGTCCCTATATAATCGCTCCTGAGCGACCCGATGTATCCGCTCGTATGAGAGACAGAGCGCGTTCGCCTGAGGTGCACTCCTTCAGCAGGCGGCGACCTTCCTACGGCCAGACCTCTCCACAGCTATACAAAGGACGGCAATCGCAGCTCGCCAGCAAAGCTAACGACTCGCAAGATGATTCGCCGGCTGGTAGCTCGGAGCCGAAAGCGGACTCAGCCTCAGTGGAGTCGCAGACTGACACGGTATGGGACGAGCTTGACGACCTCAAATCGCGCATCAAAAAGCTGGAGCTTACAGGCAAGCATCCGCCAACTTCTGGTGTAGCCGTCTCAGGATCGTCGAGTGAACGACCACGGACGGCAACCACCGCACCCACGACAATCGACTTGTCACCCAAGCACGAGCAGAAGTCTGACGGTCGACCAACTACCCAGTCGGATTCTGGCGCTCAAGCGGTTGGTGCTCTTGGGGCGACCAACATCCACCCGACGCTGCATACCGCGCTTGCGAAAGCGAAACCGTTACTCAACCCTACGCTGTATAGGACGCTTGAGGCAACAGCAGCTGACGCGCTACAGCTTGCCGCAATGACCGGCAGCAACACTGGACCACATGGCACAACATTCTCCGCGGCATCCATCATTAATGGTGGATCTGAGCGACACGTACGGCGCAAAGCAGATACAATGTGCCGCAATCTTACTGACTTGTGCCTTGCGCTATGCGAGGGTAAGCACGAGGCTTCCAGCGTGGCCACAACGCCGATCAATCTGGAGCCAGTACGGAGTTCGCCTACCATAAGGTATTCCAGAAGTAGTATTGGTGGGCATGGCGACACCGCGGTTCCGGTCAGTCGCCCTATGAGCCGACTCGAAGCACGAAGGACGAGCATTCTTGGAGTTCTGCCCAACGGCAGCGTTAGTGGCAACAGCCGACGCGAGAGTGCCGATGATGTCTCCGCTTCTGAACAGGAGGGTACGCCGTCACAAGCGGATGGACCGCAGCGGGAGCTTCGCCACGTCGGGCGAGCAAGCAGTCGCCTCCTCAGCGCACGATTGTCTCGACAAGAGGACGTCAGTGGCGATGAAGATCCCACTACACGGCCAGCCTCGCGGGCCATGACGGACGCTGGCGGGTCACGCAACAGGCCTTCCGCATCTAGTGACTATGCTCGATCACCCAGGACTGCGGAGTCGCCCCGTTTTCGGGAGACGCTTACAGCTCGCAGAACTAATGGTAGCGCTTTCGAAGCCAACAAGGAGCACTCTCGAGTGGCATCGCTGAGCTCTGATGTGGGTCGGAAGCGCTGGACGAGAGAGTCGACACCGCCCGTGTTAGAGGAGGAACTGAACGAAGCGGGCGAGTATCAGCCTTCTTCACAACCGAAACGCAGACTCACGTCGCTAGGCCAGTTCAGCGCGAGAAGGGCGGCGGAGATGCCGAGTCGGGCTGCTAGTCTCAGTTCGAGGAGGCATGTGGTTGAAGGCTGAGGCCCGCTGCAGGAGTGCTACATGCGATGCGTAAGACGTCTGCTTATCACATTCAGACTTCTACTCCATGAGGTGTCAAAACGACCAGATACGGGGCGCACTCCCCTGACCAACACTTCGCCATGCCTTGCCTTATTGCACACTTAATGGCTGCCATTAGCGCCATTGACACCATTGACAACACCCCCAGTCATTTGGTTGACCAGACCCACTTCGTTGTACTTATACCTCTCTTCCCGCTCCCAATACTTGTTAAAGCCAACACCTTCACACACTTCCGAGTAGCTTAGGATCTCGGGCGGTGCGCCTACCGTCATACTTTCTTTCAGTGACTCGAGCGCTTCACGCATTGCCTTCAACTTGGCAGCCACCAAGCGCCACGGGTAAGCGACAGCGCACATCCCGAGCTCAGCCAGTTCTTTGGCAGACAGGTTCTGGGTCAAGCCGCCTTCGATGATGTTGGCGAACGTCGGGATACCGATCTCTTGTACGGCTCTCTTCATCGAGTCCCGGTCGGGCAAGGCTTCTACGAAGACCGCATCGACGCCGATGCGCCGGAACTCCTTGGCGCGGGTCATTGCTTCGTCCCAGCCAAGAATGAGGCTGTCGGTACGGGCAAGGACGAAGATGTCCAGACCTTCGTTGCGGGCATCTACTGCGGCTTGGATTCGTGCGTATGCTTCCCCACGACTGACAACAGCTTTACCTTTCGTATGGCCGCATCCTGGTACAAGTGTTAGCTTCGACACTCGGAGTCCCAAAGACCACGACACCTACGTTTGGGCCAGGTCTGGTCCTCGATCATGATGCCTGCGGCACCTGCTAGTGCATAGCACTCCACTGTCCGCTTGACGTTCATTGGGCTGCCGTAGCCGGTGTCCCCATCAGCCATGACCGGCACGCTGACCTGCCGAACCGACTCCTGGATCTTGTCGCACATCTCCTGCATTGCAATATAACCAGTGTCTGGGAGGCTGCATTCAGCGTCAGCATACCATGACCGCTCCGTACCTGGGATTTGACTTGCCCGTAACTGCTCGCGCAAGGATAACCCGCAAGAAATACCATAGGGAAGCCTGCCTCCTCTACCAAACGTGACGAAAGACCGTCCATAGAGCAGCAATGCGCAAGGATCTTGGTGGGGTCACGATGGGCCTCGAGCATCATTGTCCGCAGCCGCGATGCCTGGATCGAAGGGATGCGGCCGCGCACATTGGGGAGATTGAGCGTCACATCTCGTCCGAGATCCGACTTGCCCTGCTTGCCTACAGAGACTGGGTCTTCGAATTGGAAAGGGTATGGATGGGTGTTGACAATGGCCTTAGACATGATGGCAGTTCGCTGTTGCTAATTGCTGACTGTTCCGGGAAAGTGGCGGAAGCGAGCTGAATGAAGGTATACGCAACCAGAGTTGTAGCGCAGGTCCGAGCGATGTTATACTGCCGTACGCGTGCTCGAGACGTGCAATGTCGGTCAACGCGGCCCAAAAACTGTAGAGGGAGTTGCGATCCGCAGACTCCATCCGATGGTATCCGGCAATATCCGAAACCACTCGGCTTCGAGATGCCGTACACGCCTAGTTCAGGCAAGGTTGGTGGGCACCGGAGGGCCGTATCTCTCTATACCTCTGGATGTCTTGACGAACCCAAGAACAAATGTAGCATATTAACAAACATCTTGCGTGGGGTGCGAGCGCCGTTCTCGCCCAAACACTGCCTTTACAGAATCCGTCCCGTGTCAACATGCCAGTCACCCACTTTGCGACGCCCGATCCATACGCGTATCACAATGGCTTCTGCTGCCATCACGAGTCCGAGGCACTGCAGGGAGCCCTACCACTCGCTCAGAATTCGCCACAAAAACCTCCCTACGGACTCTACGCTGAGAAGCTGTCGGGCACTGCATTCACAGCACCCCGAAAGGAGAACCAACAGTCCTGGATGTATCGCATCTTACCGTCAGCTGTGCACCGCGCATGGGAACCGGTGCCAACCCAGGAGTATGACGCTACAAGCCTGAGCGGCGCCGATGTACAACAGATTCCGAATCAGCTACGCTGGGACCCCTTCGACTTCGATGATGCAGTGGATTGGCTGGGTGGGCTTCATCTAGTCGCCGAAGCTGGAGATCCAGTGATGAAGACTGGCCTGGCGATCTACGTCTTTGCGGCAGGTCAGAGTATGAAGGCGAACGAGGCGTTCTACTCAGCCGACGGCGATATGCTTGTAGTTCTTCAGCATGGTGTACTCGACCTGACCACAGAGTTCGGACGCATCGCGCTTAGAGCCAATGAAATCGCCGTAATCCCACGTGGTATCAGATACCGCGTAGACATGCCAAACGGTTCTGCCCGAGGGTACATCTGCGAGCTCTATCAGGGCCACTATCAACTACCCGAGTTAGGGCCGATTGGCAGTAATGGTTTAGCTAACGTGCGTGACTTCCAAGTTCCGCGAGCCTTCTACGAGGAGGATTTCAATACCTGGACGCTCGTTTCCAAGTTCAACAAGGTGCTGTACCGGACGAGTCAAGACCACACGCCGTTTGACGTTGTGGCTTGGCATGGTACCTACTACCCTTACAAATATGACTTGGGTCGCTTTAACACCATCGGCTCCATCTCCTATGACCATCCAGACCCCAGCATCTTCACAGTCTTAACCGGACCAAGCTATCAAGAAGGGACCGCGATCGCCGACTTCGTCATCTTTCCGCCCCGCTGGCTGGTGCAGGAGGACACCTTCCGACCGCCCTGGTACCACCGCAACACCATGTCTGAGTTCATGGGTTTGATCGCAGGGGATTACGATGCCAAAGCCGGAGGGCCGGGCGGCTTTCGCCCCGCAGGTGCTAGTCTCCACAACATCATGAGCGGCCATGGTCCGGATGCGGTAACGCATCGTGCAGCAACGTGTACCGACCTCAAGCCACAGAAGGTGGGAAGTGGGTCGATGGCGTTCATGTTCGAGAGCTGCCTGATGGTAGGAGTGACTGCGTGGGGATTACAACACTGTCAGAAGGTGCAACCGAAGTACAATGAGGAGAGCTGGGAGCCGTTGGTGTCTCACTTCGACAAGTCGAACGTGGGAGCAGGTGCGGCGAACCAGAATGGTCATTGAACCCTTCGAGCAAGATACTGTAACCAGCTTGCATTATCTCAGCGTACGTAGGTGCGGCACAGGATGTGGTGGTCCTTCAATTCTGCACTGTCGGTAAAGTCGCGCTACGTAGAGAGACAAGGACGGCTGAAAGCAATTCTAAGACACATGCTTGAGTCACAAAAGGTGAGTGCAGGCAATGACGGGTAGAAGTCTGATTACAACATGCACCGTTGTGGAGGATGGACAATTACGCAGTGAGAACACTGTAACTAAGACGTCTTTTCAACATCCATGCGGATCATCAAACACTTCCGCTCATCTCTCTCTGCATCGCCTGCTTAACCATCTCGCCGCACAACTTAGCATACGGATTCGTCATGACAGCCATCTGCTTCGCAACGCCATGACCGTACCTCCCGCCCTCCGCGAAGTCCAAGCTCGCCAATTCCTGCAAGCTGTCTGCATCCAAGTCGGCGTATCGCTCGATCGAGGCTAGAAGGTGGTGCGTAGTCCGGCGCTTCGATCCTTCGTACAACAAAGAGGCACGATGTGTGTGTGCCGCTGAGAGAACGGTCGCTTGATCCGCAGTCACACCGCCGCTGTGAGGGTGTGAGGGTGAAGCGAGCTGGATAGCTGTGTCAAGGTCGCCGAAAAGCTGACGGACAACCTCCGGCCGCGCGGCGAGCTCGTCCAGGCTGTACATAAGACGTCTTGTTTGCGCCCGGTTGTTGTACGCTGACGCATAGGCAGGGTGCTGAGCAATGAGCTGGTCCAGTGCAATGACAGTTGACTCTAGGCTTGAGCGGTCGGGGTTGTCGTTGCTAAGAGCTAGAAGCAGTTGCCGCTCGTGCCGTTGTAGCTTCTGTGTGAGCTGGTCCCTTATCGGTATTGACGTAGGTTGTGGCGGCGTATTACTCATGCCTCCTTCCGCATCGAAGAGCACTCCAAGAACAGTTTGATCATTCTGGCTAAGGTATGTTGCGGTAGCCATCAGCGCGGTCGTAGGTGAACACTTGGGGCCGGAAGCTCGCGGGACGTTATGAATGCCAGGCGGCGTCGTGTCAATAAACCTGAGCGGATGTGGTTAATAGAAGGGTACTGACTGATAGCATTAGGCGCAGGCAGAACGCAAGAACGATTAGATCTTGGCCCTGCGACTTCGATGCAGGTCGGTTATCGTCGGAAAGCGTCGTTCCGGATCCGGACAGGAGGACTATCCAGGGGTAAGCAATCCTCGGCCTATGGTCTGGATCCAGTCGGCCTTACCTCTCATGACGGCAATCTACGGCTCAAGCAGTGAAAGATCGGTATGTGCAGATGCACGCATAACTGACCCACCGATGGTTTGCTTTAAGGCACAATGTCTGCCCTTATAGCCGAGCCTTCTTCGAACATTCGTGATTCAGTACAGCCTTTTGAATACCAGAACCTCACTGAAGCAACCGTCGGGATTCGGGGAGACGCACTATGTCAACGACCACCATCACCAAGGCCGCAGAAGCCTTGCAAGCGACATTGCCAATCGTAGCAGAACCAGCAAAGCCGAAGCAGCAGCTCAGCACCTACCAAGGCTATGACAACGTCCACTGGTATGTCGGCAATGCCAAGCAGGCTGCCGCGTATTATACCACTCGTATGGGGTTCAAGAAGATCGCATATCGCGGCCTAGAGACGGGCTCGCGAGTTGTTGCTTCACATGTCATCAGGAATGGCGACGTAACGTTCGTCTTCACCTCGCCTCTCCACGCACCGAAGACCAATAGCACCGGCTGGTCGGAGGAAGAGAAGCAGCTCGTCAATGAGATTCACGATCATCTAGCGCAGCACGGCGACGCCGTCCGAGACGTCGCCTTCCAGGTTGATGATGTACACGCCGTCTACGAGGCTGCGGTGAGGAATGGCGCCAAGGCTGTATATCCGCCCAAGGAGCTGTCGGATCAGTTCGGTACTGCGAAGTACGCTCGCATCCGTACATATGGTGACACCACTCATACGCTCATTGAGAGGAGGGACTACCATGGTGCCTTTCTTCCCGGCTTCAGAGCGGTTGAGGAAGAGGAGAAAACAGCCAGATACCTGCCGCCGGTGCAGTTGGAGAATATCGACCATTGCGTTGGCAACCAGCCCTGGGATGAGATGGACGCAGCCTGCGACTAGTAAGCCTTCCCCTCTGCTTGTTATATTCGTCCCCACAAGCTGATGGAGGTACAGCTATGAGAAGGCGCTGGGCTTCCATCGCTTTTGGTCCGTCGACGATAAAGACATATGCACAGAATATTCCGCGCTGAAGTCCGTGGTGATGGCGTCTCCCGACGAGAAGATCAAGATGCCCATCAACGAGCCTGCCAAAGGGCTGCGGAAATCGCAGATCGAGGAGTATGTTGATTTTTACAATGGCGCTGGCGTGCAGCACATCGCCCTAAGTTCGTAACACCTCGTATTGCTGCGTGAGACACTGCTGACGCGGTCACTCTTTCATTAGGGACAGATGACATCGTGAGCGCCGTCTCCAACCTCGCTGAGCGCGGCGTTGAGTTCATCAGGGTGCCGGACTCGTATTACGAGCTGATGGCGAAGAGACTCTCAGCCGCCGGGTTAGAGCTGTCGCAGGATTTCGCCAAGTTGAAGGAGCTTGGCATCCTCATTGACTTCGACGAGAATGGCTACTTGCTTCAGCTTTTCACGAAACATTTGATGGATCGACCGACCGTCTTCATAGAGATCATCTACCGCAATAACTTCAGCGGATTTGGTGCTGGCAACTTTAAGAGTCTATTCGAGGCCATTGAGCGGGAGCAGATGGCTCGTGGCAACCTCTAGGTACGGTGTCGTAGATGCAACCTTTTGCCGTGCACAAAAAGACCAGGAGTAGGTAGATAGGAGGGTGCAGTGCATCGTAAGGAGGCGGCTACGTTCAGTGTATTCATACAAGACCCGATTAGGATTTTTGACACTGAGCCTCACGCTTCCGTTGACTTGGCATATCCAGATCCTCTCACCTCCAGATCCTCTCATCTCCAGATCTTCTCATCTCCAGATCTTATGCAGTGCGTGCTGGTTGATTGCCTGCAGGGCAGCCGAAGCGACTTCGTTCTTAGAGCTCCTACGATTGGTAGGACGTAGTCCGTCCGTGTCCTACATGTGACCCTTCCGGCGTGTGCTCCAGCTTGGACGGGACTGGCACATGGCTCAGACCAAGAGGGGCGCAAGATCTCTGTGATTTCGACCCGGTGACGGCCGGTCCAGCAGGATTACAGCGATACCGTTCCGGACTCGGATCATGGCACGGTTCGCTCCACGCAGGAAATGATGGAACAGTTTATGCTCTCCATGCGGAAGTCCCCGGCTCGGAAAGCGCAGGACATGGGGAATCGAGAAAGCATCTCCACTCGCCTCAACCGCTCCACGCGGAGAAGCCCCACGGGGTTTGATCCTGGCACCCGGACTGTACCTCGAACCAGACTCTTATACTATTTGTCGTTCGTGATTGTCACTTCTCCTGCTGTTGTCCGTTGTTGCACAATCAGACCTGTTGCTATTCACCAAAGCCTGTCAGCACTCGTTAGGCTTACTTGCCTAGGCTTCTCTATGCTGTAATGGCAGAAGACAAGTCCTCCGTTGAGATGAAGGAAGAGGCAAGGGTTGCCGAGGAGCATACGCAGCCGATCTCCGTGACGCCTGAGCAGGAGAGAGTAATTCGCAGACATGTCTGATTCCGCATGTGCCAGGACGTTAAGGACCCTATACTGACAAGGACACCAGTTTGACCGCCGCATCGTTCCCATCGTCTGCATCGCCTACGTCCTGTCCTACCTTGACCGTGGCAACATCGGTAACGCAAAGACCGCTGGTGCGCAAAAGGATCTCCATCTGTCTTCCTCACAATGGACATGGGTATTGAATGCGTTCTACATTGCTTATGTTCTAATGGATTGGGTGAGCCACCCAGTAGACGTCCTGTTGGTGTGTTGATACTGACGCAATACGAGACTCAAATTCTCTGGAAGATCTTCCCTGCACACATCTTCGTGGCGTCGCTTTGCGTCCTCTGGGGCATCTGCGCGATGTCTGCCGGCGCGGTACACGGCCTGTCATCGCTCGTTGTCGTGCGAGTCTTCTTAGGCATCTTTGAGGCTAGTTTCGGAGCCGGCGCGTAAGTGGTTCAGGCACTGTCTGTCGCCATTACGGCGCTCAGTCTCCGGCAAGGCAGTCACTAACGTCAGCCCTCCGTAGTCCTTACTTCCTCTCGCTATTCTATCAGCGACAGGAGCTAGCATTCAGGACTTCGCTGCTCTTGGGAATGTCGCCATTGGCCAACTGCTTCGCGAGCGCTCTTGCATACGGCATCTCTCAGATACGAGGATCACTGCAGCCTTGGCGGTTCATCTTCATCATAGAGGGAGCCCCAACAATCCTGTTTGCTCCCGTCGTGTTCTTCCTCTTGCCGGATTCACCTGGCACGGCCAAATTCCTCGACGAGCGGGAGCAGACACACGCTTTGGAGCGTATGCAGACACGCGACCACACCAAAAAGAGCGGCATCCACTGGAAGGCGTTCCTTGCCGGACTGGTAGACTATCGCAACTTCATCCATATGGCCATCCACTTCATGTGCAATTACTCCTTCGCTGGGCTATCGAACTTCCTGCCCACTATCGTGCAAAATATGGGTTACACTAGCATCAACGCACAAGGTCTAACAGCGCCAATATACTTCTTGAGTTTCCTTTGCTGCGTCGCTGCAGCCCTGATAAGCGACAAATGGGGCAACCGAGGACTTATCATCATGACCTCAGCAACAGTTGGTACCGTTGGTTATATTCTATTAGCTATCCTCGAAGAAAAGAAATACAACAGCGTTCGCTACTTCGCCGTCTGGCTTGCGGTCTGTGGCATTTACCCTGCCCTTGCAATTAACGTGAGTCAGCGAAACCAGCATTCCACCCTATTGCCATAGCCAGCAGGCTGACCTGATGCAGATAACATGGCTCTTGAATAACAATGTCAACGAGTCCAAGCGGGGCGCAGGCCTGGCCGTGCTTGCAGTCTTCGGACAGTGCAGCTCGTTTCTTAGCTCAGCGATGTTTCCGAATGCCGATGCGTATGTCACATCCGTCATCATCCGTACAAGATCTCACTGACAGACCGATGACAGACCGTTCTTTCAGCGAGGTTGCGCCATCGGCGCAGCATTCACTGGCTGCATTGTACTCTTGGCCGCTGCACTCTTCATCCGCTTGCGAACAAGCAACGCCCACAAGGACAGACTCCACGGCCGTCCGCAAGCAAACGAGCAGCTTGATATTACAGATCTTGGCGAAGCGCACCCATCATTTAGATACTTCTTATGATCTTAAGAAACATGAACAGATCGCCTGATTTCAGGAAGCTTGGCATTGTTGCAGACGCACCACACTGCAACCTGGTGTAACATGGGCTTAAAGCTGACCGTTGATGAGCGAGCAAGTGGTCAATAAGCTAAATCGTGTCCGGGTTTGGGAAAGGGATCGAAAAGCGGCAAGGCGGTACGAGCGGCTTGTTTCGTACTGAGAGTGTGCAATGCTTGATGTATGCTGTTATTAGTGTATGCCGGTTTCAGCTACGTCTCAATGAGGCAATACTTTCAAAATGTTAGCTGCGATTCAGCAGGTCACCTTCCGAGATGACCATGAGTCATCCAAAACCGCATTATCAACTCTGTCTACGGTTTGTATTGAGACTTGAAATACACCAGTCAAAGTGTTGCATAGTCTCCATGGCACGAAGAAATAGCTGGTACTTCAAGTTACTGGAATGCGAATCACAAGCCCTCTGACAACTGCGGCATATTCCACAGGAAGTCAAGAGATTCGCTTGTCAAGCTTGCATTCGGCTCAAACATCTCGACGTCGAACGGCGCAATGGAAACGTTGAAAGGCTGTGCCAACCAACCATCCCACATAGCGTCTGCTTCGCTTCCGGCTGGGAAGAAAGATATGTCTGGATGACCGGTAGCTGAGGACTGTCCCTCATCACGACTACTCGCTCCGTAGTACCGCTGTCCTGTCTGCACCGCCCCGTCGGCATTGTCGAGCGACGGTTGACCCTGGGTAGCATCCTGCCACGGCCGGCGATCAAACCGTTTCGGAACGGTCAGACGATCATTAGAGCTCAGCCGTAAGTTCCGCTGTATTTTGCGAAGATGGCGAGCCATTAGCTCAGCGTATCGGCTCGAAAGGTGTACATCATCGGCACGGTTCTTAGCGAGCGCTTCAACACACGCTTCGAGTTGCCTCAGCGAATTAGTGGCGTCAGCCTCCCGCGTTCCCAGGCTAAGCGTCTTCACAAGATAGATCGATGCGGCTACCAAGCGGAGGAAGAACCGTACGGGTGAGTACTGTAGCACACCCTCGTCTGACAGCTTCTTCGCGGTTACTAGAATGTGTCCGCTGGACTCCCGGACATCATTGATAAAGCGAAAATCTTGTTTGTACTCTTTGCGGAACAGGTCCTGGTCGAGCCAGCTGCTGCCAGACATCCCACCGCTCGTGCGTTCGATCAAAGCTTGTAGTGCAAGCGAGTTGACGTACACACGTGTGAAGTAGTACTCGACCAGGACGATATCTTTGGCGGCGGAGGCGACCACTGAAAAAGTCATTGTCAGCAATGCGTTATACAGCACTCGAATCAGGAGGAGCAGTACTGACTCGGTAGCTCCACACTCATGAAATCGCTATGCCACTTCGCCAGTAATGGTTGGTAATGCTCCAGCAGGTTGACATACTGGCCGCTGCGAAGCATCCTTTTCGTAGTCGGTTTGGAAGATATCATCTGGGTAGCAGTGCTCAGTAGTCGAGTAATGTCTATCCAGCTTGCAAGGAGTCTTTCCCGGTCATACGCAGCTTGCTCTTGCACCGATGATGTGGTGGGCGGACTGGAGGAGAAGCTAGAGTGATCGCCTTGTGGATACACGTTGGTGCATCCCAGCCGAAGTGATAACTGGGTAGAATAGAAGTACAGCAGTTTGCGAATTCGACGCTTCTGTCGATGGATCTCAATCTGTGTCGAAGTTGAGGGTGGATCATCTGACGAATCGAACACTCCAAGCTCGTGTGCGAGTGTGATTGCCAGTCCGACTAGCATCCAGCTCAAGCGATCAGAACGCTTGGCGGGCTCGAAGACTTCCTCTCGCCACCTCCGCGACGCATCGCTCCTTCGGTCTTGCGGTTCGAAGGAGTCATCCATATCAGGAGCCAAGCCAGCGTCCCAGCCATCATTCTCGGGAGGGAAGTGCAGTAACCGTGGATGCCATTCGATGATGAGCAGCAGTGCTTGTATGCTGCCGAGTGTGCGGGTCTTTGCAGTGCTATACTTCTCTGAGCCGAAAGTTATTCGTTGCACAAGGTGCTCGATATGCCGCCAAAGCCGAGCGTGAATGAAGGTCGAGCGGGTTGCGCCTGCAGAGCCTGGCAGATCGCATTGACGAGAAGCGATCATGAGGATCGTACAGCAAAGCAGTGGCTCATGGAGGATGAGAAGCTTGTGCGTGTCCTGATCGGCAGAGAGGGTATCCGTGATTGGAGTCAATGGTGCAAGATGCTTGAAGAAGCTGAATCTCCTGTCAATTAGAAGTACGACATCGCGGAACGAAGGACGTACAACTCTAAATACGACACCGCCTCCGGTGCCGTGAACCAGCCCTGACGAACGAAGCGGAGTTTCTCCCACAATAACAGCGTATCCGGTTGAAGATGGCCGGGTAGATGCAGCTCGGAGTTTGCTTGGGTGGATGTATCTTCTGAGCGTTGCTGGCGTGTGTGCCTTTCCGGCTGCCCATCGTCCTCCGGATCTGAGGAGTCCGGATGTACAGCTGCACTGAACAAGAGGCCTACAGCGTCGCTCGAAGAGGTTACCAGTGTCGTGCGAACCACGTCGTTGTGTAAACTAGAAGATGGATCCGATGGCACGGCGCAGGCTGTGGAAGGAGCACGGGGCAGGTATGACGCTGATTCTCTCTCTGCCGCTGATTGATCTGGGAAGGTCGCGGCAAGATTATCGTTGGAAGCGTCATTAACGCCTCGATTATACCGGTCGATGGTTAAGTTTGGCAGTATGGCATTCGTGGCGGCTGCTTTTTCGGATGCATGATGGTCATGCAGATAACGTGGTGACGGTGCCTTTCCAGCCAACGGTCGACCTGAAAATGCCTCAAAAGACGTACTTTCCGCCGTAGACCGTGTTGAGGCTGTTCCCTCACGTTGCTCGCCATCCGTAGTCTTGACTCTCTTGTTCGATCTCTCCAGTGGAAACACACACGGGCGGCGCTCTCGGCGGCAGCGAGTACACTCCGAAGCATCTGAAGTGGTCTCACACCTCGCTTTGTGCTTGCGACAAGCTTCGCAAGCCTTGTAGGCACGCTTGTAGCCCGCTTCATCATCTCCAGTAGCGCGGTGACTCAATGATGCATTGGCCACGTTAGTAGCTGTCGTAGAACGTGAGGCGCTGGCATGCTGCGCCATGGAGCGACAGCCTGCAAATGGCAGGAACCGGTTCGGCTACACACTGCAATGAGGAGTGGTCGGAACGGAGAAGTGAGGATAAAAGTCGCATCCATGTAAGCGGAGAGAGATCTGAATTCCGACCCGATTACTGTAACCGAGGCTTTCCGGCCTTCCGACCTTCTCGTCTTGTCTTCACCATCGGTCCGCTTCCATCTGAAGATCAGCATTACGTCTTAACAGTGGCTATAGAGTGTGAAATGCATGGGAAGGACCAGATCTCACTAGCCAATAACAACCTCAATGCGTATGAAATGCTACTCGCAAACCCGTGAGCTTCCGCTGTACGGTGAAGTACTCATTGCTCTCTGAGTTCTCTCGGCGTATCCGGCTGCATTCTCCAAGACCCTGCACGGAAAGCTTCAAGCCGTTGCAGTTCCGCATAGATCGACTTGATGCGTGGGAAGCGGTCAATTTCGACACCGAAACGCAGAGCTCCGTCAACAGCTGGCGCAAGCACGACATCCGCCATTGAGACAAAATCGCCCATTGAATATCGCGCGCTGACCTGGTGTTGGCGAACAAGTAACTGCTCGTATGCGTCTAGGCCAGCAGACATGAAGTCTCGCTGCCACGATGCACCATCTTGTCCGAGGGCGCGGACCCTTTGCAACACTTTCAGGTTGGTCACCGGCTGCACGTCGCAGGCGATGATATGCACGAGAGCTCGGACTTGCGCACGTTCGATGCGGTCAATTGGTAGTAGCGCGGGAAGCTCGGGTCGACTGTCTTCGAGATATTCCAGAATTGCGATGGACTGCTGAATGATGTTGGTGACGGTGTTGTCTTTCACCACAAGAGTCGGGACCGTCTCTGAGGTGTTGACGCTCTTGTACCCTTCAGCCTTCTGTTCATTCTCCAGTAAGTTGACGTACTGATAGTGGAGTGTTATGCCTTTGTATGCGGCGGCGATCCGCACTCGTGCTGAACAAGAGGAGCGAAAGTAGGTGTGCAGCGTGTATTCGGGCGCCATCACACTGACTGGCTATGTCTGATCACTCAAGGGCGGTATACTGCTACAGATTGTGAGCTGTCATATCATCCTACCCATACCGCTGAGCTTGTAAATGTCGTACCTGGATTCGCCGTATCAGGGTTTTACCGTCTTCCGTGAAATAGTGCGCTAGACGCCTGCATCGCAGGCTTCCGTTCCGTCGCTGCCCGAGCCTGAAGTCATATGTTAGTGTTGATACGCCCGGATGCTTTCAGTGCTGAGGCTCATCCAGTTGATGATGGCATCCAGCAGCTCCTGGCTGGACATTGACGAAGCCAGCGAATTCTCCCTAGCGAATCTGCCATTCGGCATTGTCTCACGAGCTGGATGTTGGGAAGAGCCGAGACCTGCCATCGCCTTAGGGACTTATGTCGTTTCCCTTCGAGACTTAGCGGAACGGAATGGCTTCGCTGAGTGCCCGGATGCCATTCCTCACTTGGCTGTATTCACCGCCGGTTCACTGAATAACATGGCAGCGATCGGTCGTCCGTTCTCTCAAACGCTTCGGACCTACATCCGGGATCTGCTGGTCACGGACACGCCATATCCGCATCTGTTGCGTGACAATCATGAGCTCCGATCGAGCGCGATCCAGCCGCGTAAAGAGTGCCAGATGCATATGCCAATGGAAATCGGAGACTACACAGACTTCTACGTGGGACTGAACCATGCGTACAACGTCGGGGTGCTGTTTCGCGGACCGCAGAATGCCCTGCAACCAAACTACACACATCTTCCTGTCGGCTACCATGGGAGAGCATCAACGGTGCGTATCTCTGGAGCGCCTGTGCGACGTCCGCGAGGCCAGATCCTGCCGATGCCGGGAGCCACCGAGCCAATCTTTGCTGCGAGCCGGAAGTTGGATGTTGAGTTGGAACTTGCGGCATTTGTATGCAGAACGAATGGGACTGATGGCAGGCCAATTCCGATTGCCGAAGCAGAGCAGTACATTTTCGGCTTCGTCTTGATGAATGACTGGTCTGCACGAGACATCCAGGCATTCGAATACGTTCCTTTAGGTCCGTTCAACTCGAAGAACTTCTGCACGACAATATCTCCGTGGGTTGTCACGGTGGATGCTCTTGAGCCATTCCGCTGCGACAGCCGGATCGATGCAGCCAGGACCCAGAAGTTACTCCCGTATCTCGACGAGCGGAGGGCGACGGGCCGACGGTCGTTCTATGACATTCGGCTCGAAATGGTTCTCACGCCGGCGCAGCAAGGCAATTCAGGACTACGTAAAGCTCATGTTGTCACTAACACGAACGCGGCGAACTTGCTGTTCTCTTTCCCGCAGATGCTCGCTCATCATAGTGTCGGAGGATGTGAGATGAGGGTGGGCGACTTGCTCGGCAGTGGCACTATCTCTGGGCCGGACACTGGGTCCATGGGTAGCCTATTGGAAATAACTGAAAATGGCAAAACGCCCTTGACGCTTGGGGAGGGGATAAGTAGATGCTTCCTCGAGGATGGGGATGAAGTCAACATCAAAGGAGTTGCGGGACAGCTGGGGGCCTATGTTGGGTTCGGAGATTGCAGCGGTATTATTTTAGCGGCCAACAATGAGTAGATTAGTACAGTACTGTTACTTTTACCTCTGCAACATTATGCACTGCTCCACGCTGCGGTCAACGAGTCGACGATGCAGCTTGCAGGATGATCGCTGTAAGGTGCACCGGTTCTGCAAAGGAAGGGACATTGTTGGCAAGGGCGAAGCATGTTCAATGGGAAGTACCTGATATCTTTGTGTTTTTGCGGTACTCGGCCGCTGCTCAGCAGCCGAGCCCGAACGCCAATAAGCGCTGTCACAGCGGCTCTTCCACCCTCTTCCCAACATCCGAGATGGTATGACGCCTCGTGGAAGCAAGGTACTACGAGCAATATGTATATTAAAGGCCCGTCAACATAGTAGGTTTGTCGAAGTTCTAAGTGTCCTCGTCTGTCCTTTCTTATACTTACGTCACGATGTCTAACCTGAAAGTGTTAATTGTAGGAGCCAGCATTGCTGGACCCATGGCAGCATATTGGTTCGCAAAAGGGGGAGCAGATGTCACGATAATCGAGCGCTTCCCAGAGCTACGCAAAGGCGGACACAATATCGACATCCGAACCATTGGCGTCACCGTCATGCGGAGGATTCCCGGCATGGAGGCGGCAGTCCGAGCAAACCTTGCCCCAGTTGATGGCATCAGCTTCCTTAGAGATGATGGTAAACCTTATGCTACCATCAAGGCCTCTGGCGATACCGATCAACAATCTCTCGTGTCGGAGTACGAAATCTTCCGTGGCGATCTGGCGCAGATACTGTACGACTTGACCAAAGACAAGGTTCGGTATGTGTTCGGGGAGCAAATCGCCTCCATGCAGCATACGGATCTTGGACCCATTGTCGTCGAGTTCGCAAACGGGATGCCGGCTCAACAGTACGATCTCGTAGTCGCCGCAGACGGAGCGACATCGAGAACACGAGCTATGGGCTTTGGCTGCGGTGTACGAGACCATGTTAAGAGGCTGAACTGCTGGGCGGCTTATTACTCGATGAAGCAAGATCTGCTCGGTGGCAGCAGGATCGCGCAGTCTTGTAGTGCTGTTGGTGGCCGCTGGCTGGCGGTCGGACCAGATCCCAAAAAGGGTATCAATAGAGTGGGACTGATGCTTATCAAGCCTCAAGACGCCACCGATAGGACGGCATCCTTCCGCGCAGCATTAAAGCAGGGCGATGAAGAGTTGAAGCGTTTCGTCTCGCAAGCGTTCAGAGGTGCTGGTTGGAAGACCGATGAGCTTCTTAAGGTATGGAATCGTGTCCCGCCGAGCTGAGATATCATCTGCTGACGATTGCATTGTCTCGGCAGGCCATGATGGAAGCCGATGATTTCTATGCTTCGGAGATTGTGCAGGTCAAGACGCCCACGCTGTCCAAAGGACGTTTCGTTCTGGTTGGGGATGCAGGCTACGGTCCCAGTAACTTCAGCGGCGCTGGCACGAGTCTCGCTATTGGCGGCGCGTACGTCCTAGCAGGCGAAATCAGCAAGCATCAAAGCGATCTTGACCTGGGTCTCAAAGCCTACGAAGAGCGGATGAGACCTATCATCAACGACATGCAGTTCATCCCGCCATTCGTTACCACCATTCTTGCCCCGCAAAGCGCTTGGGCTATCTGGCTACGCAACACTCTCATCGCCTTCGTGTCCTGGGCTATGGGCTTCAGCGTATACTTCTTATGGCTTGGCAAGCTTTTTGGCGGACTCTACGCCAGCTCGCTCGGCAAAGACAAGTACGGACTTCCGGAGTACGAGTTCAAGAGTGGACCTTGTAGCATTACATGAACTCTACCCCGCAGGCAACTCATCAACCGCCGCCGTGCAAGCGCTAAGGCTGTTCAAACACTCCACTCATGGATCGTGCCACAATCGGCACCGAGCTCTTTCTCCCGTTTTACCTCACCTGGCACCAAGGCGGTCTCATTCGGATCTCAGTGGGCTGCGTTGTTGGAGACGGCATTGCGCTGAAGGAAACTGGGTGTGACTCTGGGTAAATGTGCCTCGTGCTCTCACTCACTGCGCTCAACGAGCAACGAATCGTCGTGTCCATGCGGCGGATACAGCAGTTTGTTGACGTTCTTGCAAAAGCTTCTAGCAGCTGAGCCCATGCATCCTGGCGTGCACCTCAGTATGATTTGAATATTTGGAAACGGCTGGCAAAAGCTTGGACTCTGCTTTCGCTCGAGAAGCGAAGAGTTGGCTGGTGTATACAGTCCGCAGGTTTGCGCGGACCCAAGAGCTAGTAGCTGGAGCGATCACCTTGTACCGAATGTAGAACTTGCGACCTGTACGTCGCCAGGCAGAAAGAGCTGGAGTACGTTCTCTTCAGGTACGCGAGGCTGCTCGTAGACGCATTGCTCTCCGTTATCTACCTGTTACCTTAGCTTAACTCCTTTTCTTGGTAAGCGGGGCCGTCGCTGCCTAGGTGGCGTCCTGTAGCGCAGAGACAGAGTCAAAGTCCTATTTGCACCGAGAGATTGTACAAGTAGTCTCGCTGCACGCCCCTCCAGAATAACATATTAGAAAGCACAACCTTCACGAACCCTTCGATAGACGCGCATCGGCCTCGACGACCCCAGCCGCATCATATCTGCAATGGCGGCCCCACAGCAAGCCCAGCAAAGCATAACATGTCACTGCAAAACCATCCGTATCACCTTCCCATCCCTCCGCGAACCCGCCAACGAGTGCCTGTGCTCCATCTGCCGTCGCTACGGCGCGCTCTGGGCGTACTACAAACCAGATGAAGTCCGCATTGAAGGCAGCGATGCAGTGGAGGGGTACGCGTGGGGCAAGAAGACGCTAAGCTTCAATCGTTGCAGGAAATGCGGCTGCATGACACACTACACAGTGCTACGCAATACGGAGCCACGAGTGGCTGTCAATTGCAGGATGCTCGAGAGGGAGGAGTATGATAGGCTTGAAAGCGAGCAGTCTGACGGGGACGAGTAGTGGTGGTGGAGTGGCGGGCAAAGTGGAAGTCGGCAAGATAGTTCATTCAATCATGGTGGCAGCTGCTTGTGCTGTACGCAAGTGTTAGTTACGCTACGCGCGATGCCTGACTGCGTGCTAATGATCGCTAGGTTATCAGGAGGACTTACGACTGCACGCTCAAACACTGGCTGGCGAAGAGGCATTCAGAGCCGGATGAGGGGATTTTAGAGCACCCTCAATTGTGCCGGCCATCGTATGGTTGCAAGTAACGCTGTTATTATGACAAGCAACAACTTTGTCTTGATCCGGGGTCCCTAAGAAGTGAACCACTAATACCGTTAAACGGAAGTGAGACCAATTCCCTGTTCGGTTGTAAAGGATCATATCAATGCAGCGGTATGGCAAATCATCTTCAAGAACGTAGTATTCCGTATAACAATTGACTGCAAGCCTGCCAGGGTGTCGTCGTAATCGGAATATCCATCTTTACCCAAGAGCTTATCGGGATGAGTCCAGAGTCAGCTTGGTGCGAGCTGCCTTTGCCCTCTTACAGCAATCTCGCTCTTTCGTTCAAGGGCAGATATGCCTCGAGAGTTGCCATCTCCACGCCGTTGGTATGAGGTTATATGGAGTGCTTAAAAATTACCGACATGTCATGATTGATGTTGACGGCAAAATCTATCCCTCCACGCAGGCTCATCAGCCTCTTTACATTCAGGCCGTTGCTGAATACTGCCGTCCCGCGGATGACAACGTGCGGTAAAGTGCAAACAGGTGATGAAATTGACAATTGCACAACTTGCCGAGATTTTAGTGGAGTCGGAGAAGCAGGCAGAGTAAGCGACGTCATTCTGTAGAAGCTGCTCGCGTGACCAACTTGCCCCGTGCGATAGCTTCATTATCATTTCAGGCTGCAGCATATGTCTTCGACTCTCACTTAACCACTGTCAACAGCACCAAGTCACAATCAACAGCGGAGCCGTCATGTATCGGCCCAATATCCAAGCCCTGCTTCAGCTCTGCCTGACTGCAGTCGCCTTGGCTGCACCGATTGCGGACGAGTCAATGAAGACGAACGGAATGAGCAACGCACAGCAGTTCGGAACTGGTGGTGGCATCTTCGGCTTCATTGTCCTGATTCTGGACATCATTGTCTGGGGTACGCGCTACACCCACACCGAGCGCTCATCATCCGCAGCCTTCGCCTTCCTACCTCAGTCGCATGCATGCTGACCAGATGTTCACAGTCGAGGTTCTCAAGTCCAGCCGCCCACCCAGCTACAAGCTGCTATGGTGCGTCCTCGTCTTCATCTTCCCGGTTGTCGGCATCATCCTGTACTGGCTTTTCTCGGACCGGGCCAAGTGGAACGCTGAGGGAGGCTACGAGCCGATTACGCAATGAGTCATATAATGCAAAGACCGTGGCACTTGAAATACTGTACGACATCATGACATTATTACTATCGACCCGGCGCGGTAGACAAACGTGTTTGTGAGTGCATGGTATCGACACATAACATGCCAGTGTCGCTGCAGGGTTACCGCCGTACTCGTTCATGTGTTGAGACGTGGTGGAGTCGCTCGTGAGCAAACGGAGCATTCCACGCTATGCATGAGTATTCAGGCATCGAAGTCACTAGTAACCCCTTCTAATTATGTCAAGCAAGTCAAGGCATTCCGTGCAGCGACCCAGTGTCAACGAAGATACATAACACGATACAAACGGTAAGCCCTTGCTTCGCGCGGGCAGTGTGCCCTTTTAACCCGAAACATTATAGGCACAGTTTGGCTGTGCTTGGTGACAGACTTATGCGGGCCTTACAGGCACTGAATCCTCGTTTCGAAAAGCCTTGGTGAGCTTCTGTTTCGAGCTTTCATTGGTGCCCGTACAATCAGCGGTTGGCTGACCCGCCCATCTTGCTTGCACTCAGCGAAGCCTTTGTTCAAGCTCCTTCCGCTTCGCTTTCTTCGCCTTTGCGTCTTATCTTGAGTACAAACATAGGCCTTACCCAACTTGGTCAACGGGAGTGGCCGGACGAGCCCGCCGAGTGCTGGTTCTCCGGAGACCCCACTTCCTCACGAACCTCACTTCGTCGACCTCACCCATGCCCAAAACACTACTATACTGAATCTGGGTTCGGGACAGTGTCGATCACATTCACCGAGATAAGAGTAAGCTTGAAATCAAACTCTATTTGGAGGTTACCGGTTTGCCGCTCAGCGCCAGCTTCTATCAGCATCCTGCGACCGGTGACGAATGGGAGAGCTTGTCACTATCTTGAGTGCCTGTTTCACGTGAAGCGGCCTTCAAAGCTGCCCCAAAATGGACGGCGCATACGGGATCTTCGACATTACTGTAACGCCTTGCATGCGCTACAAATGATCTTCGGCTTGGTTATTTACCACGTACCTGGCGGAACTACGCCGCTAGGGTTGCAAGGCCCTGATCGTCAGGACCGCTTGTCTACAGCCGACTTCACGCTTGCTATACAGAGGCCGCTGGAACAAACACCATCGCTGAGCAGCGTGAAAGCAACTTCGAGCGTGAATTTGTTTCGACCTGCAGCCCAAGACCGCCAGTTCGCTAACGCCTGCGAATATATGGTTCACATAATTCGCGCGCGCTGGCAGCTGGTTACGAAAGTCAGCTGCCGTTATGCCGTAGGATCTCCATTGATCCAGAATGCATGAATCGCGCTTTGTACTTTATCCGCTTCGGTCTATGGCATCTTCGCCGATCTCTCTGGAGACTACATCCACTTCAACCCCAGTCACCGTTACAGCCGCCACATCAGTTAAGCTGCCGTGCTACGTGCTGCCTAATCCACTCGAGCCGGGTGCCATGGGGGCATACCGCCTTACTGTTAGCTCAGTATATGTCGCACTACTGGCGCTGGTGTCTATGGCTACTGTGTGTTTCCAATATTGTCGATCCACCACGAAACAGAGCTTCAGCAGAGTTGGAAGGTTGACGTGAAGATCATACTGCACCTTTCTCCGTCGCTGTATCCTCTGCTGAAACTTGGTATGTCTGCAGAACGGAAAGAACGGCTGCAGTAGACAGAGCACACACGCGACGAAAGTGCTTGCGAAGTCCAACCGCCGAAGGCAGGTATAAAGATGTCCCATCTCTTCCACCTCGATGCTTCAGCACTCAGCTTCATCACATCTCCTTCCCCTCGACCACCATCCTTAGCCTCCATCATCTTCCATCATGGGACCCACACTCATCAAGTTCTTTTCCCTTCTTGCCATTGCCAGCACCACCCTTGCCTCACCATGCCCTTACGGTGAGATGGCTGAGCGTGGCCTCCTACCCAAGAGCGAAGCCGACAAGTTTTTCGCCGCTCGTGCCAAGCGGGAGGTTGCCGTCGAAGCTCAGATGGAGGTCCAGATGAAAGCCAAGCGCGATGCGGAGCATGCTTCCCAGGAACAGTTCTACAAGAGACAACTGCTGGGTGGTCTTCTAAGCCTGGGAGGCGGGCTGCTCAACGGTGCTCTTCAGCCATTCACTGGACAACTAGAGAAGCTTGGTGTGCCAACGTAAGTCGTCGATCCCCCTTGGTGTGTTGTATGCCCTGCTAATCGTATCGTCCAGCCCTCAACCGGTCGGCTTGGCCGAAGTACCTGACTCAGACCATCCCTTTCAAGCACCTGGTCCCACCGATATCCGTGGCATGTGCCCGACGTTGAACACCATGGCGGTACGTATGGGCCCGCGGACACCCATCGGCAGCCACAGGACCTTCGCTGACTCTCAAATCTTCCTTTTAGAACCATGGCTACATCTCTCGTAACGGTATTACTACCTTCGCTGAAGCGGCAAATGCTTGCCAAATCACGCTCGGCTTCGGCTACGACACCTGTGTCTTCTTGTCAGCCCTCGGCCTGCTCGCCGGCGGTGACTTGCCCAGTGGCATGTACAGCATTGGTGGTGCCGACTCTCGTGTGCCAAACACACTTGGTCCATCACTGGGTATCAGCAAGCATGGCTTCTTCGAGGTTGACAACTCAATCTCCCGAGAAGACGCTTACTTTGGTGCGCAGCGCCTGTGCCGCTCTTCTAGCTTGATGCAAATGCTAACGTTAATGCACAGGCAACCAGGCTGACTTCCGTCTCGACCGCTTCGAGCGTCTTGTCAACATTACGGACAAGTACGACGGCCAGTTCGGAAACTCTGCTTTTGCCGAAGAGCGTGTCTTGCTGTATAACGAAGCGAAGAACAACAACCCAAACTTCGACGCCGGCGTCCGATGGCTCGCTGTCACGACTGCGGAGCGTGTATTCATCTTCCGCGCCCTGCCGAACGGCACAGATGAGACTAATGCAAATTACGCCAACGTGGCGCCATTCTACCTCAACGAGACCTTTCCGCATGAATGGTTTCGTCGCTCGACAGCCTACGGTCTTGCGGACACCGGCGCAGACATCGCCAACCTGCT
This sequence comes from Baudoinia panamericana UAMH 10762, assembly GCF_000338955.1. Taxonomy (NCBI): domain Eukaryota; kingdom Fungi; phylum Ascomycota; class Dothideomycetes; order Mycosphaerellales; family Teratosphaeriaceae; genus Baudoinia; species Baudoinia panamericana. The sequence continues at coordinate 383,605 of NW_006911257.1, forward strand.
CGCTAGCAGCCCGCAGGTAACCATTCCGGGTCAAAATGAGGGCATCGACAACTTCGTCCCGCTCGGCATTGATCTCGCATCAGTAACACCAACAGAGGTATAGCTCTTCACCCTTCCCACAGCTTCTCTTAACAAGCATGCTGACACTTTGCCGCAGGCTACTTGCTTCCTCGCCAGCGCCGTCTTCGATGAGACGCCTGGCTTCCTGTCGCCAGCCCTTGTCGACAACTACGATCTCGTAGAGGCCTTCTTGAACGGAGCCGTTGCGCCTTTCTTCGCACCGTACGGATGCAACACTACCGTTTCGAAGCCGGGTCCGAATGCCGGAGACAGTACGGCTGGTGTGAGCACTGATTGCAACGATTTGGTCAATGGTGTGTACCAATGTTGAGAGGCGAGGGATTTGACGAGAAGATGGCATGCTGGGTCGGTAATGCAATCGGGCGGAAAGGGAGCGCTGCCTGATGCATGACGGTTCTTTGGTTCATGACTGCAGTCCCCAACCAGATTGGCGGGATTTCAGAGTCGGGCGAAGGCGCAGTGGACGGGCGTCAATAGCGCCGGTCATCTTGCATTGCGGATTACTTGTGTTTTCGTATGCTTCAGATACCCAGACTCTACCTCGAGACACTGATACATCACTGCAATTGTCAGTCGAACAAATCAACCTCGTAATGCAATCAATGTATCATAACGTGGAGGACGGGAGGATGAGGCATTTGATCGGCGAACCGCCAGCTGTTCCGTTGTAAACCAGCTACGTCGGGATAAGGTCGAGAAATTTAGTGCCTGCAGGTTTCCGAGGATGCTGTCCGCTATGGCGCCTATGACACAGTCGTCTACAAGCACGAATCTTCATTCTCTACGGACTCTGGGTGAACTCAAATACACCCTTGGCAAGCATGCGAGTTCTTCAAGACGGATGCCATCAATTATAGATCATCGGCATCCACCATCTGCACGACCATACCAGTCGTTGCGCCGCCACCATTGCATATCGCAGCGCAACCATATTCGCCCTTGTTCAGCTGATGTAGCAGAGTGACCAATATCCGCGAACCAGAGCTACCCAGCGCATGGCCGAGAGCAATGGCACCGCCACGTGGGTTGACATTGTCGATGCCAAGACCAAGGATCTGTGTCATTGTTAGGCATGACATTCAACCATGTAAGACGGACAAACAGCTGAGCTTACCTTTGCATTAGCCTTGATGACAGCCGCGAACGCTTCGTTGAACTCCCAGATCTTGACCTGCTCAGCCGTAATGCCTGCTCTTTTGAGCACAATAGGCACGACCTTGGCAGGCGCAACGGGAAAGTCGATCGGATCCACAGCAGCATCCGCATAGGCACATATTCTTGCAAGGACTTTCTTGCCCTTGCCGTATTGCTTCGCCGTCGCTCGATCTACCACAACCAGCGCCGAAGCTCCGTCATTAAAGCTCGAGCTGTTGGCCGCCGTCACGGTGCCCTTGCCAGACCGGTCAAATGCAGGCTTCAGCGTCGGTACCTTCTCCAGCTTAAGCCGGTTGTAGCCTTCGTCTTCGGCGACCACCTGCTCGCCCTTCTTCGTCTTCACGGTCACCGGCACCACCTCCTCCTTGAAGAGGCCTTGCTTCCAAGCTTCCTGTGTACGCTTGTAGCTCAGAATAGCAAATTCGTCCTGTTCTTCTCGGCTGATTTCGTACTTCTTCGCCGTGTTCTCGGCGCAATTGCCCATGTGTACCTGGTTATACACATCCCACAACCCATCCTTGATCAAGCCATCCTCCAGCTTCATTTCGCCGAACGGCGGTTGCTGGCTCGCACGCGGCAAGTAGTACGGCACGCGCGACATGTTCTCCATGCCACCTGCTACGAGGGCGGTCTCCTGACCCAACTCGATCTGCTGCGCTGCGATGCTGACGGCCTTCATCCCTGAGGCACACACCTTGTTGATCGTTGTTGACTCAACGCTCGGGTCCAGACCAGCGAAGATAGTAGCCTGCCGCGCCGGCGCCTGCCCTACGGATGCTTGCAACACATTGCCCATGTAGACGTGCGTTATCTGGTCCTTGGGGACATCGGAGCGGGCAATGGCCTCCTTGATGGCGGCTGCGCCCAGCTCGGGTGCAGAGACGGTGGTGAAAGAGCCGTTGAAGACGGCGCAAGGTGTACGGACGGCGGAGAGGATGTACGCCTCCGCGATCTCCTTCCTGCGAGGCGGTGTCGTTGCGAAGTGGCGCTGCATGGCCGCCGCTCTTTGCGTGGCTCGGGCGGTATTACTATTGGCAGTGGTGGCAGACATGGCTTTGCACGCGGCGCACACCGGCCGGCCGAGACTGCGAGAGACCATTCTGAAGCACAGCAACAACGAGATGTGTACTTACACCTTTTGGAGTCCGAGCATGTCGAAGCTGCAATGGCAGACGAAATAATACCGGATGGAGAGGTAGGTGGAGAATGAGCTGCTGCTTGAGCCGAGGCAGCATATGAAGCCGAGCACTCCATGATTACCCGACCTGACCTTACACATGCAGTGGCAGAAAGTCGTTTTCCACAGTCAAACATATGAGTTACAGCTACGGAAGATGCAGCTAAATGGGGTATAAGCATCTCATGTTATCCCAACCCTCCTGCCCATCATGTAAGTATCCCACCATCAACACCTCATGCCTTGCGACGCCAACGCTAGAATGGATGTTACCCTCACGCCCATCGAGTGAATACGATTAGCCAGGGTACGACGCCTGCTGCTATAGTGAGGAACGCAAAGAAAGTGGTTGCCCAGCCTGCTCCGATAGCCCCGTACATTGGCAGGGCGAACAGAACGAACACGAAGCTCAGCAGATATCTCGTGGATATGCTGGACTCCAATGCACTCACGCCGTTCGTGTCTCCGAAGCGATCTGTGAGATATTGCTGCGTTGATACGAACGTCAACAGCAGCGAGCAGGCGAACACTGCCATGGCGAAGCAGGGGGCACCCCAGTGGACACCCGGCGTAGTAGTCCAGCCGAACAGCAACAACGATACTGGTGTCAGTATGGAAGCAGGCAGCGCCATGAAGAGTCGCCATTCCGCAGGTGGGGGCGAAACATGTATGGATGTCGAGACGACCGACTGCGGTATGGGTGGTATAGGCGGAGCTGGCGTATCTAGAACCGCTGCCGCAGCTGCACGATGCAGGCTTTTCGATCTTAGAAGTGCCACGCGTGGCTCCGTTATCCGTTGTGTCTCCGCGACGCCGTCTGGGCCATCCCTGGTTGTGGGCCGCACTGGCAGGGCATCAACGAGCACTTTCGCCAGCTGAACATGATCGAAGCGGACGTGGTAACCCTCCAACGCTTTGCAGAGGTCGCCGTATGCTGGGTTCATGTTCAGTATCAGTAGGACGCGCTCAGGTAGGATTTTTCGCTTGGCGTTCGCCTCGAGGCTGTTGAGGTAGTTCGCCGCTGCGATGGAGAGCATGATGTTCCTCTGTTCTTCAATCGAGTTTGGCAGTGGTGGCCTTTGTGTCACTATGGGGGCAGTGCTCGTGCTGGCGCGCCCGATCGAGACCGCTGCACTGCTCCTGCTGTCCGCCGTGAGTCTCAAGTTACGTCGCGAGAAGTTGCTCACAGTGCTCGCAGTACTTTTCTTGCTTGCGTATGTGGCGCGACTGCTTTGAGATGTTGAGCAACGACGCGCTTTCTCCAGTTCTGCGGCCCTGATTGCTTGCCAGTGCTCTACCCGCGGCACGTAGAAGGAAGTGTGATAGATGGTGAGTGCGCAGATTCCCACAACCAAGCCAATGATCATGCTCATGAAAGTGACGCCTTGAGTGCCATGCACGAAACCGTAGGCTCGGAAGAACGCTGAAGGGAAAGCAACGAAGCCCGCGTACAAGATGGCAAAGCTGAGCCCAGCCTGAACGCATAAGAGTGCGAACGGTACGTCTGAGAGCAATAGTTGCAAGGATGCAAACAGACCCTGGTCCGCGCTCGGTTGGGTGTTGAGTCCTTGCTGAGGTTGTGCGACGCCTCTCGTCTGCAGCAAGATGCCAGCTTTTGATGTTTCCGAAAGGAGGGCCATTGGAATTAGGCACGCAATGAATGCGAACAGGACAATATACTGCGTCCATGCCGCACCCTCTGTCCACGCCAAGTATCCGCCTAGAACCACACCAAAGCATGGACCAAGCAAGAGCGATGCGTTGTAGAACATGAATGGCAAACTCCGTTCGTTCGGCGCCCAGAGGTGAAGCAGGACTGTGTCTCCCAAGGCTAGGGCAGGCGATGCGGCTAAACCAGCCAGCAAGCGGCACACAACACTGCCGCCGAAGTTTCTGGCCAATCCTGCCACAAGTGTGAACAAAGCGAATATTGACATGGACACTAGGTATGTGATCCGCTGAGTGAGCGCCATGCCGCAGGCTCTGCTGATCTGCGGGCCGAAAGCGAGACTGAAAACGAAGAATCCAACGGACAGGGAAACACTTCCTAAGGACGTGTGGTCTTCCTTCGCAAGTTCCATGCTTGCAGATGCAATGGTCGTCGACGCAAACATGATCGAGAAGCTTACGGCACCGGCAGTAGCCGTCTGCGCCCATCGCTTCCGGCGAGACCACTTTCGAGGGTTCAGTTCGTCCAGTTCCCATGGCGTTCCGGCCAATTCATACGTTAACTGGTCACCGTAGCCCGTTCTGCGGCCCGTGAGCCGTTCGAAGTTTGATGGATTGGCTGGTAAGGCGGTGAGGGGGCTCGAGGTGCCGTACGCATGCTTGCCACTCTGCCGAGCCCTCGTTCCCTGCAGCAGAGGAACTTCGCTAGTAGGTCGTGTCTGAGACTCAACAGTGGCCGTTCCGAACGTCATTTGGGACGTATACGACTGGCGTCTGGACGACCGCCGTCGCCATGCGTCCTCCTGCTGGTATGAGGGTATGGGAGGTATGGGCGGGACATATGGAATAGCCGCTGCTTGCGAGGTCATCTTTTCGGTCTCCCGGACTTCGGGCTCCTTATCAGACTCTGGGTTCGGTGAAGCGGGCGAGACGATAGAGGTCTTCCAGACTTTCTTCTCCGTTTCCGGTGTCGTTGGCCGTAAGCTCTTGACTTCTTCCACAACCTCTTTAGACAGAATGCTCCCAGCCGGAGCGATCCATGCTTTCTTCTCAAGCTCCGGCGTCATGCATGGTGAAGTCCCGGGCGACCAATGAAATGACGCTTTTTCGGACATCGGCGAGATGGCGGCAAGGTGTTCAACGCTGCTATTCCTCATGGCGGCAAGGAATCTTCGAAGGTCGAATCTTCTGTCACTGCGGAACCGGTGCTGTAGAATAGCAGGCTTAAGATGATCGCACAGACGGCGCCATAATGATGGCTTGGCTTAAAGAACTGAAGGAAAGAACGCAGAGTATACAAAGAGAGTAAACAGTCTCAGTGCTTACACGTTAGACTTTGGTGCATGCCCGTTGTGCCCTCATCACAGACTGCGGAGCAACCACATGCTACAGTACGGTCATACCGCGGCTCCACCCACTCGTCACTGCAAGGCAATCGGATCGTCGCCAAAAGCGACAGAAAACGAATGTATACTAACCGCCTTGAAGATTAGTCTGGGTTGAGTGCACATGCCGATGTTGGAAGGGATTGGATGCATTGAACGTGAACAGCATAGCGTATTGCGGAGTACGAAGGCTGATGATAGCGATCAGCGCACCGTTTGCAATGTGAATTGTGCCCTTCCACCGGGTTGCGGAAAGTAGGCATAGTGTCAACGCCCATGAGAAAGGGAGCGCTATTCTTGGGAGACAGGAGTGAAGTCAAAAGCCAAGCTTGGGGGCACTCTCGCGCTGGTAAGATTAGCGCACCGGCAGCGCATCCTGCAGAGTGATGGCGCAAGAGAAGCACGAGATCTTCCGAGACGGCGATGCTTGGTGTTCCAGGTTTTGCCGCCATTATATGCCACAGTCGACATACCTTTGCTTATTTAGTCGCATTCCTTGGAAGTTGCGTTTAGGAAACGTACACGCTGCTGATGAAGCTGAGAAGAATGTGGGCTTGATAACGCTTACAGAAGGCAAAATGCCACTCTTGGTTTGAGCACCAAAATAGCCGAAGCCACGCCGAGGAGCCGAGAGTATCAGAACATTGTAATAAGATTGTTTGGTCCAACGGCGACCGTTATCGACCTGCAGATTACACTCGGTCACCGGAAACGAAGAAGCTCTACTTCTTGGTCAACGTTGATCATGCCGCACGGTCCGATCATTGTAGGCTACTAGGGAAGCATTCGAATTTTCGCATAGGTACTACATCCAAAGTAGCACTTTGCCGATCGTGTCTCTAAGACTCTCGGGGCCAGCATGACGCCCTGCGCAGTGGTTTTGCTTCTTGCTGCTCGCTCCAGACCAGGACATCAGTAGCGGATAAGATATTCGCAGCGCTACCAGACAGCCTCGAGGCGCCAGCCTTGGACGCATACCCAACGTATCGTACATGTGCCTGCTGGTTAGATTCACAGCCACAGACAAACAATATCTCGCGTACGTAACCATCACAAGCGCCATCCCAGCATAGAGCCACTGGTGTCCGGTAGAGATCGGTACACAGCGAGACAAGGCTCCTAACCCAAGTCAAACCGAGCAAGACAACCGCACCCGACAGCGACCATGTCGAGATGAGGACTTGTTCGTCCAACTAAGACAAAGTATAGACGGGAAACGCCGGCGCAGCAAACATTGCGGACCAGACACGACGCTTAACCGGCCGAGACATTGATCCAGTACAGAATGGAGGTAACGATGCGTATCATGAGGCTTTTTATCGTGAGGTTCCAATAGCGTAGATTCGGCGGGGCGTTCGAGCCTTCACAGCCTACAGGTATGATATTGCACAGGTGAAGGTGCGGACTCCAATTTACTTAGGACAGATGCTGCTATGCTGCTTGTTATTTGGCTAGCTTACAAATACACTGTGACGGTTGACTCCGCCGTTTGATGTGCTACCACTATCCACTTGGATTTTCGTAGTGGCACATGTTTGACGATACTGTGAGAAAGCTTGCGTACCAAGTGGCTGGTACTCGAACGCATGGTTAGTCCAGAGTCCGTCCTTCGCATAAAGTGTAAGACACGCGAGCAGTTTAGAAAGCGATCTGGCAAGTGACAAGCACTACACGAAGGGCGACTTATCTGCAAATCGTTTCGCCTTTCATGCCTTAGGACGAATGCCTCTGCGTGGAAGACCGAGCATGTAAGGGTTTATGGTCCACTTTATCGGTTTAGACCGGCCAGAGACATTGTCTACAGTTTGCACGGGTAGTTATGCCAGCGTCCGTTCGATACCAGCAGGTTGAGTGCATTGCTGCGTTTCACCGGACCGCCTCCTCTCGCTTAGTATCTTTTATGTAAGGCAAGACAAGTGAAGGACAACTTGAAATGATCGGTGCGACAGCTCCATGCTGCAGAACATGCAAGCTCGTAGGGAGAATCTGCTACAGAAGTGGGAAGGCGAAAGTGAAATTAGCATAGGGGTACAGCCATTAGTGCTGCCGCTTCGTACACCAATGACGAAGGTGTAGCCGTACCACAGCAGCACAAATCATCCACTGTCTGCTGTGTCTGATCATGAATACATCTACTGCAACATTGAAGCTGCTGTGCGGGAGCCTGACGCCCTTCCTCTACCCTTGCCTCGATGCTGCATGGGTAACAAGGGGTTTAACCTGCAATGAACCGCAGCGCCGGAGACGGCATGTGGCTCTTAGTAGACGATGCTCCAGCACCGTCACAGCGGCACGGTCAGAGTTATCGAGTAATGACAGTATCGATGTCGCGCAATACGACCATCTTGATCCGTCCCCGCACAATTACAGCTCGCAACCCTTCGTCGATGCTTGCTCCCTGACCGTGTCCGCTGGAGCTGGAGGGCACGGTTGCATTTCGTTCCTGCGAGAGAAGTACATCGCAAATGGTCCCCCAAACGGGGGTGATGGCGGGACGGGGGGCAATGTGTACATACAAGCTGTCAGGGGCGAAACGAGTCTGCATAAGCTGGCAAGGCGAGGCGCTTTGAAAGCAGGGCGCGGCAAGAACGGACAGGGCAGCTTAAAGGGAGGTGCGAGAGGCGAAGATGTTCTCTTGGTCGTGCCGGTGGGTACCATCGTTAGGGAGCTTACCAGGCATGATCCTCTGGCTGAGGATGAGGCTGTGCAGTCCAAAGGCTTCGGACGGGACTCGGAGGATGACGATGGGAGTGTTGAAGGCACTGATCAGAGCAAAAAGTGGCGTAGAGACCGATGGTTACTCTACCCTGGCACGCTGCCTAAGAACTTCACCTCCGCTTCCTTTCCTGCATTACCACGCCCTCGCCGCAATAATTTAGTTGCCACCGAGCCCCAGGCTCCCATACGTCTCGACCTGGACAAGCCGATGAATCACCCTATGCTACTGGCTGCAGGAGCTATGGGAGGACTTGGCAATCCGCACTTTGTGACAAAGTCCGTCACTCGCCCGAAGTATGCTACAAAGGGCGAAGACGCCACGCGGATCCATTTTCAACTCGAGCTGAAGCTTCTGGCGGATGTCGGCCTGGTTGGCTTGCCCAATGCGGGAAAGAGTACGCTCCTGCGTGCTTTGACGCGAAGCAGGACGCGAGTGGGTGATTGGGCTTTCACCACTCTCGCACCTAGCGTCGGGACGGTGGTACTAGACAATAACCAAGGAAGACCGAGCATTGACACGAAGGGCAGATCGTCAGAGGCTCGCAGGAGTTTCACCATTGCAGACATTCCTGGCTTGATTGAGGACGCCCATCTAGATCGAGGGCTCGGGCTCGGCTTTCTACGACACGTTGAGCGTGCAGCTCTACTAGCCTTTGTCATTGACCTTTCGGCTGGTGATGCGGTCGATGCATTGAAGGCTCTTTGGAAGGAGGTTGGGGAGTATGAGCAGATGCGCGAGCGTGAGCTCAATGCCGACACGCAACGAACGCAGCCGGATGAAGAAGGGATGGTCACATTTAGGCCCTTCGAGAGCAGCATTTCACCAGGTTTCGATCCCGAGCCGCACACTCAGTTTGCAGGCGATGCTGACGAGAACATGGTGCTCGATCCTCCAGCTGGCCGCAAGCTCCCTCCACTGTCCCTGCCACCCATCAGCAGCAAGCCATGGTTTGTTGTGGCTACGAAAGCGGACTTAGCGGAGACGCAGCACAACTTTGAGCGTCTGCAAAGCTATATTGCAAGCGTCCAAGCCGGCGAGGAAGCGCACCCCAATCCTGCGAAGAATGCTTGGCGCAGAAAACTGCACGCTGTTCCTGTCTCTGCTATCAACAAAGAAGGAATAGAGAGCATACCACACCTCATCCTCGAACTCCTCAACGGGTGACGCTGCGTTAGAAATTCTGCATACAGCCGAAGTTGCGAACCTACGCAAGTATTTCCGCGTTATCGCTTTGTATCTCTCTAGCTCGGAATGTTCATCCAGGGCGCGTACGACCCAGCAGCATATCATGCCTACGAGCGTCCCATCGCCGCCGATAGTGTCTCGTAGGCTGCAGAGTTGTGGTTGTATTTGACTTCGTTCATCCCCGCATGTTCCACGATTGAGTTTGTTCCAACAATACGGCACCTTGCAACCTGCGCGCTGCCTACAGGATCATAAGCACTACCTCTTCCCTAATCTCAAATTTAGCCACGCCGCTGATGCTGCCGTGTGGTCGCACGTCCGGCGGACTTGGGAGTATTCGCCAACACAATAACGCCGAGAGCGCTGGTGCATAGCGGCTGCGCCTGCAAAGTCAAAACCTGCTGAAACTGATCACAGTCTGGAGACACCAAGCCTTTGCATGATGCAACGATGCATGGCCGGAGCACTGTAATTGCGAACATCCTCTAACCACACTCCACGTGCCCTCAAGTCCGGGTCCAATCGTCTTGCTTGATCGCTTCATGACAATACCAATGGCGTCCACCGCCAACAACGACAATGGCGGACTCGTGAAGTCTTTGAGTCCCAGGCCGACGAAACATGCCCTTCCCGAACCAGTCGACGGTGAGGACTGCAACTACCCGGACGAAGGCAGCGGCTTTGGCGCGTTTCTGACAATGTTTCGCGGTGGCCTGATCGCTCCCACCGGGACCACATACGACTCGATTAGACTCCTGCTTACGGCAGAGTCCGTAGACGAGCGAGACCAACTGACCCGGCAATGGCGAGATCACAAGCTGCAGGAGCTCAACTTCATTGGTATCGTCGGCGCGCTACTTGCGGGCTGCATGACCAGCACCGGCTCTTGGCCCACTGTTCTGCCGAACGGCGAGGAGGCTCCGTGGCCGGTTCGGACATGCTGGTATGCTGGGATTGTGTTCTCGCTGTTCGCCGTGCTTACGGCAGCGCAGCAGTCTATCCGACTGCACCGACTATCCGGCCACAAGGATGCGATGAAGACTATCCGTCACTACATGGGTTGCCGCAAGCGGGACGAGGAAGGCGTACTGCGAATCAAACCAAGACGATTCCAGGTCTATGGATGGCAGGCTAGCATAATGTTCTTGACGCTAAGTGTGGCTGCTCTGTGCGTGATCGAAGGCCCCTGCGGCTTTCGTGCTGTCGCTAATGGTTATGCCGCTGGGATTGTAGGCTTGTCGGCATGTGCATACTTATATGGAGTTCCACACAGTTTGGTCCCTACAAAACTGTTGAAGAAGGATGGTGGGACAACAACGCAAAGGTACATCAGAAACGTGATCAAGCGGAGCAGATCAGCTGACTTTCAGGGTAGCTTGCAGTCACGTGGAGTATCATTACCCTCGTTACTGTTATTGCCTTCCTCGCCGCCCAGATCAGTTTGGCAATGCGCAAGGACGATGCGTGAGACCAGGAGGTCTGCTGCCCGTGCCTGCTTGGCCGATGGCCACTCTCTCGCCGGTGCACATCGCGGAGGAAAGGCATGCCAGAGACGCATGTCAGAGACGCATGCCAGAAACGCGATGCAATTAGTATACACTCCATGGGACCCTACACGAAGCTCTTCACAGGTACCTGCAGACCGCATCGACTCATATAGCGATGCCAACCCGGAATCACTTGTTATTCGACTGTGTCCGACACGGTGAGCAGTAGCAGTGAAACACTACTTTCATATGGAGAGAAGCGGAAGAAGCCGGCAATGGTCACTTCATTGATGCTGCATTGAGAGTTCGTTGAACGCATCATTCCAGTGCTCCGTCGGTCCGCATACGCAGCGAGTGAAGTCCGCGCTGCTTGTCGCTAGCAAGAGAAGCATTAACGCAACCCCAATATAATGCCCAGCAGCATCAGCTACTCGGCGCCGCAACAGCGTATCTTTCAGACTTTAACCTCCCATACGCCGCGCTAACCCACACAGAAATGCTTTCCGTTCGTCCTTCATGCCTTCTTCCTCAGCTGCCACCCTACTTTATTCACTCTTGCTGCACCCAGCAGGACAAACGCTATTAGCGTCGACGTTGCCGCCCATATCGATGCACCTGTGTAGCTACCATGCATAGCGCTCTGCAGCGCACCACCTATCGGTGGGCCGGTCAACGCCGCAAATGATAGCGAGCTGAACGCCATGCCAAGCCTTGTGCCGACCATATTCAAATCCGGCGTGATGCTCGCAACCGTGGAAGGAACCAGACATTGCATTGCGGCGCTGATGAGACCATAAAACATGGTGAAGACATAGAGGCCCGCTACGTTCTCCACTGCAAGCCAGCAGTATGCTACGATAGTCAGGAAGAGGACGGTCGGGACCACCATGTTGAGCTGTCCCACTTTATCTGCGAAGTAAGGCGGTATTACTCGTGCCGGTACGCCAACACCGTTGACAATGATGATCAGAGATGCTGAGGAGGCGAAATCAAGCCCAACCTTCTGGACGCCGTACGATGCGAGCTACATAGGAGGTAAGTGGAAAGTGTGTAGAAAGTGAGGCCGACCAACTTACAAAGTAGAAAGTGTAGTAAATCGCCTACGGATCAATGGATGAATGGGTCAGCCGTATTCCACTCCATCACGATGGAACGTATCCAATGCTCTGCTTACCCAGATAATGAAAAACAGGCCAGCGACGAAGCAAGCGTAAACTGGATCGAGCCACGCCGCCCAGTCGATGATCGGTCCGGATTGCCGTGGTGGAAGCCGCGGACGCATGAACGCCAACACGACGGCCAGAAGACCAAGATTCAGGAAGCCAAGCACGCGAGTAGTCCAGGCGAAGCCGATCTTGGGAAGCAATTCCCTTACGATGATAGGGTAGATCATACCGCCGACCGCATTGCCGGTCGTCGCTATGCCGATAGCAAACGATCGTCTACTGGAGAAGTACGTAGCCACCAGACCCAATGACGGCGTGAAGAAGATGCCGCCACCTAGGCCAGTGAGCAGACCTTGTGTGAGCATAAGATGCCAGAATTTGGTCGAGATGCTCATTAGAAACATGCCGAGTAGCTGCAAAACGGATCCTACGATGACAGTAGGGATATAGAGGCCAGCATCCAGTAATCTGCCGCTCAAAGCGCCGATGAAGAAGGTCAACCAATTCTGCACGGTCCCGATCCAGGATATGGTTGATGGTGACTCTTGCAGGGTAATCGAGTAGTATGTTTGAAAGGTTCCATATGAATTAACCCAGCCCCAAGTGGTGAAAATGACAAGCCAGCCGCAGGCGACCATCGTCCACGCCCTGACGCCGCCGTCAGGCGGTGGTCCCGGGTCGACGATACTGCAGGTGGTGAAGGTTCTCTCCAATACATTGCTGGCTCGGCTCACTGTTCGTTTGAGTTCCAGCGATACCCGGGGAGCTGCTTTCTCGGTGCTGTGCTCAAGATCTTCCGCTTCGTGGGCGGAACTTCGCTCGATGTCGTCCACCTCATCTCGAGACGAGATACTGCAGTCACTGTGAACCATATTCTCGGCCTGCGCTTCCTTTTCCTTGGACATTGTGGGAAAGAACCAGCAAGTCAAGTGGTCCTAAACCCAGAATAGGGAATTGAAAAGAAAGTAGAGTAGCGGAAAGTACTACCAAGGTTGCATAATGGAAGAAACACTTGGGCAGGTGCGCCCTTCTACATCGGCGTAATGCTCACCGTCTTCGGACGCGCTGGCCGACCTGATGAAGGTTGATCAAAGAGCCAGTGTTGCAGTAGCGGCGCGGGCAACTGCATGACCGCAGTTTGACGGCTACCTCGTGCCGAGTCTCCATGGCAGAAGCTTCGAAGAGCACTCATCAACTTGACCATCATCGCCCGCGTCTTGTCGCAACACATCGGGTAGCTAGAGCAGACTGAGACTTACGATCAATGTGGTTGAGCTTCTCTCAGAGTCCGTAGGATTCAGGCTCGACAACAATGTCCCTCACGTTTGGTGTCCGAGGACTCAAGGAGCGTTTGTGTGGCCGGGAATAGCGGCTCCATTGAAAAGTCGGCTTGTGATTTGGTCCCCCGCTCTCATAGGTGGCAGCGGTTCAGAGGCTAACGGCTGTACAAAACACGTACTCTCCCTAGCAATAATCATGGCTCTCTGCATACGGGAGGCCTTGGGTATCAAAAAGCGCCGCAGGGAACATTGGCGGACATTCAAAACCTTCCCAAGCGCAAAATACGCTTCTAAGTCCAAGGGAGCCAGAACGCTACTGCTAGGTACGATCCGATACGAATCAGCCAAACCGCGTTACCCAGCCGTCGAGGAACGTCCAATGCCAATATACAGGGGTATCGTAAGGGGCATCCAGCATTCCCAACCACACCAGTCCCCCTCCTCACGGCCCCCATCGTCATAAGCGCACCGACCGCACTTCAAGTCCGCTGATTAAAGAACCAACTGCCCCTCTTCCCACCCGGATTTCCCTCGGGCGGCATCATTCCAGCGTGCTGTTGCGCCTGCAAGCCCGCGAACGTCGGCACCATGGGCGCCTCCGTACCGCCACCGCCTCCACGCAGCGGCTTCGCAATGCGACCGAATTGATTCCCGCCCGCGAAGGACCCATTAATGCCTGCCGTGTTGGCATTGGTTAGACCGCGTGTCGAGCCGGACTTGGCCGCTTCGAGCCGTTCTTTGACGGCCATGAGCTGGCTTTCAAATCTAAGTTCACAGTCAGCATTACTGAACGTGCGCAGAAACGGCGAGCGTGCGTACTTATGATTCGCCACCATCAACTTCTCCTGACTCTCCGCCACCAATGCCTCCAACCCGCGTATCCGCTCGCCGCGCGCTACCAACTTGCGCTCCGCAATCGCCACTTCCTTCTTCAACTGCGCGTTCTGCTCCACCAACTGCCGTTGCACAAGCGTAAGCTGTTCCAGATTCCGCTCCAGGAACGCGAGTTTCTTCGCCTGCTGCTTGCTGTTCGAGCTGCGCAGGATGCTGTTGTACTGTTCCCGCGTGCTATCGAGGCTGATCTCGAGCTCGACGACGCGCTCGCAGCGGTTCTGCAGGTCGCGCATGAGCGATTTCTTGATCGTGTCAAAGTCTGTGAGCTGTTTGCTGAGAGTGTGTGAGCCGTTTGGTGAAGTGCCGTTGATGGCTCGTTTGCGCAGGGCTTCGAGCTCGCTGCGTAGACGGGCATTCTCTTCCTGTTGCCGTGTCAGTGCGGCGCCGAGGTCTGAGCCGTCGGGTTGGGCGGCGTGGTGTGCGGCGAGGGAATCGTAGAGTTTCCGTTTCAGCTCTTCCGTGTCGGCTTCGGAAAGATTTCGCTCGAGCACGGCTTGGTAGTCCTGCTGCGCTTGAGCCAGCTTTTGCTCCAGCATCGCAGTGTCCGCTCCGCTTCCATGCTCGTTCACGCCACCGTTGATCTCGGATTGCCGCACAAAGCCTTGTACTTCCACCAAACGCTCCTTCAGCAGATGTAACTCATCCGGCGCAATGGCATCACCGCTATCTGCGATCTCCAGCAGACTGTCGACCTGCTGCAGCGTACTGCGCATATGCGCTTCATATGGGCTTATGAGCCCGTCGCCGAGATCAAAGCCAGCCATCATTTGCGCCATGCGCTCTTTCTTGAGCCGCTCCTTCTCGTCGAGCTGCGCGGAAGACTCTTTAGCGGACATCTTGGCGTCGAGAAGCTGATGCTTCACATCATCCAGCTCCGCCGTCAGCTCCGCATTAGCCTCTTTGAGCGAGTCCATAGTAATGCTGGCCTCCTTCGTCTCAAAGTTGATCTTCTCAACCTGCATCCGGAGACCCTCGGTCTCGCCCTGCAACTGCTCGTTTGTGCGCACTGTGGCCGTCTGACTTTCTCGCAGATCCTGAAGCTCCGCTCTGGCTTGCTGCAAGGCCTGCTCGGCAGCGGCCAGACTGCTCTCCTTCTCGGCCAACTGATCCTGAAGCTCGTTCTCCCGCCTCAGGAACTCTTCCTTCTCGTCCTTCTCCATCGCCAAGCTCGGCGTGCCTGCTCGCTCCAGCTCAAGTCTGCTTTCTGGTCTCGGCGTACCAGCATTGTCCTGTCCGGCCTTCAGTCTGCTGCTGGGCGTAGCAGGTCTGGGCGGCGCTTGCGCAACTGCGCGACTTATATCCTTCATGGCCGGCGTCCACTGTTCTCTTGGTACTTGCTCACCCTTACGCCAATTGCCAACCTCGCCCTCCAAAGATTGGACATACGATTCGAATGAGGTGACCTGCGATTGCGCCTTCTTGAGCAGAGCCTTGAGCTGCGCGGGCGAAAGCTCCTCATTAATTTTCGCCTTCTGCTTGATAGTCTTAGCGCGTTCGCCAAAACGCAACGTTGACATTGTTTCGGCGTCGTTGTAACTGCTAGGCGAGCAATTGATAATGAGCGTTGTCCGTGAGTTACCGCCGAGAGATTCTTGCAAAATGCGAGTGAGCTTGCTGTCGCGGTAAGGGATGTGAGAGCTCTTGCCATCCGACAGAGCATTGATGACCATGCCAAGAGCGGATAAAGACTTATTGATCTTCTTCGCTTCCTCCAGTGTCTGCCCGGAGGCGCCAGTCTTGCCAACCTTTTCCGAACCAGCCAGATCAACCAAGTACAATCGACCGGATCGCATCGAACCGGTCTCGGTGTTCTTCTGCGCAATCTCAATGACGAAGATCGAATGCGACCGTGACGATTCCTGATTCATGTTCGTCGCAGCAACGACTCGCGACTGCCCGCCGATCTGGAGCACACGATACACCTCCTCCACCGACCCCAGATACACCTCCGTCAACCCCTTCACATACACCCCCTTCTTCTGATCCTCATGTATCGGCAAGTTGTCATTCTGCGGCTGCAGCAGGTCGCGGATCTTCTCCATATAAATCTCCATATAGCTCACCCTGACGGTGAACTCCAGACTATCATCGCTACGCAAAATGCTGCTGAAGATCTGCTCCACAATCCGTGGGATAATCCCCTTGGACGCCTCATCCCCGATGTCCGCGCCCATCATGGTATACGTCTTGCCGGAACCCGTCTGCCCGTAGGCGAAGACGGTGCCATTGTAGCCGGCCAAGACATCGTCGACAGTGCTGCGGATGGAGTAGTCGAAGACGTCGTGCTGGGCGGTGTTGGTGGGGAAGACACGGTCGAAGGTGAAGGCGCCCGTATTCTCGCGCGAGGTGATGGTGCAGCTGTCATCGCTGGTGAAGTCGACGACTTGTTCGCTGCCGGCGGCCACTTCGATTTTGTTCTGGGGGCGGAAGCGGGCGACGACTTTGATGGTGTTGGCGGTGGACATGGCGGCGAGCGTGAGGAGGTGGGAGGTCTCTCCACTTGCCCTCGCACGCTGTACCACAGAGTCGTGCTCTAAAGAATCCAAGTGGAGGTGATCGGGGATTGAGACTCACGAGTGTTTACATCATGTGCTTAAGCAACGCCAGGGGACGCTTGTGCGGCACTACCCGATCTTAGTGCCACGGTCTTGCTCGCGCTGTCACATGCACTTGAGACACTTTGCACTGAAAGCATGGAGTTATTGGGAAGGAATTTGTGATTGAATCTTGGATGTGCCTAATGAGTAGTGTTCTGGGGTATAGTATTGTATTACAATGGAGTTAATGATACATGGTAGACACAAGCTAGCAACCCCCACGCTCAAGCTCAGAAGACGCCGCAACTCCATCTTGACATATTGGTACTCTTTCCAGCTCAGCCTCAAGCTGCAGAACTTATGATATCAAAATCCATCGCCCTCCCACGTAATCCAAAGTCCAACTGTCCGTATGACGAGTGTAGTCGATCGTAGATTGAATACCGTAGCCAGATAGAGCCAGGCCAGGAAGCAATCACATTAACACTCGCAGTTCTACTGCGACACCGAAGCCTCCACGGCCTGCTGGTGTGCCTCAATAGCCATCAGCTTGACTTGGGCCGCCGCGCTCTTGAAGAAGATGACGAGACGCTCGCCGCCCATGAGGTAGAGCTCAGCGACCATCAAGTGCAGGCCGATGACAGCGACAGTCGCTTGGGCGAGCACCATCTTCGCGTAGAGCTTGATCACCCGCAGACGAGCAGAGCGATCGAACGATCTCCAGGCCTGGACGAACAGCACACGGCTGCTGCCACAGACAGTCATGTCAATGTCGCCGATGATGGCTTGCTTGTCGAAGGGAACGATGGTCTCCTGGTCTTCCGGCAGGAGGGTGGCTTCAATGCGTGTCAGGGTGGCAGCGGCGGGGAGCAGGACTGCAACAGCGACGAAGAGAGCGGTAGCCGGGACCGCGAGGAAGCGGAGCGCCAAAGAAATGTTCTCCCCACACTCGCCATGCTTCATCTGGTGCATGGCAGCCGCATGATCGAAGTCGCGCGGGAGGAGTACAAAGGCAACAGCGACTGGGAGGAGGAAGGTTGCCTGTTGCGCCACAGCCAAGCACAGAGTCGGCAGGAAGAGGACCCTGCATTGCTTACGAGGCACAACGCGTTGCCACCAGGACTTCGTAGTAGGGCCAGAGATCATCGTGTGCGTCCAGACCATGTGGACGCGCATAAGGCCGATGGAGACGATGATGTAGGCGGGGATGTGGGCAGCGAAGCCGCCGAACATCGCGGCCAGGAAGTTCGAAAGAGCAGCGTGGAGGAAGTGGTAGAAGATGCTAAGTCCCAGACCTCTCCATCGTGCTGAAAAGCCGCCGACGCGCTGGAGCAAGCCGATGGTGTTGGTGATCTTGCTTGTGATGGGCTTGTGGCTAATGACGGTGACCTCGACGTCCACGTCCTCGTCGAGCGGCTTCTTCTCCAACGGTGCATCTGCCTCTTCGGCATAGGCTGGAGGCTGTTCGTCGGAGTACGCTGGCGGCTTCGGCTCGATGATGGCGGTGGAAGAGGGAGACTCGATCATGGCGAGGCTGGCCATGACCTCGCCGACGGTGTAGCGGATCGATGCGATCAGGAGGAGGGTCACAATGACCGTGATGACGACCGGGAGAAACTCCATCGGAGAGACTTCCTGGCCCGTTTGCTCGTACAGTTCGGCATCGTGCTGTAGCTGCGCCATTTGCTCGTGGCTTGGCTGGGTGAAGTGGCGATGTGCGGCTTCAACGCCACGGCGGACGACATGGTGGACGATGGCAGACATGGCGACGATGTCTGTGAGAAGGGACTGGAAAGTGGATGTAAGGAGAAGATGAAGTGGAGGTGGCAGAGGAGAGATGGTGTTGGAGGCAGCAGCTTTGTTCATCCACGCAACAAGCGCTGCTGCTCAGCCACTCCCGATAAAGCATGACGAGGCAGTCCAAAGTAGCTTAGCTTACACTCTACCGAAGGATCCGGGGTCACGTGAAAGCATCGGAGTCCTCGAGCTCGTTTACGCCGACTGGGCCCCACGCAACTGTTTGCTAAGCCCGCCCAAACTCTCCTCCGTGACGCAGGCCACCACCTACCGAAGTCCAGACAAACAGACACACATGTACCAGCCTAAGGAACAATACTCTATTCGATCCCACCCACACCCTGAGTCGACCAACTTGGGAATACATGGACAGTCAGCAATAGCTACAACGAGACCACTCAGCGGTAAGATAGAGTTTGTTTGGCAGGCAAGCGGGCAGGCACGAGGGAAAGCGCACCGTTGGAACCTTCTTCGCGATACCGATACCTCCGCTGGGTGTGAGGGCGGTATTAAGGTTGCAAGGGGGCGTCGCATAACGTTCACACAATCTTCCGCGAACGAACACACGTCGGCGTAGTTAAGCAACAAACAGTGAACTTGCGCGAATCACCAGTACAGGGCTGTGGCAGCCTCGACCGCTCACTGCCAGCTTCTCCCGCTTAGTAGTCTACCTCCACATCCTCCAAACGCGGCGGCAGCGAGATCAATACAATGTCGCGATCACGCCGCCTCCAACGCGCGGAAAGCGTGTCCAGCACATCCTCCTCCTCGACCTCGCCTGAGCGGGACCCGGACGACGACGACAATGACTCCTTCATGCTGCAGGCCAACGACTCGGCTTCTTCCCTCGGCGTCGAGATGGCTTCGGACGACTCGCACGATGCCGCCGCGCGTCAGGCGTATGAAGAGCGATGTCGTGTGTCGCCCGTCGCAAGGCTGCCGGCGGAGCTGCTCATCAGCATCTTCGCACGCCTGAGCGCGAGCAGTGACCTCATGTCATGTATGCTGGTAAGCAAGGAGTGGGCTCGGAATAGTGTAGGGTTGCTGTGGCACAGGCCGGCGATGAACAAGTGGGACTGCATTCAGTCGGTGGTGCGGTCGATACGGAAGGCGGACAAGTTCTTCGCGTACCAAGACCTGGTGAAGAGGTTGAATATGTCGACGTTAGCCTCGCAAGTCAGTGATGGTTGTCTCATCGGCATGGTGGACTGCAAGCGAGTCGAGCGTTTGACCTTGACCAATTGCAGCAAGTTGACGGACATCTCCATCCAACCGCTGGTCGAAGGCAACAGGAGTCTGCTAGCTTTGGACGTGACCGGGCTGGATCAGCTCACGGACAGGACTATGATGACTGTGGCAGATCATTGCCTACGCTTGCAAGGACTCAACGTAACTGGTTGCAAAAAGCTCACAGACGCCTCGATTGCGCAGGTTGCGAAAAGCTGCCGGCACGTCAAGCGGTTGAAGTTCAATGGGTGCGCACAGCTTACCGACACCGCTCTCATGACCGTCGCAGCACATAGTACACATCTATTGGAGATCGATCTTCACGCGCTGCACAACATTGAGAGTCCCGCAATCACTGCCTTGTTGACCTCCTGTCAGCATCTCAGAGAGGTCAGACTCGCACACTGCATGCGCATCAACGACCGCGCATTCTTAGACATCCCAAGCAACCCCGACAACCCTACTACTCTTGAGGCACTCCGGATACTGGATCTAACAGACTGCAGCGAGCTCGGTGACAAGGGTGTCGAAAGAATAATTGAGACGTGCCCGCGGCTGCGCAACCTCATTCTCGCCAAGTGCCGCCACATTACCGATCGCGCTGTGCTCGCCATCGCGAAGCTTGGCAAGAATCTGCACTACATTCACCTCGGCCACTGCCAGCGCATAACAGACTTCAGCGTGGAGGCGCTTGCGAAGTCATGCAATCGCATCCGCTACATCGACCTGGCGTGCTGCAGCAACCTCACGGACCACAGTATCACGAAGTTGGCGGGTTTGCCGAAGCTGAAGCGCATCGGTCTAGTGAAGTGCGCGGGGATCACGGATTTGAGCATCCATGCGCTTGCGATGGGAGAGGTGAGGAACGGCAAACGCACGAATGGACCCAGTGGGAGCGTGTTGGAGCGTGTGCATCTGAGCTATTGCACGCTGCTCACTCTGGACGTAAGTTAGGGCCGCTTTTGGCATGTATGCCGCACTCCGCTAACAAGGCTCGCAGGGCATCTATGTCTTGCTCAACAACTGCCCGAAGCTCACACACCTTTCTTTGACCGGTGTGCAAGCCTTCCTGCGCGACGAGTTACTGATCTTCTGCCGCGAAGCACCGCCGGAGTTTAACGACCATCAGCGGGAACTATTCTGCGTCTTCTCCGGCAGCGGCGTGGGCCGGCTGCGCGAATACCTCAACCAGGAGAAGAACCACGCCTTGAACGCACTCGCGAGCCGAGGCGACAACGATAGCATGACACCCAGCATGGCGGGCGAGGGTGAAGACGTCGACGTCATCGACGTGTACGGCGGCGACGCAGGCGACGGGATCGACGGCGATGGCACGGGCGCGGATAGCGATGGTAGTAACACGCCCGTCATCGCCCTCGACGTGCATGGTGACCACCGTCCCGGCGCCACGCCCATCATGGGCGGTCCGCCTCTCATGGGCGCCGCGGGATCAAGCGCATCTGGCATGCTCTTCCCCGGCTCGCACTACCCTCCTTGGCCGCCTCTGCACCACCACCACCACCACCATGATCATCACTCCAGCCACGTATCGCAAGCTTTCGGCGGTCCATCATCGTCAGCCTCGGCTGCGCATCTCAGTCAGAGCGCGCCAGCATCTACGTCGGGCCTTCACGGCCATTGGGGGAGTCTGCCGCCGATGTTTTTCAACTCGCCAGTGGCGGCCCACACGGGTCAGGGTGTTGTGGCGGCCCAGCATGTTACGAGTATGATGGGCGCGACGATGTTGGATGATGTTGATGAGGGGGATGAGGCGTTTGGGGAGGGGAGCGAGATGATGGGGGATTAGAGCGATGCTTCGTTTCGCTGCCGTTTATACCTGGGTGCAAGCACGGACTTACTTGACTTGCTAGACTCGCTGTGGGCGGGGAGAGTGGTTTGATGCGATTCGCGACGATTTATCTCGCTTGCGGTGGGATGCAAACACTGGGCGTTTATTCCTGTCATTGCTGGCGACGCGTGAACCTTGCGGCCGGCTAAGATATGGTGGGTCACTTGGCGTTTCTTGACAAAGGGAGATGGGCAGCTCTACGAGCGTTCAGAGCGGTTTAATGAGTTATGCTAGCGACGATATCCAATTCAACTCGGTTTACCTTAAACGTTCATCGCGCGTCCACGGTATGTATGTCATTGCTGAGCCAAGAAGCCAGCCACACCTCATACTGCGTTAGAGTGAACCTTGTGACACCAACAACCTGGTTCGCTGGCCGACCGCGCTCCGATCTGCGTATGATGTGGACAGCCGGTTCTGGACCACGTGTGGCTACCGCTACGTCACAGGCGACCATTGTTGATCGCCAACCGCGGGACTGGTTGGAGGTCATAAACAGGGCGCGTTTCCTTCTTTCGGACAGTAGTTATAGCTATCTACTCGTACATTGCGTTGTGAGTCTTGAAACGATCCATTTCCTTTCCATTCGTACACAGTCCGGAAAAACACACCACAACTATGGCCGAACTGCAGAAGACGGTCCAAGACACCACCAACAAGGCGCAGCAGGGCGCTAGTGAAGGGACGAAGAAATGGGAGGCCATGAGCGAGGAGCAGAAGAAGCACACCTTTGACAACCTCCCAGCGGAGCAGAAGAAGGGGAAGACGTATGTGGAATGGATCCAGGAGGGGTACCACCACCAGTACGAGAACTGGATGCCGTGGATCGAGGATCTGTACCTCAAGTGGTTCACGAAGGACAATAAGGCGAGTTATGCTACGAAAGGTATGATCCGACACCTCGTTGACGATAGTACCGTGTATGTTACTGTGGTACTGACAGCGAACGACAGATTCCCTCGACAAGACCAAAGTCACCGGCATCGAACAAGTAGACACGCTGCAAGACGGCGTCAACAACCTCGTTGGCGGCCAAGTCGGTAAGGGTGGGCTTTTACAACCCGTAGGCGACGTCATGTCGACCGAGGGCATCAACCGGGCCGAGCGCGGTGGCAAGGACGAGAAGGGCACGTACACCGGCCCCGCATCGTCGTACACCGACCCCGTGGTCAGGAACGCTCAGTCTGCGAGCGAGGGTGTTGCGAGTGGTGCTCAGAGCGCTGGCAACACGGCGTGGAGCGGCGTGCAGAGTGCGGGTGGCGCGATCGGTGGGATGTTTGGGGGTGGGAAGAAGTAGGACGGCGGATTCCAGCCACGAATGCCTCTTTAGAGGCACACGGCCGTACTCCAGACTGGTGGTGTAAGGGTGGACGTCTTGACTTTAGCGCCTAATGATACCTATGCTTCGTCCAACGTATGCAGTTGAGTCATGTTTGAGTAGTCATTTCCATCACAAGACCATAACGATATACAGTGTTTGGCCACCATAACACCAAAGCACGGCAAAGGTCTATTGTGGCAAGCTTGAGCGCGGTGCTGGAGCGTCTTCCATGTCAATAAGGTTCTCGTACACACGAGATGTAACATCCAATCCCGATCGCCATGCAATAACCGACTGTTAGCCGCACGATGCATGCTAGTTGCGCACAAGTGGGTATCAATGATGAAGCCGCACACATACTCCTTGACTTTTCCTTAGCCGCTGGGACGCCGTACGCACATAATAACAACAGAAATCGCTCATCCGCTTCATAACACGTCTAGTATATTCCATGTGATTGGAGACACGCCCACCTGTGCCGGACTTCTCGGGTCGGAATCAGGAGTGCTTAGCCCGCCATCCTGGCTTGCCTCTGTCTGTTGCTTGGGCACTGATAACGACAGAGCAAAAGGGTTCTTGGTGAACTCCTCCGCTCGAGGCGACATGAGCGCCTCGTCCACGCGCAGCGGTAAGCTCGATTGAATCTGTGACCGCAAGCTGTGCAGTTGCTGCTGTTCACGTAGACTTGGCGACGAGATCTTGCCGCGCAGCCTGGGCTCTGGGCTTGGCGCTAAACCGGCTGGCTGCGACGTTCGCTCATCGCTCGTAGGCTTCGATCGAGTGCGGAGAGACACTGCACGACGTGGTGCGTCTGCGTAACCCATCGATCCCATTCCCACAGATGCCAGCATAGCTGAGCGATCGAAGGTCGAAGGGGAAAAGTCGCTTGACGTAGGCGACAACAGTCCGAAAGCGTTAACAGGGTGTGCTTCCTTGCCGGGCCGTAAGGGAGTCATTGCAAATTCGGTCAATTTGGGAGAGGGTAGAGACTCCGTAGGTGTCGCAGCGTCCGACTCATCGTGCATGGGTACTGAAGACCCATGGGATTGCCCGGGTGTCATGCCGTCCGTGCCAGTCTCAACAAGCTGCAGTACCGGGACAATATGCCCAGACGGGTCCACGTAAGCCGAAGCACGCTTGACGGCGCTGAGAGCTCTCGTGCGCCGCACTGGTAACGGAGCCATGGTCTCGCTGGTGGGCCACTTCACATCAGAAGGCGCAGAAGACGGACCAGGAGTTAACGCGGGCAGCTCGTGCTGCATACCTTGGTTGGCTGGCGCAGGAGCAGCAGAAAGCGGTACGCTGTCCATGCTAGGATCTGAAGGCTGTGTAGAGAATGGACCCCGCCACTCCGTGTATGCAGAGTTGGGGGTGATGGGTGTAAGACCCCGGTTGCCGGACAATATCCCTCCGCGGGTCAAGCTTGTCCGGTACTCCTGCAACTGCATGATGAGATTCATGTTCGGCCCGATCCACCTGCTCCGGGCCTTGATTGCGTCGTACGCCTCTTGTACGCTCAGGGTGGGATCTTTATACAAGCCGTAGGCGACAACCAGGCTTGCTGACCTGCTGACACCGCACTGGCAGTGTACGAGGACACGCTTCTTTTGTTGCACTTTGTCATCGATGAGTTTGCAAAGGCGTAGGAGATCTGGCACAATGTCGCTGTTGTGCTCCCATTTGATATGAACGTACTCCGGATCTTTCTGTCTGGAAGGATAGGCTTCTGCCGGAAAGAGCCCGCTGAGTGGCGTAGCCTTTGGCGTTGTAGGTGATTGCTCGTTGTGTTCCGACTCTTGTACGGCTCTCCGCACACTGAGCTGAGCCCGCCTAGGTGCATACTGTATGCCTCCGCCTCCATCGATACGTATGTCTGGCTCCGCAGTGGTGTCACTCTCGGCTCGCTCGCCCAACGGGTTCCGGACTTCACTCGCTACGTTCATCACGACATCATACTGCCTACATTGCTCAGCCGTGGGCTCAAGGTAGAGGTCAACATATGGGTCGTAGACGCAAATCGGGCCGTCAGGGTACGCTTCCGGCTTCTCCTCGCGCGACAACGGTACGTCGAAATTCTGCTCTTCCTCCTCCTGTAGCTCCGAGCTCTTGGGCGACACAATCGGCGATAGAATGGTTTCCAATGCCAATGGGCGGCGGCTTGATCGACCGACGCCAGTCTGCGAGGCCAAGCCTGGAATTAGTGGCAGAGACGGAGAGGATTGGAAGTGCCGTAAGGTGCCGGGTCTGCTGAATGACGGTGTAGGCGGGATCGCAAGCCTGATTTCTTGCGGTGCTGGTTTGCTGCTTCCGGGAGTAAGCAATGTAAGGCCAAGGTTGCCAGGCTTCCGTTTGGGAGGTGAACGAGGCTTCACAAAGCCAGGGGAGGCAAGAGAAGCTACAGGCTCCATGCTGGGTGCTTGTAATGGTATGCTAGTAGTTGACTGCGCTCGAGGCGTATGTCTTGATGTGTTTACAGCTAAATTCTTCAGATTTCGGCCTTTGCGTGGTGGGGGTTGTTTCTGCATTTCGAAGAAAGGTGAGCCCATCTCATCCGACGTTCGCGGACGGAGCATTGATCCCGCGAAGCCGGAAGGAGGTGGTGACTCTGGCGACGATCCGGGTGAGCCCTCGGTAGCACTCGAATCGTCCACTGTTGACATTGTAGTCGTAGGTGATGAGTTGGTAGATCCAGAAACTGCTGAATCGCTGACGGTGTGCTGATGATATGTGTAGAATGTTTTATCCGCAAAACCTGCCAGGGGCATACGGCTATGCCCGTTTGACAAACTCAAGGATGGACCATCCGTTGTTTGTGCATTGGGAATAGACATCGTCATATCAGGCGTGGGATGGGCTGAGTTTGGTGGTGAAGGATGCAATCTGGCGTCCGCCGGGTAGCCGTTCATATTCTGCTGTTCCCAGAAGTCTGCATAAGATGTATAGTGAAGTTCAGCTTCGCCGGTATCGTTGGATCGCCAAGATGCAAAAAAAGAACTGGATGAGGCCATGTTAGCACGCGAAGATCAACAATCACAACTGTTCGATGCGTGCTTCGTCAAGGTGTACCATAGCAGCTTCGCCAGCCTACTGGGAGATGAGAAGCACAACATGACCATGACCTTGAACATGTACCACGCCGCAACTCCAATAGCGCTTGCGGTGGGGTTCGAGAGCAACGAGGGCGAGTACGAGCCAACCGTGGAGGTAACGATGGTACGCACTCATGCATAACATCCTCCGCAGCACGAAGTGAAAACGTACGTACCGGAATGCCCTCTCCAGGAAGGCCCGTGAGTGGGAGGATCCCTGGTTTCAATGGCGCCAACTGACACGAAGGAGGGGCGATGCGCCTATGGCGTTCTGTGGTAATGGTAAGGAACGTCGAGGAAAGCGCGCTCCAAGTATGGGTGCTTTTCTTAGCACATAGTCGCCCAGGTGGTGCAAGAAAGATCAATCGAAGTCCGGCAATGGGAGTTCAGCGGGCGGCTACTGGGGCTATGACATGCAGATTGACGCCGCACGTCTCGGCAAGGCGAAGAGCGGACCAGTTAGGAAGAGTCGAAGGTCTTTAAGAGCAAGGCGATCTGCTTTATGGCTTGCGAAGTGGTCGGGGCCGCTTGAACCAATCACGGCCGGCGCTGAAGCGCTGCAAGAAGGCGGTCACCAATCAGCGCTCTTTTTCGCCATGGGCCACTATAACAGTGCTGTGCCGCATCCATAAAGGCGGGTAAGTGCGAGATATAGTATGACATTTCAAGCTCAATTAAGGATGTGTGTCTTGAAGGGGTTGGTGGCGTAGCGGCGAGTGTTCTAAGCAGGAAAGTACACTTACTTCTCTCTCCAGTAGGCAACCCAAGCTACCTACCACACTCTCTTGCTGTCCGATTCCTGGCGAATGCCGCGCGGTGTCTCTCCGCGATCAAGAGCGTCAATCCTGGATCCGCAGGACGAGTCGTATCAGCCTCTCGAAGATGTCGACTTCTTCTTACAGCTGTGGACGAAGTGTTCGCGAAAGAGCAAACTCCAAGAACCGTGGTCCTGTCCAAACTCTCCCAGTACCAAGGGGGTCCGTATGATAGTCCTATATGCTGCTCGCCTCCCTTCCCTTGCTACTGCTCGCGTCGCCGTCTACACAAAGAGCTCAGAGCAGGTGCGTGGGCGGGGTATGTCGCTGTCAGTCTTCGCCGCGAGCTGCTGCTCAGACACTCCGGAGTCTTGCAGCGGGGTGTTAGGCCAGCCGGACGTTCTGGAAGAAGGGCAATTGTATGTGAGAGTATTCGTTGCCCGCTGCAACAAGGTTGTTGTGCGCGAAAGAGCGCAGAGATCCCAAGTCCAGCGCCAGCGCCAGCGCCGGCACGTACCGGAGACAAAGCGAACAAACTCCGCAGTCTCATCCTAAAGATAGACCTGTTTTAAAACAGAGGTGTCCGTGCGCGTTTGTCACTGGTTCCTGCAGCTGAATGGCTGTAGCAAACGGCAGCGGATTACTGCAAACGACTCGTGGCATAGTGGCACAATGCGCTCTTCAAGCAATGCAGTCAACGGTACACCTCGTACCTCGATAAACGCAGACTGCGTATCAACAATTCACGTTTGTAGGACTGACGCCACGTTACGTGCTGCGGGCTGTACCATGGGCACAGACGGTATGACAGTCCGGGCGGCCTATTTTCGAACACGCTCAGGCTAGCAATGTCGCGCCTTCAGACTAGCTAGAGCAACGACTACCAATGAGCGTCGAGCTGCATCACGTGCATCATCGGCAAATATAAGCCTGGACGAACGACGGCAATACCACGGTACTTTTGAAAACGATACATTTCCATGCGAGAGGGACGGAGGGACGGCCGTTCATGGGAGGCGCCGCGGTGCGGCCAGAACTCAGCATATCCGCAGGACCGCCCATGTTCCGTTGGACGCGTCGTAGTGGTGGCTGGTAAGGACGACGCACTCCAGCCACTGTCAGTTACTAGGTACGCCAGGCCATTTCGACTACTTTCATCGGTCGCCGTAACGGTCCAGAACTAGATTGGATCAGCACTGTTCCGTATCTAACTCATCAGTAGTCAGGTGATGTAGGACTGCCATGCCAGCTGCAACCGTCGTGGTTGCCATACCAAATGTGCTGGTAAAGACTCGGATGAGCGTACGTTGCCGTTGAGTGTCTGCACAAGCTCTCGGTATGCCTTGACAGTGTGTCTCACGCACCAAGCGACCCATCGCGTTCATTCTGTCGTCCGTAGATCGGCATGAAGTGATCGTGATCTGAGCTGTGCCTGTTTGTACATTGCGAGGGGTATAGGCCGCGGCGACTTACAAGTAAAAATGGACTAAGATGCGCAGCTGGCAGTATGTATGTGCATCATAAATGCCATCAGTTGTTCTCCATGGAATGCCGCGTCTGGGTTCAGGAGACGCCCAGACGCGCGTAAATCATGCTCAACCCGAGAAGACCCAACCACCCTTCGGATCACAGTCCGATTGCAGGCGGTCTTCCTCCGTGGTGAAGGACTGGCTGTGATGCTGGAAAGGCTGGGGCCTTGCATCTCACCGCGTTTCTCGCTGTCCAGCCGTGTCAATTGACGTTCCGAAATTATCACATGTCTTGTGTTAGAAGAGATTGGAGAGCATTGCTTGTCTTCGCAACAAGGACGTGCTGCCAAGATCTGGCCGTCCTACTGACTTCATGATAATGAACAGTTGGTGCTAGCGCATGCTGGGCGATGTTTACCCCTTACTTCCAAAAATCCATATGCAGTCGCGCCGCCTTGGCATTGTGTTACATTACGGCCTTTTCGAGGTGCAGCAGCGCCTGCCAAAAGACGACTGCAGAATTCAAGGCTTCTCGCGAGAATGTACGCCGTCCACGGTGTAGGGGTTGGTTGTCCGGAGCCCAGCTTCAACGTTGGCGTATAATGCCGAGACCGAGGGCGCCTACGGAACGCCAACGATCTCCCTGTCCGGCGCCAGTCGATGTGGCGCAACGGGTAGGAATGATCGACCAACACCGGCTCCCAGCCGTCATTTAGGAACTCAGTTCTCACGCATACAGCATGCCAGACAACATCGCTTGGGTGCTGTCAATGCTGTCAACTTGGAATTCGAGACGGAAGCAAGAATGGCCATCTCGAGGAGTGAGGTAGCACACGCAGTGTTGAATCATAGGGGGAAGATCTCCTGCAGTTTGCCATCTATGGAACCCTGCATATACACTATATGACTGTATCCACTACACTCCGGCCACTGCGGAATCTAAGACAGGCCAAGCAGAGTGTAATCTCTCAGTCAACCAAGATATTCTCCGTAGCACAACCTTCCCTTACCTCACGTTTCATCAAACCGTTTCCGTTTATGTTTCCTGTAGTCCTCACCGACCGATTGACTCGGTCGTCCTGTCGCTACCAATGCAAACATAATCATCTCACACTCTTTCAGACAATCCGTTCTCTCGTTGAAACACCAGCCCTCCACCCGCAACAAACCGTCTTCACAACATCTGAGTCGCAAAGATGCGTTGGACACTCGCTGTCGCAAGCTTGGTCATGGGAGCCTTCGCAACACCAGCACCTCTAGGCGTCGTTTTGCCTGCGGCTCCGAAGCGCTTCCAGGCCGCCTTCACCGACACACTCTGGGTCGTGCAGATGCATACCGTCTTCGCCTGCGGACCTGGCGTCTCAGGCTGCCCAGCAACAATGCCGACCCCCACCGCTTCCGGCTCCGCTAGCGACTGCGACGATGCTACACCTTCATTGAGCTCGACACTCGGCCCGCTCGTCACCATGATGGGTGTTGGCTCGGGCACCGCAATGTCATTGGTACCAATGATGACTGCATTTTCGGGCTCTGCTACGTCGTTGGTACCGGTCCCGACTTCCTTGGTTTCGACTCCCCTTGCCGCGATTTCTCCGGCATCGACTCCTCTAGCCTCGACTCCTCTAGCCTCGACTCCCCTTGTTTCGACATCCCCGGTTTCGACCCCTCTGGTCTCGATTGGGTCATCTTCCTTGCAAGCTACAAGCGTCTCCAGCTCAACGTAAGTCTCGGTCTGGGCCCCTACTAGTCGTACCAATGCTGACCGCCCAGACGCACATTACCCGCAAGCTCTTCAACCCCTACCAGGGCAGTCTCTGGCGCGGCTGCTTCGCTCAAGGTCGCCGGCTCACTTGTGGGTGCGGGTGCCCTTGTGGCCTTGTTGCTCTAGGCAAAAGTACGGCGGATTGGTCCGAAGAGCGCAATACCCAGAACCTAGTGCAGGAGGGTTAATGATAATGTACACAGCAGGCTATGGCGTCCAGGTGTTGGCAGCTAGAATATCATACTCGGACAAGCATGTATACACCATTGCCGACACGTCCGGTAAGGAAGTGCAGTCTTTCTACTATACGACCCACTGCCCGTGTTACCGCACGTTGATGCTTTTGAAAGTCTTCGTGATTCCAGTGATGGCTTCCTCGACCGGCAAGCGCTCCATGCTTGACGCTCCGAAGAATCCATGCACGCCCTGGCATCGTTCGAGCACGTACTTCGCATCCTCTGGCGCTGCTATTGGTCCTCCGTGACAGAGCACGATGATGTCCGACTTGACCTTTGTGGCCGCATCGCGGATAGCTTGGATATCTCTCACGCAGTCATCGAGGCTTTTGCCGGTCTTGGCTCCTATGGACCCGCTTGATGTCAGTCCCATGTGCGCGACAATAATGTCTGCGCCAGCTTCAGCCATTCTGGTTGCCTCGTCTGGGTTGAAAACGTAGGGGGTGGTAAGCATGTCCATCTCATGCGCCATACGCACAACGTCGACTTCGAGCTGGTAGCTCATACCACTGTCCTTACGTTAGCCTCCAGATAGCGCGCGGGTGCATCAACTCACGTCTCTTCCAGATTCGACCGGAACGTTCCATCGATGAGGCCTACAGTTGGGAAGTTCTGAACGCCAGCGAACCCAAGGTCTTTTAGCTGGCGCAGAAACCGCGACATGTCCCGGAATGGATCGGAAGCGCAGACACCAGCAATGACTGGCGTGTGCTTGACGACTGGAAGGACTTCGGCAGCCATCTCCACGACGACATCGTTCGCATTCCCATACGGCATGAGGCCGGCTAGTGAACCTCTGCCGGCCATTCGAAAGCGACCAGAGTTGTAGATTATGATGAGGTCGCCGCCTCCAGCCTCGACGAACTTCGCTGACAAACCAATGCCTAGATCCTATCAGTACACGAGCGGTCTCGGGCTTGTGAGTATTCCATACCCGCACCAGCACCAACAATGGCGTGGCCATCTTTGATCTGTTGATGGAATCCCTGCAGGATTTGCTTCCGGTCCGTTGGTGGAGACATGGGAGATTGTCAGTGAAGGGGGTGCGAACAACGTTGGTCAAGATCAATGAGCAACACTCTCGTACAGATTTAAAAAGACGTCAGAATTGTTCCGGAGGCGCTGATGGACGTTGACGCAGCCGAACCCCCGCCTCTAGGGTGGAGAGCCCCTCGCGAGCAGCATTAGAGTATGTAGCGCACCTTTATGTCAACCGAGCAGAAGTCGTTGACGAAGGTTGTACGATGCACTATGCCGCAATTTGTACTACTAGGAACATGCGACAGCAAACTCGACGAGTTACTATACTTGCGCTCTCAAATCCTGGCGAGCGGCGGCGAAAGATGTGAAGTAACATTCGTTGACGTCGGACGTTCTCCGGTCGATCACGAGCACATCACGGTCCGACAAGATATACTGACTACGAAGTATGCCCCTGGTGCTGGTGCAAAGGATGTCCAAAACTTGTCTCGTGGAGATGTGATCAAGTACATGATTGAGTGCGCTTCGAAGTGGCTAGCGGAAGCGTACCAGTTAGGCCTCAAGGATCCCAAGCAAGCCATTCATGGCATAATCAATGC
Organism: Baudoinia panamericana UAMH 10762; assembly: GCF_000338955.1. Classification (NCBI taxonomy): domain Eukaryota; kingdom Fungi; phylum Ascomycota; class Dothideomycetes; order Mycosphaerellales; family Teratosphaeriaceae; genus Baudoinia; species Baudoinia panamericana. The sequence goes on from NW_006911257.1 coordinate 415,424, forward strand.
TGGTGGAACCGGCGGCACTAGTCTGGCATCAGGAGTGATGCGCAACGTCCTGCCAATAGGTCTGCCAAAGCTCATCGTCTCCACCAACGCGTCAGGCGACATGCGACCAGTCGTCGGCGAGACGGACATCACTATGATGTACTCAGTGTGCGACGTAGCGGGCCTGAACTACCTTTTACGGCGGATCTTGTCGAACGCGGCAGGCGCGATCGTAGGCATGGCAAAAGCGTACGAGGGGTCTCTCGCTGCGGAGCCGAAAGGTGAAAGTCATTCGCACCAAAAACGCGTTGGACTGACCATGTTCGGCGTGACTACCCCATGTGTCGACAAGGTTCGCGAGTATCTGGAAAGCAACTACCCCATCGAGTGCTTCGTCTTCCACTGCACCGGTGCAGGCGGCAGAGCATTGGAGCGTCTCGTCTCTGAGGGCGTCTTAGAAGCAGTCCTGGACATCACCACGACCGAGATTTGCGATCAATTGTGCGGCGGCGTAATGGATGCGGGTCCTCACCGGTTAGAGGCACCACTAGAGGCCGGCATCCCGTATATCATATCGTTAGGCGCAACGGATATGGTCAATTTCGGTCCGAAGCCCACCGTTCCCGAGAAGTACAAGTCCCGCAAGCTGTTCGAACACAACCCAACTGTTACGCTGATGCGTACCACTCCGGAGGAGTGTGCTGCCATCGGCGCGTTCATTGTGGACAAAGTAAAGCAATTCGCAACCGACAAAGCGAAGGTAGAGTTAGTCCTGCCACTCGGCGGTGTCAGCATGATCGCAACCCCAGACGGGCCGTTCTATGATGCCGCAGCGGACGATGCCATCTTTTCGTCCGTCAGGAATGGTTTGAAGGGCTTCGACGTACAGCTCGTTGAAGACGCACGAACCATCAACGACGAAGGGTTTGCGGTTGATATTGCCAAACGGCTCGTTCGTTTGATGGGTCTGGACTGATGGCGCGACAATGCGACTGTGCCACTACCAACTGGCAGTACGAGGCGCGCACGTACCGTTTCGATGAATGGCGTATCACGACATCCCCTCATTGATACCGCGCTGAATCTTCACGCTGCTGGCTGTCCCCGACCGCTGACGTGGTCACTTCGCCGTCAGGAACGCTTTAGCTTCCTCCGCCGAAACCCCGTTTGTGGCGTCCTGGTCTTGGAGCAAGCCCAGCTTGTTGACACGGACCATGTACCACATCTCGCTCCGGCCATCTCCGAGTTCGCCACCGAGCAGCTTCGCCTTGATGTCTCTTAGAACTTCGTTGAAGAAACCGGCTTCATCAATCTCGGCCATGTTCTCTCGCATGACTCGAATACCTTCAATAGCCCGCCCGTACCCAGAGTTTCCGACAGAATGCTTGATCCAGTCACATATGATGTCTTTGAACTGCTTACATGCGTCGTGAACAACGTCCAGAGCCTCTTCGGTATCCTGCGCGTCGATTAGCTGCTTGAATTCCGGAATCGCGTTATCGGGATCGATCCGTCTCCGCTTGCGCTTCATATCTTTTGCTAAGAGCGCACCGACATCGAGGTCTGAAAGCGGCTTTGGAGCTTCCTTTCCACGACCGAATCGACGGCCGCGGGCCTTGGGCGGCACCTTCTTGACATCTGCGGCCTTGACCACGCGCGAGAGCGCCGACTTTGATTGCTGTACTAGTTCGGCCGGAGAGTGCGAGTACCGAACAAGGACGTCAGCAGGTGGAGGTGGTTCGCTCTCTGGGAAGACGGCACGGTGCTTAATCACTTGCTGGATGCGATGTAGCATCGGGGAGAAGGTCTCGTCCATTGGCATGTACTCTGTCGGCTCTCCTTCATCGTTTGTGCCAAAGGTGGCAAGGTCCATACTGTCGACGTAGTCGCTCATAGCAGCTTGCAGGTCTTCGTTGGGCAGATTGCGGTGAACCTTAAGCTCCTTGCCGCTCACGGTGATGATTCGGTCAAGGGGCGGAAACTTGTAGCTGCGGAGGTCCTCCGTAAAGGGCAGCTCGACATCGTAGAGGCATTCCAAGTCTGGCTCAATGCAGGGAGCCACAAGCACGATACGAGGCTCGTTGTTCTCCTTCTTCACTAAGCGGGCAACAGCGTATGACTCGAGCTCATAGAGTGCATGAATGAAGGAAGAAAGAGCCATGATCGCTTTGTCATTGCCCCTTTGCGCGATAGTAAGGGCGGCACGGGTCATGTCCATCCAGCGTTCATACTGGCTCTTGTCGACAAAGCCAATGATGTCGAAAGAAGGCACGGTCTCATACGTTGTTACATTTCGATCGCTCTCTGAAATATGCACGGCAGTACGACCGTACTCATAACCCTTGGCTAGCTCATCACGATCAATGTCGCGCTTGCCGCCAGGAGCATTCTCATCGTCGACCTGATAGCTCAATGCATTCTTGACCGCCGATAGACCCTCACTGTAACCGTTGGGCGCTGCTTCACCGTCGAGAGTTTGCGTGGCCTGCATTACTTCACTCGGTGCTAGATCGCTTCTGACGACGAACCTCGACGCAGACTGCGCAGGTGCAGTCATCGTCTTTGGATAACGCTCGACGTCGATAGAAAGCGCGGTATCGAATTCCTGAGGATTGCCAAGCGTAAGAGAGCCTTTGTATGACGGCGTCGGTCTCACAGACTTGACACGCGGAACACTAAGCTCATCGACAGCTTGAGCCAGCGTACCAAAAGTGCCGCCACAATCTTGGCATAGCTGCTTGAGGATAGCCTCGTTTTCGGCTTTGCTGGTAGGTTTATCTTCCTCCTTGAAGCCGTACTCCGGATCGTCGAAGTCAACGCCAAGGACAACAAGCTGGGTGGCGTCTTCTTTGAGTTTCTCGACAACTGCTTCCAGATCATCGGCCTGCATTGATCCCCGGGCATCGGTGATAAGTACGATCTTCCGCTCATACTTGAGCTTCTTACACGTGTTAACAATCATCTGGATTGCGATGATCAGTGCAGACATGGCATCGCCAGCATCCGTTGATGACACGACCAGCTCGCCTCGCAGTCTCCGAACCTGAGCCATAAACACTTGCCCAATGTCTTGGAAGACGGTAATGTTGGCGTACTCACTTTCACTCTCCAGGAAGTTGGAGGTACCGTCGGTCCGCAGTCCCACGACGCCGGCCATGGCAGTCTTCCGACCAGTGGCAATAGTAGCCGTAATTCGGTCCCAGACATACTCCAAGGCCCAGTCAAGGTTGGTTTGAGCCCGGCCGTGGCTTGTCTCGCCCATTGTCATGCCACAGTCCACTATGTAGACCGTCGCTTCTTTTGACGCCATGCTGTGTTTTAGTAACAGCGCCTCTGGCTGTTAATGGTGCTGCAACTACATCGTACCCACGTAGCCGGGTAAGTAGAGATTAGTTGTATGTAAGCAGCCATGGCAGGCAGCAAGCGCGTTTTAAGGCGCGGATAGCCTTAGGCCGCAATAAGCTGGACCGAGCGCCCGGCTACAGCAGTAGCGCCCCTTCGCGCCGAGGCCTGCCGTCGACCCGCACTTGGGACAGCCTTGGGGAACTCTTCCATCCCCAAAACTTCCCTCCGTCACTCATGCAACCCTCGAGCATTCGGTTACCCCGGAGTACGCCAAACGCTTCCCATAAGCACACAATACACGCCCGGAGGCCTATGGGACCAGCTCCGTAATTAATCCGAACATCATCAGCGTTAGCCTGGCCTTCCATCTTTGAAGGATGCGACGGGCGCATTGCGGGCCACGGTATGACCGATAGTATAGCACCACAGCCGCCACTCGAGCAAACAGAAGCAGATGTGTCCGAGCATGCGTCTGCTTCCATTGTCGCCAACGGACACGTGCCGACGGATAGGATATCAGCATTAACGGCGAATGCTGCACCGATCGGCTCTATCGATCCCGATAGCCGCGAGGATGGATCGCACGCTACAGTACTAGAGTCCGACAACGCTGTCACTCACAACGGCGGGAATGACGATGCTGCGTCTGAAGCGGAGACGCTTATCCAGACGCCGGTTAAAAAACGAGTAGCGGAGAGGCATGCTGGTGCGACGATGGCTGAGAAGCCGGCGAAGAGTCGCATAGGTGGCCTGCCTGTACCTGGTGATGATGACGAGGAAAGCGAGTCTGTGGCAACGCCAATGCAGAGTACCGAGCTTGGGGACGCCAAGGCCAGCAGGGACGCCAAGGACGAGCTGCCCGACGAGATGGACATGGCCAGTGATCAAGGCGAAGATGACAGTGGATCTCTGAGCTCGCCACAATCTCCTGCTTTGACTGGCGTCTCGATGGCATCTGGTCGATCGCGTGCCTTATCTGAAGAACCTGATCTTGATCGTGGGATAGAGACATCGGATAATCCTCGTAAAAGGAAGTTCCGCGCTTCGTCCGTGTCGCTGCCTAACAAACGTCAGAGCATGGATCCACCAAAGCGTCGCTTACGCGGCATGCAGTCTGATGATAATCGAACCATGCCGGAAAGGTCACCGTCTCCGAAGCCACGAAGTCACCGCCGAGCTGTATCTACGCAGTCAGCATTCATGGACGGCTCCGCCGAGATCGCTGGGAAGAAGCGCCAAACACTAGCGCACTTTCCAGTACGAGATCCGAAAGTGAAGGCTGCGTGGGAAGAGTCTGATGCTTCTTCCGAAACTACGTCCCATGGACAAGTCGATGTGAGAAGGCCGCAGCGTGGCGTTGGCAGATCAACGTCTACCCCTGGCCGTCCTACCGGACCGCACAAGCGCCACGTCAACAAATATGGCTTTACTAAGCTGGCTGAAGCATGCGAGAGTGCCGATATGGATGCCATCAAAGAATGGATGGAGAAGGATCCAGATCAATTAGAACTTGCAGAATTTGCAGGCAACAAGCCGCTGCAGATCGCAGCCTTGAACGGAAACGTGGAGGTGGTTGACTATTTGATCAAACAAGGCTGCAAAATCGACTGCGCCAACGTCGACAAAGACACTCCGCTCATTGATGCTGCCGAGAACGGCCATCTGGCAGTGGTCGAGAAGCTCTTGGACGCGGGCGTTGATCCGCTGCGTCAGAATTTGAAGGGACAGCAGGCGCTTGACGTGGTGACCGATGAGACTGAGGACGCCGATGAGATCCGAACAGCACTGCGTGAAGCTATAGAGCTTTGGAATAGTGAAGATGCGAAGCAGAAGCGTGAAGAAGAGGAGGAGCAGCGCTACAATGCTGGACCATCCAAAGAGCTTCACTTCATGGCGCGGACGTATGAAAATCTTCTCCGCCTGGTCACGATTAACGATCGTAACGGAGTCCGAGAGTTTCTCGACGCTCGCGTGCCGGTCGACAACAACATTATCGCAGCAGCGGCGAAGACTGGCGACCAGTACCTTGTGAACATGCTGTTGGCCGAGATGACTGAAAAGAAGGCTTACCAAAAGGCCGAAAAGCCGATGCTTGCCGTTCTCGGTACCAGCCATTTTGAGATGGTGCAAATGCTGACCGCGTTGGATCCATTCAACCCGATATGGAGGAGCAGATCTGGGAAGTCCTGGCCCGAGCTCGCCGATGAGAAGAATGGCCCGAACAGGGCTCGTGAGCGGGAGCTGCTGCAGAAACTGTACGACGGTCACACTCGAGCTTTAGGCCGCCGCAGCTCAAGTCCAGTCACTAAGCGTGAATATGGGAAGCGCCGGCCTATCAAGCATAACGGTAGTGAAGACGATGAGGAGGAAGATGGGGGCCACGCTATGCCTGTACGCAAGAACGGTCGAAGACTGATGTCACGAAGAGACATGCGGAAAGCACACTCCGATTACGAGTCCGAGGATGACGACTCCGCGTCTGATACTGCGGTGGCCACGGCAGATGCTCATGTTCGTCGGCATTCCATGAAACCACCCGATAGTCCGAATCAACAACACAGGATCGGTCAGCCTCGCAGGAAAAGCATGTCCTCGCAGCCGAGCGATCCTTCGCCACGAAATCGGCGACGGTCCTCTTCGCTACGTGGCCCTCAGGATCCAGCTCTCCCGACTGTGCTCGAGCGTGTCGAGGGCGTGGAACGTGTTCGTGTAATGAGGGCAGATAGAGAGATGCATGTGAAGAGACCTGAGGAGCAGCGCAATGACGAAGGTACCGCTCATGCCGAAGCAAAGCGCATTGAGGCCGAAGCAAAGAGGATAGTGGAGGAGGGTGAAGCAGAAGAAATGCGAAGGCAAGAAGAACATGAGCGCAAACAGGCCGAAGAGGCTCGCAAGGTGGCCGAAGCGGAGGAGGCGCGCAAAGCTGAAGAGGAAGCAAAGGTCGAAGCGGAGCGCCTGCGCATGGAGCTTGAGATGGAAGGTGCTAGGTCCAGCTTCCGTCGAGATGTACTTGCAACGTTGCCTGAAGAGATGTCAAGAGTGCTGGATCCGACAGCGACAATCAGACTGGAAGGACCGCAGGCGCGTCAGCACGTTTGGCGTTTGTGTACGCCGATTTACGTAGTCTCCGAGACCGATGGCGCTACCGCGGAAGATTGCTGGATCCTGAATCTGCAAGCAGCGCTTCTTCTTGGCAAGCGCGGTCTGGAGTTGCTTCTCCCGCAAGATAATCTTGGCTTTGAGCGGACTTTCTCCAGGGGCTGGGCGACAAGAAGCAATCTCTCGCAACAAGAGCAGAAGAACGTGGAATATGTGCTGAACCGTCTTGCTGTCACGAGCCGGATGCTGCGAGAAGCACAAGCGGTGGATCGCGATGGCGACAGCGGGATGACCAACGCCCAAAGCTTCCAAGCCGAGCTTGAGCAGGCGGCAGAGCGTTTGCGGGCCACCGCTTATGCCGAAAGAACCCTCAACAATGGCTTGGTGAGATTGGAGGTCGTCAGGTTGTTGGACGTCCTCGGTTCGATGGATCCACTGCTGAAGCACTGCACCTTCCAACTTCGGCTCTTGAGTCCCAGCAAACCGTCACCAGCCGTTCGCACAAGCCCTGGCGAGCCGTATCCCAGCCGACTGGATGCGTGGCGGCAACCCTTTCCCATCATCAGGGAGGTCAGAGCTGGACGGTTGGTTGAAGCACCCGAGCCAATGGCGGGCAAGACGCAGCTGTATGTTGCTCATGAGAAATGAAGAACAATTGTACCTCAGACGGATGCTGTATGTAGACTGGTCGACAAATATCAATGTACAACTCGATGCCACAGTGTTCGCAGTCTGTCGCGCTGTCGTGCAAACAGATGTTTTAAATTAGCGGCGCCATCGTGGCGTTCATGCAAGCTACGGCGGTGATGCGAGAGCAGATCTGCCTGATACAACACCCTCAGCGAGACTTGTCGACTGAGGAGGTAACACTACACCAAAATCAACCGGCATGGCACTCATACATGTATTCAGCCTTTAGCCTGTCTTACCTCTCCACGGGGTAGTGGAACTTAGAAACCTTGCAAACATGTGACTGAGGACGGCTCGGCTAGGCAGATTCGAAGATCCGTAGCCCCACTGGCTCCAACAGATCTAGATCCCCATCAAATGCTGTCTTTCCTGCCCCAGCATACCCAGCGCCGTCGCGGTCGTCGTTCGGTGTCCCAAGTGCATTGTGTGATATACCATACAGCATAGACTAGAGAATTGGGCAGCGTATCTGTTGTAGAGTCCTATGAGACTTCCGCACTCATATTGAGCTCAGGCCTGACAGCTACCCTCGTCCCAACCCACGCCTCCTCCCCCTCCGCCTCGAACTGCTGGCGGTGCATACTGTGATCCGCCGAGTCCTACACGAAGGCGTGGTGGCTAAGAAAGAGCATGACTTCGTTTGGCCCGCAAGATGGTATGTCACGTTGCAGCGCGAAGGGAAGCTGCCCTTCGCCCATGCAGGCACCCGGCAACCTCAAGTCATCTGAGACACTCACGGCATGACTGAATGCACGCATGCATGCACATACACCCGCGCATGACCGATAACTGACAGCTATATGTTGCGCACACAGGAGACAAACAAACACTTCAGCCTTCTTCTCCAGCATTCGCTGCCGCAGAGCAAACCACTCCCACCGCGAAGAGGCCGCCAATCCTTGCGATCCCGAAGATCAGATCAGCTCTCAACCTGTCTACCGGTGCAGGGAGTAGCCTACGCGCCGATGCGCCGCCTCCGAGAGCGAGGTATTCGATCGATGCGGGAACGGGTGCGGAGGCCTTTGATAGCTTGAGGTGCGTATGCGGCAATCATTGCGTTGTGGACTGAGTGGAGAAGAGTGGAGTGAAGTGAACTGGCATCGCAGCGAACCACACTCGGACATTGCTTTCACATGCGACGCGCATATATCTGTGCTGACTATCCGCTCAGATCGCCCCTTCTTTCGGCAGAGCGCGATACGGGTCTCAATCGCATACGACAGCCTCCGCCATTGTGGCAACCCTCATCTCCTAACTTGCATGCTTCCGTGCTGCCTTCATTTCCGGGAGATCCAACGGTGAGGAAACTATCGCTTACTACACTGGACACTGCACCCGCTTCACCAGATCTGCGATTTAGCGAAGACCTGACTCGCTTCCCTACCGAGTCTCTACACTCCTTCTCATTCGCTCACCAAAGTAGTGACTCGCTACACAATCGTCAGAATGTGCTGAAACGCAGCATCGAGTTCATGCGGGAAAAGCTCTCCTGGGCAGCTTCGTCGCCGCGCATTGCGAGCGCTCAAGCTCGTTTAGCCGGTGACGAGGAGCTTCTCAGCATGATGGAGCTATTGCAGAAGGCTAATGTGAGGGGCACTGGGACTCTTGACTCCGTAGGCCTAGACGCAGATGGGGGCCTAGGGCCTCTAACTGGACCTGCGCACATGGCCAGCGAGAACGTCTTCGACCGCAGCTTCTTACCCGGCACCCAGGAGCGAAGTGAGAGCCCTACACAGGTAGAGAGCGGCGAGAACGTAAGGCCAGGACAGAACCATGGAGCGCCGCTCGAGCTGGCCGTCTCTCCAATGCTGCTTGAGCCGGAGATCAAGCCTCGCCAGAGCATGGACGCTAGTATTACGAGCGATCCTGAAGCTTTGTCACTCTCGCGCATGAACACTCATGACGATGTTCCTGGTCTGTCGCCGCCGAGATCACAACGGGCTTCGCTCAAGCGGACGTACACCGATGTGGCAGGATATTCGCTGCAGCACAAGCTTACCGAAGCCATGGCTCAGCCGTACCGGACAAACTCACGCAACTCTGCCATCACGCCCACTCACGCCCCCACTTTTCCTGTGGCGCCGATTCGGGGCGCTACTCTCAATGAGCGCGCGCCTCACGGTCACCGCAACAACCAGGCACAGGCGATCTTCACCACCGAGGCCAAGTCACCATGGACTATCACCGCCGCGAATGATCTTGCGTGCCTGGTCTTTGGCGTTACACGTGCAGAGGTGCGGAAGCTCGGCATCATGGAGGTTATTAAGCCAGAGAGACGGAAATGGCTCGAAGATAAGCTGCGCAACCCTGAAGTGGGTTCAGCAGCGAGACCGAAGCCGACGCCTTATCAGAAGCCCAGTCCGACCAGCAGTCTCGCGAGCATGGGTAACGGCGTCACTGCGAAGCTGTTGAGCAAGCCGCCTGCAAGGCAGACTTACCAAAGCCGCCGAAGCAAGACAGAAAACGGTGTGCTCACGCCAACCCCTCCCACTGCAGGTATCAATCACAACAACAATAAAAGCCGAGGTGTACTATTGTGCGGTGACGTTGTCCCAATCCAGAAGCTAAACGGCAGTACCGGAAGTGCTTCGTTGTGGGTGAAAGAAAAGGGCGGCAACCTCATCTGGGTACTTGAAGAGATCGCCGAGGATGTAGCGTATGTTACCGTTGACGAGATCGGTTCAATTATCAGAGGCTCTGGCGATGTCGAGGTCATATGGGGCCTCGATCGTTTACGCCCCGGCATGGATGTGACGAGATTGATCCCTGCTTTTCCGAAACTCGCAGGCACGAATACTGGCGCTCTAGACTACGATGAAGTCGCTCGGTTACGGAGGTTCACGGCACGAACGAGCAACTCGATCTCGATCCCAATCACGATTGATCAGCTCTCAGGCCAAAGCACGTTCCGTGTATCCAGCTTCCCGCATATTGCCGGGATTATTGTGGTAAATCCCAACACTATGCGCGTAAGCAGTTCGAACAACGTCTTCTCGGCTGCGCTCTTCGGATACGCCAGCCCAGATGGCATGCTTATCACGGAACTCATACCTGGCTTTGACAAGATACTCCACCTCATGACAGATGAGGACAAGATTGCCTTGGTAGACGGCATCGTCATACCCGAGCACAGCTTTCGTAGAGCGAGAAGCTTGCTTGCCCTCAGAGAAGGTAGTGCAGACGCAGCCGCCATCTTTCTCCGACCGTCAGGCCTGCCTGCCCGGCACCGTGACGGGCAAGAGATCATGATTGACGTCCAGATGCGGGTTGTCAAGTCTGACCGTGACCCGATCTACAATGAGCATGTGATTGAGGAAGAGAACGCAGGTTCTTACCTCAGTGTCGGTAGTGAGGCGGTGTATGCGCTTTGGATTACGTACAGCCGGCAATTGCACGCCGTTAATCACGGAATTGGGCCTGTGACACCACTTGTGAGCCGACCAGGCACGCCACCCCATCAGCCGCCCCCCGGAGGCACTCATGCTGTGGACGAGGCGATGCCGACTCCGATGGTCGTCACCGAGCATGGAGACGATGAGATGAGGATACAGATGCTGACGCGGCAATTGGAAGAGGCCAAGGCTGCAGAGGCTGTGAACTCGAGCGAAGGCGAACCATTTGAGCATCCAGCACCGGATATGCTCGAGACCGGCGTCAAGCTCATCAAGAAAAAGCGCATCGACGACTTCGCCATCCTTGAGGAGATGGGCCAGGGCGCGTATGGGCAGGTAAAGTTGGCGAGATACAAGAAAATCGCAGCCAAGAAGATGGTGATAAAGTACGTCACGAAACGACGTATCCTCGTCGACACCTGGCACCGCGATCGTCGACTCGGTACTGTGCCGCTCGAGATCCACGTCTTGGACTATCTCCGCCGTGAAGGAATGGTGCATCCCAATATTGTTGAGATGGCAGATTTCTTCGAGGATGACATCAACTACTACATCGAGATGGTCCCGCATGGACTGCCGGGTATGGATCTGTTTGACTATATCGAGCTACGTGTGACAATGGATGAGCGGGAGTGCCGAAAGATCTTCAAGCAAGTCGCCGAGGCGATCCGACATCTGCACGTCAAGGCCAAGGTCGTACACCGTGATATCAAGGACGAGAACGTGGTCCTTGACGGTGAGGGAAAGGTCAAACTCGTAGACTTCGGGAGCGCAGCGTACATCAAAAGCGGACCCTTTGACGTGTTCGTAGGCACGATCGGTACGCTTTGCACCGTGTTGACTGTGTTTTGAGGGTCTCTTACTGATGCTTCGCAGATTACGCAGCGCCCGAAGTACTACGTGGGGCCCCTTACCGCGGCAAAGAGCAGGATGTCTGGGCTCTTGGCATCCTACTCTACACGTTGGTCTACAAGGAGAATCCTTTCTACTCGATTGACGAGATAATGGATCACGACCTGCGAGTGCCATACGTGATGAGCGAGGAGTGCATTGACCTTATCCGCAAGATGCTGGATCGTGATGTGGAAAGACGAATTGGCATACAAGCCGTGCTTGAACATGACTGGTTTCTGGTGGCCGACGAAGAGGCAGTCGATGACTGACGGGCCACAGTGAAGGAGCGCTTAAAGAGCCAGTACGTCCGCTCTGGTGGGCTCGTGTCCGTCTCTCGAGATGCATTACGATGGAGGGAAAATGTCGTTGTGATACCCATGCGCAGTGAGAGCACGAGGGCAAAAGCATTGTTATCATTGACCGCTGGAGTCGAAACCAGCGCCAGCTAGCACGTTTGCTTGCCTCTCTGCGCCCGCAAGTGAAGCGTCTTGGCCTGCTTTTGTACATACTGCGTTCAATCACGCACTCCAGGTGCCCCAATCCATTGCTGTGAATTGTATCACGAGCTGAAGCGTTGCCGTGACCTCGATGCCCGACATTTGAGTATATCTGGAAGCGACCATCATCCAGCGTCTCTGGTGGCTTCCCGTCTTTGTAGGATCAGAGTGACGATCGTCTGACCGGTCTGTCCGCCAAAGGTATACGTAGGATAGCGTGCTTCGGCATAGTACGACAACTCACCTTCTGCCGGCGCAAGCCATTCAAGCAGCTCTGGTTTGGTCCAGTTGCAAGAAGTGATTGCTAAGAAGCCACCAGGCTTGACGAGCTGCTCAACGTTCCTACGATATTGATCGCAAGGATGCATCGGTCCGCCTGTTTCAGTCATCAACGAGATCGCATCGAATGTGCCCTTGTCAAGCACAACGTCAAAGCCGTGTTCCAACCAGTCTCCGGAATCGTCGTTCAGTAAGTCCCAGACTTCGAAGCGTATATTTTCACAGTGCTTCTGAGTGGCAAGCTTGGAGGCAAGCTCGATGCTCGTTTCGCTGTAGTCAATACCCACCATCTCGCCGGACCAAAACTGGCCATCGTCATCCTCCTCGCGGAGAGTGAAGAGTAGGTGACCGTTGCCAGTGCCTAGGTCCAAGAATCTCGAGGCAGCAAGGTCCCCAGTAGGATGATGTCGGAGCATTCCATCTGTCTCGAGGCGGTTCAGCTGCCTCAGAATAGCTTCTTCAGCACCGCTTTCGCTGAACCATACAGTTCCTTCATCGTCCTCGTCCGCGTCGTGGTTGCGAATTTCATCGGAATACGCCTTGTCCCAGCTGTATAAGCGGTCAGCCACATCGAGGACCTCCGATGTCAGGCTTTGAGCTTGAGGCTGTGTGCTGTCTTACATACTACTCCTTCGTGCCCAGCTCGCTAGGGTCGAGCAGCTTGCGCCTCACTGCAGTCGGCGGTGGCGGTAACGGCTCGCTCGTTGGGGAAGCCAACTGCCTGGCAGACGACTTCATGACCCATACGAGGATTAAACTGGAAACGCATAGAGCTCACAGCGAGAGTAAAACAGATTTCATTGAACTAGCTGTTGTCTGCAGAGATTGGGATGCTAGTTGAACAGTAGCGATCGGACCTCCTTCCGAAGTTGAGCCACTCGATCCCGTTACCTGCGCGAGCTACCACTATTAACCTCAGTATATCTTTGCAATTCTCTATCCAGTCCTTACGATGCAGGTCATGACCATCTATGAGCACAAACTTCGGAATGATCATACGGCAAGAGCATCGTTCTCATACCCTGACTTCTACAGTGACACAGGCGAACTCTTCATCAACGACCAGCCAGATCGAGTTGTGGAGAGTTGCCTGTCTTACTTGCTCCAGCACATCTCAAACAGTATAAGCACTCTAGCAGTGCGGATGAAGAAGGAACAATAGTTACTCGCACCGCCTCGAAACAAGCACATCGGTTCGCCTGCGTGGAAGGCTAGCGAATCTGTGACACAGCAGGTCTAGCCAGGGACGGCAATTGCTCACTTTTGCGCTGCCCATCTAGGCGTTGCGTCAAACCGTTCAAGAACGTCATCTTGTTGCGTCGAAGCGCAGATCCACCGCTACCTTAATCTATGAGCTGACCGCGACATCTTCGCCATGCGCAATACACAATTGGCACGAGCCAGGCGCCGACTGCGGCGGATGTCATCCAAGAATACTCGGTCGCGGGTGATGTAGCCCACAGCAATCGACGGTCTGGTCAAGCTGTTCGAGCACGCAATGGTAGAGTGACGGTATCGCTTACCTTCGGAAGTGTATATGGGTTCGGTAGCATCCTGCCTCGAGGATGACGCATACTGGATCCTTGGATGGCCTGGCCTTACGTGTTCGACATTGACGCAGCGACTCTGGATCCTAGTGCCTTTCGACCTCGATCTGAACGGCCAACTCTTATGCTCGTGCATGAAGCCTTCCACACACCAGCACATCTAAACAAGCTCACCGAGGAGTTGAGAGCCATGAGCCTGAAAGTCCTGTGCCCGCAATTACCTTCTTCGATGGATGCACAAGAGCCGCAGGGATTGGAATCAGATGCTGCAGCATTGTTCGACTGTGCTCGATCGGAGATCGAGACCAGTACCAACGTTGTAGTGGTGATGTTCGGCTACGGCGCAATTCCGGGCGTTGTAGCAGCCCAGCGGCTGAACCAGCATTCTCTGGACGTACCGTATGCGGGCGAGGTGACAAAGCTGGTCTACGTATCTGGCATGGTGCTGCAGCAGGCAGAGTCGTTCATGACTACCTTGCGACCGCCTTGGGTGATGCCAGCAGTACGTTTGCGGCAGCAGCCAAATAAGATGTCTTGCTGATAAACGTAGGATGACGATACGTGTTCTGTATCGATGCCTGGGCAGATCTTCTATCAGGATTGCTCTTTGGAGAGTGCACGTGAAGCTGCAGAATGCCTGCGTCCGCAGAGCATGTCGAGTCTACAAAGCGTCGCGAGCGATACTGGTCAGCCAGACGTACCTTCACTATACATTTTGTGCGAGCTCGACCGCGCAATACCCGCAGGTATACAGCGGGGTTTCGTTAGGGTGCTTCAGGAGCAAAAAGAACAAGCCGACGTCATGTCACTACAAACAGGACACTCCCCATTCCTGTCCAGGCCTCGGGAGACGGCAAGAATCATCACGAACTTCTCACTCGCCTGAGCAAGCACCGCTTTTCGGGCTCTTGGTGTCAGCCGCCAGAGATTTGGCTAGGGTTTCCACGGATTCAGCATTCTCGTTGCCTTCCGTATCGGACGTGTAGCATGGGAGCCAGTTGATAGACACTAACACCACCCGAAATAGTGAGCTAATAAACTCTTAGCAACCCAGGACATGAGCTTCTGCAAACATGGTGTGACTTCGCGCCCATGGACGTTTGGTGGTAGACGGGGTCGGTGATGGAAGCGTGCACCTGTGGATATCGTCCCTTTCCCAGTGCACTACCTTCCGTCTCGCAAGAGCTGAGATACGGGCCTACGCATGCGGCGTCGAGGTCCAAGGTAGAACGGCCATTGCGGGTGCCGCGCATGGTCGACGTGTTAAGGTTCCGATCTCAGCCTGTACTCTAGGCCTCCCCGACGCGTCTCTTGGCGCACCACCCAATGAAGAGCCCAACGTCTTTGATAACCGCACCCGGCACGCCCATCTTCTGCGCCCACATTGGCAGTATGCCCTTGGCATCGCTTGCGGTCGCCATCTGCCATTTGACCTTTGCACCACCATCGATGAGTTGACCATGCTCAATGCTGACATAAATGCCGCTCTGCAGTTTGCTGCTTTTGGTGTTATACTTTGCGCCTGCCATGCCCGCAGTATCCACGGGTATTTGCACGACGATTATCTCTTCGGCCTGCTTGGCCGTCACAACGAGGACAGAAAACACACGATCGTTAAGTGGAGGTGGGATATGATGTACCATCTCCATGATGCTCATGCTTACATCTGCCCAAGCGTCCACTTTGCGATTGGATCGCTCAATCGCACTATCCCAATCGAGCACTTTGTGTGCGTCTTGAACGTCAGGTGTATATTCCATCTCGTGCTTGCTGTGATCTGCTCGTAGGCCCTGATCGAACTCTTCCCAGCTTGCCGTGCCTTCTTTGGCAGCGCTCTCATGGATGCTAACTCTGGCGAACCAACTTTCTGCCGTCGCACCTGAACCGGCGGATCGTACCTCCTTTGGGATGTCGGCAGCATTGATTTCGTGTGAGAGTAGCTCTACCGGCGCTATTGACGGTAGAGACTGCTTGTCAGTGCTTTTCGTCTTGAATCTTGCCGGCAGGTAGGCGGTCATGAAGCTCTCGGCTTCATTGAGGACAGCCAACAGGAAAGAGCCAAGCTCAGGAGGCGTCCCTGAGCTCTGCTGAGGTGCAATATCGGCGTGAGTAGGTAGCTCTGAAGCGTTCAACACCCTCAGGCGCACAAGCGTCCCTAGAGCTTGAGGAGATTGCGCATGCGGTTGAGCGGCGGTCGCACTAGGAGCAGCCATCGTCGCTAGACTCTCTTAGACGCTCCGGACTGTACCATCAGATGTGGCATGGTAGAGGAAGCTTCGCTCGACATTCGTGCAATGCACTGCAGCACTACGTCATTTCCATCAATCCGACCTCGGAAGACATGGACACCAGTCCATGCCCGCTGTTGGTCAGGCAAAGTGCCCAGCATCGTGCGCCATACATCTCACCTTCGTGCATAGGATGTAGCGCATTCAGCCTTTGAGAAAAGTCATGGCTAGAGCAATCACCAAGATCACCAACAAGGCCGAGCACGATGCCGTGGTAGCTGAGGCTGAAAGAACGACTCCAACAGTCATCGCTGTCATAAACAGCGCAACCCCACGCTGCAAGGCTTTTCTTCCGGCCTTCGAAGGCGTCGCAGCGGACCATGGCCACCGACGACTCAAGTTTGCGACCATGGACTTCAACAACGACACATCGTACATGTTCAAATTCGCGCCGAACCAGCTTCCAGTGGTCGTGTTTCTGCGTTCGAAATGGTGTCGATCGATTATGGGTGCGAGCTCACAGGAACTGAGTGAAGGTATGCAAGAGCTTTTGGCGGGCACTGATGAAATGGCGCCGTCAGAACTGGGTCCGCGCGGTGAAGTGTCTGTTGCGCTGCGGGAGAAGCGCGATCTTCAGCTAGCCACGTAGCCACGCTGGCCAATGTTGCAAAACGGTGATTGCGAGCTGAGTGTCGGCGTAAGGGCCAATATAATTGAACCTTGCCGCTTCATCCCATACCGCGTACTCGAAGTAGCCGTTCGTCGGAGTTGGCGGCCGGTGGTTGATAGCCTAGGAGCTCAGAAAGCGCCGCATGCATGGGTACAGCTGCCGACGCCATCAAGAAGGTTTGATGGCTCCTTGAGTGCAAACGCACTTCGGATGCATAGCGGCAGGTCTGACGATGAAGCCTTGCAGTGTTGAATGATGCTAGGTGTCAACATACCCTCTCTACTTCCGGCCTTCGACCATGACGATGTGGTAGCCCTCGCTAGTCTTGCACTCCGCCCATTTGGGGTTCGCCGTTGTTGAAGGCTGCAGGTCGAACGCTACTGCCTCGAACTCTGGCATTAGGGCTCCTTTGGTTTTCCAGCCTAGTAATCCGCCTTCATGATGGTCGGTTAGGTAAGGTCGCATAATTACTACCGAGTCCAGCACGTACCTTGACGAGCCTTGTCCTCGGAAAATTCCCTCGCTATCTCGTCAAACTTTGCTCCGCCTAAAGCTCGAGTGGTCGAAAGTTAGCTATTCCTGATACAAGTGAAACAGTACAGACTTAGCTCTACTCACCATTGAGCTTTGCGAGTGCCTCTTCTTTCTTCGCGTGCTTCTCGCAGAGGATGTGCCGGACATTGATGGTCTGAGCACCCTTCTGCTTGCCTCCGGCTTGCTCTGCGCCAGCATCCTTACTCTTTCCGCCCTTATCGGCGCTCTTACCCTTGGGTGGCATGGTTATATCTTACTGGGCAAGTGGATGGTTCCCGAGCGTGGCAAGCTACATCATTTCAAATTTGATGCTTAGGCTGAAAGCACAATAGGATAACACAGCCTGCGGCAGTGACTTTCGACACTGACCCTCGCCCCTCGCCATCACGTCGCTTGTGAACGTCCCAGCTTGTTCGGTCCTCAACAGTACATGTATGCTCTATGCTGTACGTAGTCCTTCTGCGGAATCTGGACCCCAAAGTACAGCAAACATGCTTGAGAACAGGTTGATTTCTGGCAACAAATGCCCAGCAGTGTCAGCAGCTACATGATCGTCAAGCAATGCATGCACACACGCATATCATTGGCCACAGTCGCACGGCGCAGCCTTGCGACTGTGGCAACATGCATACTAAGGTAGGTTCACAAATCCCTAACGCCCATCGGCTCTGTACGTGTACAAAGCAAGATGCTCCACTTAACGCCGGAGCCATATCAATGAACTTGTCGTATGCTGGACCACCTCCGCTCGGCACATTCTCTGATATAGTCGCAAATGGACATTGGTTCCAGAGTACTATCTCTTCGATTCGGGGCACAATACGATGACGAGTCATTCGACGACAGTAGCGAGAGTAATGTCGGTGACAAAACTGGGAAGATTCATGCCGCCAGCCAAGAGTCTCCCTCTGGTGGCAAGATTGTGACCGACCTTGACTTCCTGTGCAACCGCGAAAACATGTACAGATATCCTCGCATCGATGCAGAACGCCAGGTGCGCCTTGTACGGATTCTGCCCAACAGCTTGGACTCCGGCGAGACTCAGGCAGAGTATCATGTCATCGATACCGAACGACTAGCCGAGACGAGCTTCGCTGCATTATCTTACACATAGGGTCTCGCATCCTGTGAAGCTGATGTCCAGCGCGTACGACTGGACGGGCAGGCTTTCTGCGTCCGTAACAATCTCGGCGACTTCCTGCGAGCGTTCTCAGTATGCGACGACTTTGGACTGCTGTACATTGACGCAATCTGCATTAACCAGGGAGACCTCGCTGAGAAGAGCAGCCAGGTACGTCTGCAGTCAACGATATACTCTCAAGCGACGCGCGTCCTGTGCTGGCTAGGAGTACCTACAGATACGAGTGAGATTGTGGAAGAGGGACTTCATAGGCTTGCGCGGAGTAAAGACTGGTCTAGCGATGACACTGGAGATGACGCTTCGGTCAGTGCCGCATTGGAGTACATCGCGGGAAGACCGTACTGGAGAAGGACGTGGATTGTTCAGGAGTTTCTTCTTGCTCGGTCGGCACAGCTCCTCTGTGGCAAGCATAGCTTCACCTGGCCTCAAATTGCCGCATTGAAGCCCCAGACGCTGCCCTACCATCAACTAGCGCTGATTGACGACGAAACTGGCTTCAATCTTCGGAATGTCTTCATTCGCGGTCGGCATGTTGTCAGACCCGCATCAACCTTCTTACGACTCGTCGAACACAAAAGCAATCTTCATATGCCACGACAGCGTTGGGAGACCGACGCAGGTTTTCTCAGGCCTACGAGTGACACGTTTCCACCCTTGGCGTTCATTCCTGCATACGTTGCGCTCAGCGCGTTCAACGATCAGTTGTGCCTCAATCCCCGCGACAAGCTGTATGGTCTGCTGGGGGTCATCGAGGCAGACATACGCGCTTCAATCCTACCAGAATACACTTTACCCACGACCGAGACGTACAGATCCGCGTTCAAAGCGTGTATCAAATCTCTACAGACGCATTACCACAGCAGGATTGGAACGCACGAAATCAAAGCTTTTGGTCTAATAGCCGCCAGACTCCATTTAGCCTTTGGTCCCGACGAGAAAGATATTAGCAGCATACGCAAAGAAACTGTCACAGATGAGAGGCTACTAAGATGGGTAGAGCAAAGACCACTAGGAGCTGCATGCCCCAGCAACGGCGAGTGTCCTCTTCCGGCGATGGCTCACGAGTGTGCTGTCCACCGCCAAGGGCTCGAGGAGTTCCGGGCGATGTGGACAGAGATTCTGGGGGCCTGCGAATCTTCCAAAGCACTTGAGGATAGACTAGAGCTTGTCCCGGATTTCCCCGAGCCTGAGTTTGACAGCGCCGACCTCCCCTTCCGCTACAGGCATAACGAGCGCGACACACGATTTGCATACGGGGTCTACAAACACAAGCTCGCAACCTCTGGTTTTCTACGTGAGACGGAGCTACTTGGGCTGCGGAATGATCACTTGCTAACAAGTCATGACATATGCTTCTGCCTGACTTTCACGACCGTGATCTGCGAATGGGCAGATGAGTCTCCAATACTCGGCCGGGCACAAGGTCCTTACGGAAGCTACTATGTTGACTTGGCCAGTGACTCTAAACCTTGTTTAAAAGTGCATGATGCTTTACCACATCCCCACGAAGCATCCTGCGATAATTGTCGAAAGAGGATTGTTGCAGTCCGCTGGCGCTGCATCGACTGCGCAGACTTCGACCTCTGTCATCAATGCTACAAATCTTCAGCTGCTTCACACCCTGACACTCACAGTTTGGAGCCAATATACCATGCAGCTTCCATCACAGATGGCTCTGTCGGACTCGCTGAGCAACTTATGCTGCATTTCCGCAGAATCGCATACCGACCGACGCAAGAGCTGATTGATCCTCTGTTGTCCGACCCGGACCAAGCAGCAGCCGTTACGGGCCCACAGCAACTAGTAGGCGGTCTCATGTTCCCTGGGTGTCCACGCAAAGAAGTCGACCCGCCGTACTGGACCGGCAATTTGAACTCTACCCAAGCCACTGCTGCGCCAGGCGTGCCGCATGTGCGCTGCATGGGTTTGCGATTGAAGCAAACAGATCCTCTCGATGCGCCGCCGAACCCGATCCCGGCTGGATACAGATATTACGGCCAATCACTAGTCGAGGTGCTAGCAGCATTCCGAGACCAAGTCTTGGCGGAGTTCGGGAAGGACACGCTGCTTATGCCTCTGACCAGCTCGTGGCCGGTCATGCACCGCGTGCCGACTGAAACAGCGTTACTAAAAGCGCAGTTTCCACCGCCATATGACAGTGGCACTCATATCGCTGACCAGAAAGCGATCCATAATATACGTGGAACGTCGGGCACTGGCGTTTCTGGTCGTTTTCTGGACTTGGTCTTTCCGCTTTCGATGGCCGAAAACGATAAGCCGTTGCCACCTGTGCTCTTCTTGGTGACAGCGACGGCGGAGCAGCTCGATGGATTCGGACGAGGGACCAACGAACCTAATTCGGCGACTAAGCTGGCGGCTGTCGAGGAAAGGTGGACTACTCTTGATGCAGGGTTTTTCTGTCTTGGTCGAGGTGTAAACGACGTGCTGATGCTCGAAAACACATATGCTTCACTAGACGCCACCACGAGGAACCGCGCTTAACAACGTGGTCAAAGCTTTGAGCTTCACACGTCTTATGGCTAGGCTGCAGGCCTTTGAACAGCTTTCGCATCTCTCAGCGCCGCCATCTTCGATGTAAGCTACAACAACATCGCAGGGCGCTACGTCCCATCAGCTCTGCGTGTCAAGTCATGTGCGGCTACGGACGGCAACAATGAACCTAAGCCAACGAAAGGCTCGCTTCCCAACAGTGACACTCTCGGAAGCCCGGAAGAGATCAAGCGCTACTTCTGGCGATCAGCAATCATCGCACAGCATGACCCTACATGACTCTGAAGAGACACCGGGCAAGTTGAGCTACCTGTTTCTCTTCCATGAAGCCAACCCTAGGTGCGATAGCGATGGGATCATCTACACGAAGTTCAACCTTGAGCTGCTGCCACCTGCAACTACTAAAACGTCTTTTGAGCCAATCAAGGAAGGAACCAATCTAGCAGCCATCTCTACCTCGGAGGTTGCCACTCAAGACGAACGACGGCCAATGAATCATGTAAGCAAAAGGGCTGAGAGGGAAATGTGCACGGGCTTGAATATTCTAGAGCATGTTATCAGCACAAACACAGAGCGCCGACATGATGCACCCTACGCAGCCAAACCTGAGCCTGTACACAACTGCGACATGACCAACCCAGTTGCGGTGTTCAAGGCAGCGAAAGGCCGCCGCTCAGGTGCTCGAAACTTCGCTTCTCGAGGGCTGGTACCGTGTTGAGAGAAGGTTGCCTACCTAGAACCACGCACTCCCGACCTTGTGCGCATGCTCGAACAGAAGTGGTCGCGGACTGATCGCTACGGTCGACTTGTCAAGCGAGAGCGAGACCATGCTTCGTGGCAGAGCAGCCTAAGCATGCGCTGGGCGGTGCTGAAGCTGATGAAGGACGACGTTTCCGCGTCTGAGGAGGGTGAGCCGGTCATTGAGAAGCTCCCGGAGATTGACGGGGCTGGCGATTGGGAGAAGTGGCCGAGGCAAAGCGTCAATGAGATGCTTGCGGAACTTCGTGTGGGCGAAAGCCGGGCGGAGGAGAAGGCAGGAGGTGTGGCAAAAGGGGTCACCAGCGATCAGACAGCTGAGCGAGTCGGTGAATAGAGCCAAGCTGAACCCAGTGAAACTTGGAGTGGGATTTGTTGCGATGCGCTAAAAGTTGCCGGCTCTACACGCCGGGCATGCCAACGACCTGCCTCCAAACTGGCAGCGCCCTTGGCAAGAAGTAAACGATGTAGATAGCACCGAATGCCACCAAGAGGCCAGTGAACTTCTCAAACCAGGTGTGGAAGTATGCCGCCGTCATCAACAGCATCCACCAGCTCATGCTTGCAACGACTAGCGCCACCCTCAGACCAACAGCGGCCTCTTTGGGCTTTTCGTCGCTTGCACCTCCTTCCTTCGCGTCTGTCTCCACCGCTGCACTCCTGACGAGTCCGTCCGGCGTCAAGATCCGCCTCGCCTCCCTCAAGCCCTCCATCTTCAGAACGGCTGGCAGCAGTTCCAGCCACAGCATGGCGCTGCCGAGAATGAGGATGAACACGTGTCCGCTAATGTCGTGTCCGCCTCTCCACTGTCCACCAATTGCTTTACAGGCTGCGTGGGTGAACGCTCGCTCGACCTCACCCATGTCGGCCTTCTCCGCCTGTGATGCTGCGCTGTCACTCAAAATCGTCTCGCACTTTCCGCCCGTCCACCTGAAGCTGCGATCGACGATGGGTGGGCCGAAGAACCATTGCGTGACCGCGACCCACACCGCTGTGATACACACATACCGCACGGCTGCTTGCAACCTCCGCCTTGTGAGCGCTGGCTTCAGTGGTGGACCGAGACTCGGGTGAGTTAGAATCAATGCGACAAACGCAAGAGTTGTCCAGAACCAGCCTATCTTGACAAAGTAGACATTGAAGAAGTTGCCCTTCTTTGCAAAGTAGCTGGGTGCCTCCGCTGGATCGTAGGCCTGATAGTGTGCGATGTAGGTCGCGTTGCGGGTCGAGGGGTGGAGTACGTTAAACAACGAGCCTAGCAGGAGCGTGCCTGGGTAGATGGCAAGGAGGACAATCTCGAGAACGGTCGGTAGGAATGGTGAGTTGCCAGGCGGTGGTGAATCCAGCTTGTCTGGTACTTTAACGGTAGCACTGTTTGTGCCGTTTGCAATGGACGGGATGGGGACCTCGATTTTGGTGGTCTGTCTTCGGGTCGCCATAAGATAGTTGGCAAGACCGTGTAGCACAAGCACAAGCTCACCCACGAAAAGAACCGGATGTTTGCGTCGTGCACTTTGTTGATGGTTGCGGGGAGAAAGTGCGATTGGCAATATATAACTGTGACGTAGTAGTGTGGCTGATGCCTTGAGTCAGTGGCGCTATTGACCAAGTGTCGAGTCGAAATTCCTAAACACCAACATGGCAGCAACTTCACCCTGCAAGAACGCCGAACAAGGTTCCTTGATACACATTTGTGAGCCTAACAATGTCACATTGCTGAAGGACACAACGCGCAGAGGAGCCACGGCTGCGTCTGGCCAATGGCGCAAGTTACGAAGAAGCAGTAGGTACATCATCGTCTAGTCACGACTGCGAATGCTGTACAACGGTTTGTCAGACATGTCTCGTCCATCTGCTCCGGGAAAGCACTGGAAAATGGCAGCCGTCAATTCCTTCTGACACCACAAAGAGCTACAGCTGAACTGGGGCGAGTACTTAAGGGTTTCCAATGAATCTAATAAGGTGCAGACTGTGTCGCCCGTAGGCTCTCTTTGCTCGGCTTAGTCATGTTAAACCAAAAACCTCAGATGGGGAGTGACTGTGCAAAGTGCACACCTAACGTAGAATCCTCAATCGATGACTCTGTCTTGTCGCGTGGACGTTATTAATGCATTATATTTAGCAACCTTTGACCACATTCCGACAAGCCATCCATCAGCGAGCTCAAGAGCCTCAAGATTCCGCGCGCTTCATTCGTCAATGTGGACAGCGTGCAGTCGCGTAACTACCGCTTTGTCGACTCTGTGGCCAGTAGGACCGAATACGTCTCGCTTTCGATATTGTTGGGCCCGGTCGGCCTGGCTTCGATGATCGAATCTGACTCGTGCTGATTGATCTTGGTATTCACGGGGTCAATCTGCCAAGCTTGGCTATCTCCCTCATCCTTCAATGCATATCCCTGCAGACCTTCCAACTCACACCTCCTTTATAGTGTTCGCATAGGACTCCTCCAGTAACACCTACCGCTGGCGACGCACGATCACCCGGGGATTCGAGACTCTGACACCAACACGGCTCGCCCGTACGAAATGATAGAAACTTGACTGGAATGCAAGTCTGACCAACGCCGTATCGTGACGAATGGTTACCATTACAACGGATCAGACATGGAGTGGAGGGTTCTTCACATACCGCCCTTACTTCACCGCAGGACTTGGCTGTTGCCGCAACCGTCATGCTTGGGACAACGATGCATACCCAAGTAAGGAAACCGCACCCTGTGAGCACCTGGTCCTCGGAAGACTAAGCCACAATCCCTTGTCTCCGCTCAGGGTTCGCATATTGCATCAAACATTGTTTTTGTGATTGCGACAGCATCTCCATATGCGAAGCGCACCCTGTTCTCATCTTGGCAAGCGAGGATACCTTCCAATGCCGTAGAACAGCTACCGAGCGCGCGCTTTGTATATTGTGCGTTTGAGGTCTGCGAGCCTTTTCGCTTCGCCATGAGACCGCATATGGGCGCTTGGGGAGAGCTCAATCGACAGTAAACAGCCTCAAGTTGGTACCTCCCTTTCTTGTCTGCTCATCAACCGTTCTTTCCCAATCACTCCCTCCCCGGTCACCGCACCTCGTGGCCATTCTCACTACCTCATTGGGCGTTGACGCTCGTGATGGCATCATCTCACCACCTGTCAAGCGAACCATCTACGCCCACCTCAAGCATATATACCCTGAGTACCGTGGCGGAGATGAAAGTGCCTCACCACGTAGCCGCACTCCTAAACGACAAAGGCTTCGTCGTGGACGACGATGGCGTAGTAACCTGGGCCCCCAACAGCCGCTCTCACCCCAGAAACTGGCCGCTCATCCGCAAAACCTACGACACATGCCTTATCTGCTTCTTGGAGTTCTTCATGACGCTCGTGAGCAACACGGGCTCAGCCGCGGCAGAAAGTGCGACGCATGATGGACTCGATGTTAGCAAGGAAACGGCCATCATCTCGTTCGTTTTTGTCTACTTGATGGCGCAAGGTGTCGGCGGCCTCGTGTTCCCTCCTATTGCAGAATGGTTCGGTGGGAGGTTGATCTACCTTACCGCCACCTTTGTCTTCGCTCTGAGCAATCTAATGATTTGCATCTGGCCCGTCCTGCCTGTCGTGGTGGTTATGCGGACTATATCCGGCTTCTTCTCCGCTATCCTAGCTGTCGTAGCATGCGGCAGCCTAGAGAACATGTGGGATTCGCAAGGCCGCATCTTCGTTATCCATGCGTGGATCAGCAGTGCCGTTCTGGGCCTATCCCTAGGACCCACCATAGCGACGTACATCAGCACGTCGAGATGGGGTTGGTAAGTTGAGATCGGCTTAGAAGCCATGGACGGCGACGCTGACTGATCTCCTCGCAGGCCATTCATCTACGGCTTCGCGTCGATCATTGCATTCTTCTGCGCTATGCTCTGCCTGATCATGCAGGAGTCTCGACCTTCACGCGTGTTGCATATGTATGCATCATCCTGGAGTCTGAGGCTCGGGAAAGATCGCTGACCAGTGCT